>NC_082637.1:43890320-44242820 GCF_030936135.1 Gavia stellata
AACAACTGTGTTAGCAATATACAAATTGATTGCCATCCTCTACCACCCTCATTCACATGTTGTTGATACCATAAATGAAAAATCATGTACTCATATCAAAACAATATCTGCTATTTCACTGTTACTGAATCAAGAACAGAGAATATTAAATATATGTGTGGGAAGAACAGAGCGTCTAATATCCAGACGGCACAGCAGGGCTAGAGAGATGCTTCTTCCTGATGTTCTCTGATCTTTGCTTTGTCTTCTATAAATGTGACTTAATGGTCTTCAGCTGTACATTTAACTTAGATCTGATACATTAATTTCAAGACTGCTAGGAGAGTAGAAGAAAAAAAAAAGCCTGAGTTGCCACTAATTTTTAGAACAGGTAATTTCACTTTTTTGAGAACCATAATGAAGTATTTTCTGCCTACTTTGGATTTCTGAAAATCCAAATATCTGTTGGATTTTTAGAAAACCAGTTCAGGTGACACTAATTACTAGTTTTCCCAAAACATTTATAACAAAATCTTGGAGATTTTGCTTTGCAAACCAGACTGACATCCCTGCAGTAACAAACTGATTCACATGAAGAAAAAAAAGGTGAAAAAAATGCAATGTTGATAAAAGCACAGTTAAGCATTGTTATTATGTGGCACTGTGCTGATAAGAACCAATAAATGTCTGGCACAAATGGGGATCATTTTGACCTTGCCCATAGACGACTAGCTAAGAGAACATTTTGTGTATGAATAGTCACTCAATTTAAAAGACTTTTTTCCCTTAAGCCAAACAGCTCCCATCTCCAACACACAGTATCGTCATACATGCAACACAAACATCCAAGGCAAAAGATGTTGTTCACGAACATAAAAAATGAGTATGTGAAATCAAGAAGTTACAAACCAGACCAAAAGTCCACTGAGGATAAGCCTAGAAAATAAGAATATAAGTCAGATAATTAAATAGGTCTGAAACAATGAAAATAATTTGTTGTGATTCAGAAGAAAGGTGAAAGTGTATCACTATATCATGGCATTTTTTTGTAGTGCATAATCTTAGTTCACCTGTCCACAAGTTTTAGATTCACTTAAGCTTCCTATCGCTTACAAATGTATTGCCACTATCCTTTCAAAACAGAAGTAGCAGATAATAAGCATCTTGATCTTATTTTTGTTCTTTTTTGTTGGTCCACTTGTGGATAATTAATTCAGTTAGACTAAGTAAGATTTTAACCCCAGATTTTATCTGATTTATATTTTCTATTTTAAACAAAATTGGGCTTTATCAACTTTTTCCACATTCTTTTGTGGAATTCAACCAAAATGACATTTTGCGTAGTTACCATACGCTCAAGATATCTTGGCGGGTGTGTGTGTGTCTGTGTGTACATGTGTACACAGGTGTGTGTTTGTGTGTTTATATATTGTGGGCACACTGAAATCAGTTATTGAGTTAAGTAACTTAAGTACTACTGACTTAAGTAGTGTTAGGATCTTTTATATATACGTATACAGATATACATACAGATATTTGTGTGTGTATGTGTAAAATTATAATAGTATGCACACACAGAGAGAAGTTCTTACGATCCAGTTGAAATTATTCATTTACTCAAACTTTATAGATGACTACATATGATTCACTCATATTTCTAAGGCTGGCTTTTAACATCTCCATTGTAGCATACTCACACAAATATGAACATATTGTGTGTAGTATCTACTGTCTGTGATTACCAATATAAGTCATAAAAAAAAATTTAGTGGTATTATTAGTGGTCCAGACTCTATGACAGGAAATTCATATTCTTAAGTTACGTTTTATCTTTAATTGCAAATATGTGTGCTCTGGTTTGACTAAAAATTAAGAAACTTCTAGAGGTTTTCTCAATTGCAGAGACTATTATCAATCATCCCTTGCGCCTATCCCACCTCTCATCCCACAGACAACTTTTTTTTTTGTCATTTGGTCTACTTTTACTCTTAAGCTGATTTGCCATACCCTCTATCCCCACTGCTTCACACTAGTGGCTGCAGGAAGTGTGTGCAGGGTAGTCTGTCAATGTCACTGAGTAGGTAGCTCTTCATATTTTGAAGGTGGTGAGGAGTGTGTCCTGGAAGTTGTTTAGCAAATAGAGATTCTTATTGCGTTACTAAATTAACATATCAAGTGATCACCCCCCTGTATCACTACCAGCTTAGTATTTCAGTTATGAATAAACACACACCCTCCCCAATACGGTAGGGGCTTATGGGAAGACTGTCTTTGGTTTTTCTTTTCTTCAGTTTCTTAGCTTCTCCCTCTTGTCCTTCCAGATTCTCTTTCTTACAGCACATCCCATACCATGGTTAAACTCAGGCAAGTAGCCACTTCTTCTTGTGAATGTCTTCTTCACTTACCATGCCCCCCATCATGGCCTTCTCCTGTTAAAATCCTCTGCAAATAAGATTGCTTCTGCAAGTGCATTGCACTGCAGCCTACTAGGTCTGCCCTCCCCAGCTCGTGTGTTCATGGATTGCTTGTTAATCAGGAGAAATACTTGTTCAGTGAAATTCATAACTGTGTGCCTCAGACATTTTGGGACAACTCCTCCTGCCTCCAAGATCCAAATTTCTTGCTGTCATGACAGGAGGACTTTCTCTAGTCTGACAACTATAATTGATGATATTTTTTAGCTGTCATGTGCTCTTGAGGCCATTTCTTGCACAGATTAAGGTTGAAGGAAAGGGAAAAGGAAAAAAAAATGCAGCAATATTACTTAAAACATACATACATACACCCGTGCATTAGTTTGTAAGGACAGCATTTATTATGTACAGCTGTTCCAAACAAGGGTCAGATTGACTGAGACTGTACTTTTTTTATTTACCATTTTTGAGAAAGTATCTATGTTATCTGCAGCATTAAGGGGTGCTTAAACCCCTCACAGATTTCTGGAAACTGAGCTGAAGAAAAGCTTTTAAGATCCTGATGAAGCCTGACACAATCATGGAGATGGCACAGCTGCCACTCTGCCTGTCTGCCCCTCCTCTGGGAATCCATAGAAATCCTGGCCTTCATTTAAATCAACAGGAGTTTTGTCACTCACTTCAATGGAGCCAGAATTTCATCCTGTAGTTTGAAATACTCTCTGCAGATGACAGGCAAGTAAAATGATTACCTCACTTTTCCCACTGCCTCTGTGTCATAAACTGTGCAAAGATTATCATCAGTGAAGTGCAGTACAGATGTTCCCTCCCTCATTCCTTCTCAGTCATCTTTCATTTTCCTCTGTCCTCTCTTTTCCCCTACAGCTCTGTTTTTTACTCTTCATTGCATTTCTCTGGCATTCAATACCAGGAAGAGAAGCCCCTACATGGACGATTCATCAGTCTTTGGCACTGGTTGAGACTACCATTATCGCTTACAAGAGTAAGACAGCTTTATAAATCAAGAGATAGTTTGAAATGAGGGAGGTTTATAAATACAATAAAATGTCTAATAATTATTCAGAGGGTTTGAAATTTATCTGCTCTCAGTAGGGGTTCTCTCATTAGCCACTCCACATGACTACACCACTCAAGAGTGAAAAGGTCACCTCCTATATCATGAATATAAATTGCAGGCTCTTTAATGTAGTTTTGATATGTTTCATATATAGAGTGAGAATCTGAGAGATGGGAACATGTCTCCTAAAAGCTCTAATGTCCAGAAGTGAAGAATGTTGGAAATGTCTGACGTGATTTGTGCCCGTGTTAGGAAGAAGAGTGTGCACCTTAATAATGCTACTTTCATTTGGAAATTGTTCATCCTTAAACAGGATAGAGAAGAATCTTTAAATGAAATTAAGAAGTGGATGTGTCCAGATATTTATGTATGGCTAAAAGCTGCTTTTGCGCAGCTGAAGAGATGGAGAAGCATTTTTATCCAGCCAGAGGCTAGGATTCAATTATGACTGCTGGTGTGCCTTTATTTCCTGGACATTGGTCTGAGACGTTTCAGCTGGTTTCAGTAGTCTCATGTACACAGATGCTATGCTAAATGTAAGAAAGTTCATATATCTCAGCAGCTCTATACAGCCCATAGCTGAACAACATTGACAGGGTCTGAGGCCTTTATGCTACTCTACCTTCATACATCAACTATTTGGAGAAAGAAAATCCGAGACCAGCTGTCTATTTTTTAAGATATTCAGCATGGAGGAAACATTCTTTTAGTCTAATGCATTTTATTCCCAACACATGTATGCACACACATGGACTCCATCCACACTCCAGATGCATTTTTCTTCCCAAGACACATATTGTGCATACTGTACATACTGTGAAGACCTTATTTTATCTGGGGGGTTGACCCCAACTGAATGCCAGGTGCCCACCAAAGCTGTTCTATCACTACCCTCCTCAGCTGGACAGGGAAGAGAAAATATACTGGAAGGCTTGTGGGTCGAGATAAGGACAGGGAGATCTCTCAGAAATTACCATCACAAGCATAACCGACTTGACTTGGGGAAATTAGTTTAGTTTATTACCAATCAAAATCAGAGTAGGATAATGAGAAATGAAACCAAATCTTAAAAAAAACCACCTTCCCCCCACCCATCCCTTCTTCCCAGGCTCAACTTCATTCCCAATTTCCTCTACCTCCTCCCCCCAAGTGGCACAGGGGGATGGGGAATGGGGGTTGCAGTTGTCTCTGCTCCTTCCTCCTCACACTCTTCCCCTTCTCCAGCGTGGGGTCCCTCCCATGGGAGACAGTTCTCCATGAACTTCTTCAATGTGGGTCTTTCCCACAGGCTGCAGTTCTTCACAAACTGCTCCAGCGTGGGTCCCTTCCACAGGGTGTGGTTCTTCAGGACCCCATGGGATCACAAGTCCTGCCAGCAAACCTGCTCCAGCATGGGCTCCTCTCTCCATGGGCCCCCAGGCCCTGCCAGGAGCCTGCTCCAGTGAGGACTTCCCACAGGGTCACAGCCTCTTTCGGGGGCATCCGCCTGCTCTGGCATGGGGTCCTCCATGGGCTGCAGGTGGATATCTGCTCCACTATGGACCTCCATGGGCTGCAGGGGCACAGCCTGCCTCACCATGGTCTTCTCCACGGGCTGCAGGGGAATCTCTGCTCCGGCGCCTGGAGCACCTCCTCCCCCTCCTTCTTCCCTGACCTTGGTGTCTGCAGAGTTGTTTCTCCCACATATTCTCACTCCTCTCTTCCCCGGCTGCAGTTGTGCAGGCTCTTTTTTTCTCCCTCCTTACATATATATCAGAGAGGTGCTTCCACCATCGCTGATAGGCTCAGCCTTGGCTGGCATTGGCTCTATCAGACATAGGGGAAGCTTCTAGCAGCTTCTCACAGAAGCCACCCCTGTAGCCCCCCCACTACCAAAATCTTGCCACACAAATCCAGTATGCCTTCTTCTCATTGAAAGCATGTACACTATGCAATAAAATTGATACATGCCATAAATATTGGAATTATTCTGTGTATGTATTTCTGTGTATGTAAGCGTGTATATGCAAAATATCTGTTTAGCACATATACAGAAGGTATGATGCTTCTGGAAGGACAGACTTTAGCTCATGCACTGCATAGTGCATATGCATATATTTTTGTTTTGGAAATTGTGGAAAAAAAATGTCTTCTCACTATTCCTTCTAGAAATTTTGAAACAATTCTATTGCGCAATACCTTTTCAAAGGCAGTATTTTGTCCACGTCATTAGGTACCCTTTACATTAATTGCTTGTCATTTTCTGAATTGTTGATAGTAGTTTTGACATTGGTTGATAGTAAAAATCTTTTTATGAAGAATACTATCTGGAAAAAAATACAAAAATTATTTAAAAAACCCCAAACAAATGAAAAAGTTAAGCAGCAGTATTTCCTCTGAAGAGGCCTTTTAAATATGAAACTATTTGTTTAGCTTGAACTGAATAAGAATAATTTTATCTGGATGAAAAGACGGTATTGTTGCAGTGTGTTTTAATGCAGAGGAGGCAGGAAAGGTTTGAGTGATTGTAGGAGACTTCAGTAACCATTGCCATTTTACAAAACAAAATAGCTGGCATTACCAATGACTGGTAATGCTATCAACTTTCCAGAAGAGCAATAAGTGAAGAAGTGCAAAATTTTTCTTACAAGATGTATGGAAGAGATGAAAATCTTTTTCTTGCTCCTTGGAGCAGCTGCACCCCAAACGTATAACCTGTAATGTATTCCAGTTTTTTTGATTACTCTAAAATGAAATTTCCAAAATGGAAAATGATGTTGAGACCTTAATCTCACATGTGCTGTAGCATAAAACATCTTGTGGATTCAGTTCTATAACTTCAGAAGCCATCTGACGAGTGAAGCTACATTCAGTTCCTAGCATATGTAAGTTGATGAAAAAACATTGTTTCTCATATTAGTAGGACCATTACACACTGATTTTTTTCCTTTAAATTTTCAGAAAATCAGAAGACAAGCTAGTATAAACATGTTTTCAACCAATGTCAAGGCCCAAAGTTATTGTGGAAAAGAGTGAGATTGGAGGGCCTTTAAATGAAAAACAGGTAAAAAATGAAAAAAAAGAATGTGTCCAAAAAAACCCTGTGTTTTAGTCATGCAGCTGATTATCCACAGACTTGTCCCCTTCAGAAAATGTCTGATCTTGAATCTGATTTAAGATAATGAAGTGTAAAATGAAATGCTTCCCTGGAAGGCAGTGAACTTCCACAGACCAAGGGCCAACAAATAAAAATACCTCTAATAAATATACCTCCTAAGTAATTTACCAAACAAGGAAGCACACCTAAAAATAAAATTAAGCTAGACCAAAAACCTATTACAAGATCCTTCTGTGTTGTTGAAGTGGATATACAGTGGAATTTCCTGTATTCCTCTCAGCACTCTTTCCTGGCATTAGTGAACCTTTCACTTCATGTTGCCAACCAAATGTTAGCTGTTCTTCTGCACGGGAAAGATGATCTTCCTCTTTCCAGCATCTTGACAGGATTTATTTTGGCAACTACACACACAGTCAGAAACCATTCTCACAGCAAGAAAGAAATATGCTCTTAGGTAAAATGCCCACTCAACACACTTTACAGAATGGCTCAAATTCAGTTTGAAGAGCTATCCAGACACCAGTTCAGCCATCTTGTCAATATTTTTGGAACTCAGGTACAGCACTGCCAAGTACTATCAGTGTCAAAAACAGGACTAATGTATACTGACAAATTCTCCAGAATCTCTATGACTATTTCAAACCATGTTTTGAATTGCATACATTCAAGCAACCAGGCATACTTAACAAAAATTTTGCACTCAACAGCCCAACTAGGTGGTGTTGGTATATTTTTTCAGAACAGTATCTCGTTGTTCTATACCAATTGGCGATAATAATTTAGAAATCTCTAGTATTCAGGATAAGATGAAGATAAATGGTTTGTAGCAAATACTAGCCAAGTATTTCTGATATAAGAACAAAATGGAAGGGGGATTGCCTGTCATGATAACTCCATACAAGAGCTTATATTGGTTGACACTTTAGGCAAGAAACAAAGATAATGATCCCACTTACTGAGTTTCAGTCCACAGAATCACAGGATGGGTGAGGTTGGAAGGGAACTCTGAAGGTCTTCTTGTCCAAACCCTTAGAGAAGGTTGCCTAGAACCATACCCAGACAGTTTTGAAGATCTCCAAGGACAAGCTGGGCAATGGACTCTCACTCTGGTACCTTTCCACTGATGGCAGGCAGAAGAGCAATCTCTATACTCCTAATAGTCGTTCTCCACTTGCAACATGTGCAGGACACAGTCCTGGGCAGCTCACAGACACAGAGCATTGGAAAGCATTCCCTAGTATGTGTAGCTCTGGTTTTGGGAAAAAAAACAGCCCCTGGAAAGCATCTGGATGTTTATGGGGTGCAACAGCAGGCAAAAAGCTGAGATCACCTCACTGCTCTGCCAATGCGTTTGTAGGCTGCAGCTGCAGGACCTGCCAGGTGCTCCCCTGCGCTCAGCAAGGGTTGCTCCTGACAAGCAGGAGGAGGAATTTGAGGGCCCCGGAGCTGTGCTCCACTCCGTGGCTACGCTGTGCTTGCCACAGGCCCCTTTCTGCCAGTGGAAGGGGCATCATCAGTGTATGAGCTGTGTGGGTTGCTGTGCTGCTGTGTGGATCTGCTCCAGACTCTCTCTCTGACCACAACCCTCCAGTGGCAGCTGGGCAAGGGGACCCTGTACTCCTAGGCAGGCTGCCTGTGCTGGATGGAGAACACTGCAGTCGTTCCTGGCACTCTCGTCGCGCCCACGACCCCGCACAGGCACTGACAGACCCTGCAGCACCATGCAGCTGGGCAGAGGGGAGAGGAGCGCTGCAAGGGGCTGCCTTTGCTTAGCACCCACTGCAAAATGTGAAGAGCAAGCCAAAGGTCCTGCTGGAGCCTGCATGCCTTGCCTGTGCACCCACAGGAGCTCTGGACAAAATGCGCGGGGACAGAGCCTGCAGGTGCTGAAAAGCAGCGAGGTGGTGGGCAGTCACAGCTGCTCCCTGGTGACATCAGCGGGTGTTGGGGGCTGACCCCCAGCTAGGAAGGCTGACACCTTTTCAAAGAGGGAAAGCCTGTTCCGGAGGATGCTTGCCGCCTTCTTGTGGCCTTGCGAGTGGGTTTTAACCTCAGGCTTGTCAGGTCCTGTGATGAAAGGCTGGTGCCCCGAGCAAAAAGACCTAGCAATGGCAGCCCAGCAATGCAACAGGGGAACCTCGGTGAGCTCCTCAGTGCCAACGGAGTGCCATGACTCAGCTCCTCCAAGGTCTCTTCTCAGGGGACCTGCCCCTTGTCACTGGAGGGAAAGCCCCCGAAATGGCAGAACGGTTGAGGTTGGAAGGGACCTCTGGAGGTCACCGTGTCCAAGGTCCCCGCTCAAGCATGTTCACATAAAGGAAGCTGCCTAGGACCCTGTCCAGATGGCTTTTGAAGGCCTCCAAGGGTGGAAAGTCCACCATCTCTCTGGGCAACCTGTTACTGTGTGTAGTCATTCTCACAGCAAAAGAGTGTCTCCTCATGCTGAGGAGGAACCTGCTGTGTTTCAGCTTATGCCCATTGCTTTTTCTTTGCCACTGGGCACCACTGGCCAGAGCCTGGCTCCATTGTCTCTATACCCTCCCTTCAGATATCCGGAGACCTTGATGAGTTTCGCCCTGAGCCTTCTCTTCTGCAGGCTTAGCAGTCTGAGCTCTCTCTTCTGTTCCTCCTATGGGAAATGCTCCAGGCCCTTCATCATCTTAGTCCAGCCCTTGGCTAGATAATCTCTAGTAGATCCATGTCTGTCTTGTAGTGGGGAGCCCAGAAGCAGGCACAGTATGCCAGCGGTGGCCTCACCAGTGCTGAGGAGAGGGGAAGGATCACCTCCCTCAACCTGAGGGCAACACTTCTCCTTCCTATGGCAGCCCAGGACACTGTTGGCTGCCTTTGCCAGAAGGGTACATTGCTGGCTCTTGTTCAACTTGGTCTCCTCCAGGTCCCCTGGGTCCTTTTCTGCAAGGCTTCTTCTTATCTGTTCAGCACCTATCATGTACTGGTGCATGGGGTTGTGCCTCCCCAAGGTGCAGGACTGTGCACTTCCCTTTGCTGAACTTAATAAGGTTCCTGTTTGCACATTTCTACAATCTGTTGTGGTGCCTCAGTATTTTTCTCAATAAAAGGTGGGTGGCAAAAGCATTTTGCTTCATGATTTAAAAACAGAGAGTAATTGATTTATTTCCTTAGGTAATAACCCTCACTACAGGCTTGAAGAGAGGTAAGAGAGAGTGACCCTGAAGCACTATCCTACTGAGTCTGATGGAGATAAAGGACTTGGTCCTCAGTCAGCCACATCCAAACTTAATGCCCTTTCTTTCTCTGAGTTGGATTGTCCTAGTCTCTGTTTAACATAATGTCTCTAGAATTGTTTGGTATGTACTAACAGATATCTTACTACATGGTTATAATTAAGGGAAGTCATATGTACAGCAGTATTTTTTTCCTTTTAACACCAATCACCTCATATTCTTGGGGACCTCTAGTCACTGTTCAATTCTTCTTGATCAAAAATTCCAGCATTGAAGAAACCTTTCTGGACCAGAATGCTATAGATGCAGATATGCTTCCAGGAATAAATGCAGATTTCAATGAATCTCTGCTTCTGTCTCAGAAAATCAGTTAATTGGGAAAATCCTGATTAGCTGTACTTTCTCTTGTGTGTAATGGGACTTTGACATTTATGTTTATTCTAATGCTCTTTGAGGCAGGCACATAAGTGGGTTATGAGAAGAACATGATATTTCTGGGGTCTGAAGTAGCTTTGAAAATTCATGTGTGTACTTACAGTATTTGTCAGATATGATGTTCAGTAGTTTACATAATGTGTATGGATACAAACCATGTTCATCATTGAATACAATAGAACATTAGGAACTAAGGTGTTTTTTTTAAGATTTGAAATTATGTAAGGTATTTATGTCTACTATCATCCATTTTCCCCATTTTTTCTGTGAAAATGATTCACCCATATGATGTTGAAACTTGCTCCCTCCCCAGCCCTTTCTTTGCATGCTTCAATGTTTCTTCTCCTCCATGATTTTTATCTTCCTTCTACCTCTCTTTTTGCCTTTGTCTTGTCTTCTGGCTGCTGCTGTCACATTGTTTTGAGGCACAGGACAGGGTTCTTCCCATAGAGTGATTGGAAGTGTTATTCTTCAGGCATTTGGAAAACCTAGGGACACACAGGTGTTGGTGCAGTGAACTGAACTTACTTAATGGAATTGCAGCTAACCCATCCTCTTTCACAACGTTAGGCCATATGCTGTTAGGAGATATGACTTTCAAGTCAAACTTAAAATAGTCTTGTCATGTTAAAGTCCTACAGCCTATTCCTTCATGGCATTTTCTTTTTTTTCTTGCCCAGAAGAAGGATTTTTGGTTAAACAAAGCAAACTATAGCATGGGATGTAACACCTGGCAAGGGTTCGTGAGCTTGCAGGTTTGGTTGTGTTTTTTCTCCTCTGTTTCATGTGCTGACTTCTTGTGTTGCCTACCTCTGACAAAGATCACAGTGAATTTTCTGGTCTTCATGTAGGTTACAGAAGTGCTGCTCACACAGACAAATCCTAGTAGCTTTGCCCTCTGATGTGGTTATTGTAGGGTCATGAGAGCCAGAGGGAATATGACCTGTAGTTGAAAGCTACCTATGGAACATGCAAATATTTTGCCATTTCAGTATGCCCTCATTCATGGGGTTGGCCAGTTCCAGGCATTAAAAAGGACATGGTCTCATCGTGTTAGAGAGACCAGGAAGATCAGGTCCTTGGTGAGCTGGAAGGCTGTTCCTTATCTGCACCATTACAAGAAACTGACCGGAAACTTCAAAGGATTTGTGGAAAAAACACTGTAGTAGTATTAATTAATGAATTATATAAATAAAAATGAATCAGAGTATAAGGAAGCACTTTTCTTCTGTTAGCAACAAAAATATTAAAAATGTTTGTTTCAGAGTGTCTGTGTTTCAATATGTTGATGAAACATTAAGGGAAGAGGGAAAGAAGCCAGCTGGTAGTCATCTAGACTAAACTTTACTGACAGCGGTACTTCAGTAAGTTGAAAGAGGCTGCTGTTTATTGCATGGGTGATTAGCCAGTCTCTAATCTGAGAGTTTGTTGAGCAGATTTGAACTGAGCAGTGAGTTTAATTAAGAGGTACTCTCTTCTTTTCACAACACTGCGATGGCCTCTGCTTTTGGTTACTAAAATTATAACACTGGTGGGCTTGTGGCTTCTGCATTTTTTTTAAAGGCTTTTGTAATGAGTCTGTCCCTCTTTTGTAAATCCTTAACTAGTAGCTGACAAGAAACTCAAAGATAAAGAGAAAATTAAACTCCTATCTAAGTAATTTTTAGTCTAAAGGTTGATCTAGCTTCTTCAAGAACTGAAGGGAAGATTAAAAAAAAGAAAGGGGCGGGAGGGAAGGAAACCCTCTTGAATATCTTCAACAAAGCATCCAATCATCAGGTGTCATCTCTGGCACTAACATTTAGTAACTGATAATTGCTGTAACTAGAACCATTGAGCCTTGCAAATATTTTCCAGTAAATTTTAATTAACACCCTGGGGACTGAAGAATTTCACAACAAGCTCATGGGAGACTCTCCCCCGACCAGTGGCAAAGTGTGTTGAGTAATTTTAGATCAGCCTGCCTGTCAAAGTGGATCAGTGTCATCCTACCATTTATGCTGAAGAAAATGCACCTGCTTCTACATGGAAATAAGGTGCATTATCTGCCGATTTGTGCTGCTTATTTTCACTGCTGCCTGAGTTTGACAAGTGGGAAATATGAATGCATGGATTATTTATTCATAAACCAAGAGGATAGGAAAAGGTGAAAGAGGTCCGTGGGCAAAAAAGAGTAATGTACTTGGTATTACAGGACCCACCAGAAGCCTTCTAAATAAACATGTAATGGACTTCTACTAAAAGTCTAGAGAAGCAAATACTTTTGCCTTCTATTTTTAACGTCAAAGCAAAACCTCGTCATCAAGAAAGTTCAGTAGCATAAAATGACACTGCTAATAATGGAACGGGCAGTATTTTAATAGCCATAAATTTTCCTTAAAGCTCCATAACAAAAGGGACAGACATTCAATAGTAATATTGAGTCCAATATTCTGAATATTCAAACAACACTAAATAACAATTTGCTAGATATACTCAATACATATGACAATATCTAGTTGTGCTCTGACTCTGCTTTCACTACTACAAAGTAATTCAACAGAAATCAGTGAAATCAGAGTGCCTGGTTATAAATTAATTTAAAGGGAGCAAATGACATTATTGAAGTGAAATCATTAACTGAAGTTAATATCCATAGGTCTGTGAAGGAAAAAATCCATAAAAGTCTTCAGACTCCTTTGGTATTACTCTGATTGCTTGCATAGTACAAACTATAATCTTTCAAAAGTGTTGAGGACCTAGCTAATGCTGTTCCCCAATATGAAGATTAGGGGTTGTATTTATTTAAGTAATGAAGTAATAGTTAGAACCTTAACTTTTTGTGCTTTGTTCAAACTCATTTTTTAAAAAATTCTAGGTCTAGGAAAGGTATAAATTGAAACTTAATTTTCCTGTTGCTCAGGCAAAGCCTTTTCTGATGGCTGTGTCCAGAGTCAGAACTTTATACACAGGCTGAGAAAGTTTTTCTTACAAGTTAGAGAGGCAACATACAGGTTTCACAACTATCCATATCCTGCACAGAGCAGACATTCCTGATGTCCTGGGGGGGTGTCTGCTGTAATCTGTCTTAAAGGCTACTGCCGGTCAGGTACCCTGAGATATTTCAAATAGAGAATTCTGCAAATAAATGGTATCCAAATGAACTTCTGCAATAGTAGAAAAGCCTCCAGACTATTCCCTAATCATGGGCTCATTTCACAGACCTTCCACCTGGAAAAGTTCTTTCTAGGGGAAAAAAAGAAAATAAAACATGTTTCGTATTATGTTTTGGAATGCTAGCTGTCATCATAATTCAGATTACTGATGTAGATTATACAGAGCATGGTTCCTGCAAAGAATTTGAGAAGGTTAAGACCTTAAAATCATTTAGGCCTCAGGACTAGATAGCAGTCTTCAAAAAGTGCTAAAAGAAGTGAGGAAAGGAATCAAAAAAGCTTTATCATATGTTGTTCAAATTCACTTAGTTCAGGAGAAATCCCTGAAGGCTGAAGATTGGCCAGCATAATTCAATTATTAAGGAAAGAACCTAGAGCTATATGAGGAAATTACAGACCAGTTAGCTTAGCGTGCATTGCAGTGAATGTCTTTAAAAACTGTTTTAGGGTCTCTAGAGAAATTGCAAAAGCATATTTTAATTAAGGTGAGGGAATTCTCAGGAAAAGTATAGCATGTTGAGGAAAGCTGTGGTTGCAGTTTGCAATTTTTGCTGTACATCATGTTGTTATACTTTTTTCCCAGCTTATTTACAGACATTTTTGTATTGCTTTTCACCATGGTATATGACCTGATGTCTCATTATGCTGAGCTTTCTCTGCAATCAATTAAATTGTTTTCTTAAAAAAAAAAATATAAAAAATGTACAAACAGTGTCATGGTAGCAGGTGTGGCTCTTAAATTTATCTGCTCTGATTACATTAATTATTTCTGCTTCTAAAGCAGATCATTTGGTGTAGAGCCGCTAGGTCATCTTTCCCAGCTGACCTTATTGTCTCTCCTCCAGTACTGAAATTATTCTGTGCTTTCCAATGGTAGGTGTACTTATTTCTGATATAGCTGATATAGGTTCAAGTAGCCTTGGTGTGAAGGCAGTGATACAAGGAAAAATAAAAAAGTGGGGAGGATGTAGAAGAAGAGAAGCCAGGAAAAGAGCTGTAAGTTAAAGATGGAAGGGCACAGAGGAATGATCATCCCACATCTGCTGGACTCTAGGTGTATGTCTATGTAGAGCTTGCATTTGGAGGTGTCATCTGTCAATTATTTTGAGACAAGTTAGTCTCCTGTAACTCCTGAAAGACTACAACAACGACATGTATCTTTTGTTTTAAAGAATTTAAGGGCCTTTGACACTACTGATATCGATCGCTGATTTCATGAACCTAATTTTTCTTCTAGGAAACAAACAAACAAAAAGTTAATTAACAATATTTTGAATGTTTGTAGAATTGGCAAAAATACAGATGGCTCCATGACAGAAAGATTTTTTCAGAACTCATAATGGCAAATTTCATATTAAAACAGATTTTTGATTTTTAGTTTGATACTTCGGAGAGTGAAATAATTGGCAGAGTTACATTTTTTTGGGGGGGAGTTTTGTAGGGAATAAGAAGAGCTGAATTCCATGCTGGGATGTGTGCACATTCTGGTTTTGGCAGAATAAACCCTTCCTCCCTGAATATAATCAATATTTTGTCAGCAGTCCTTAGGAGCGTTGTACTTTGTGAGATAACTTCATAGTGTCCCTTTCATTCCTGGTCAGAAGGTGTCCAGAATAAACCTGAACAGTTTCTTGTGACAGATGCAGATTTGACAGTTATCAATCTGATGTTAGGATATTGCACTTTCTGAAGGGGAACTGAGCAAAAGTGGATGGTAACTGCTAAGGCCAAGCACTGACAGAAAAGAAGAAGAGGAGTGAAGGAGGAGTCCCTTGTTCTGGTTCACCCAATGTTTCTTCATGCGAGGCCGTATCTTGTGTGATCACTTTCTAATCACAAGAATCCTGTTGCTGCATGGAGCAGAAAACCTTCTATCTAGTACTAGATAACATTTGACCTCAGAATTTTCTTGTATTTTTAAAAAGATGTTTGTTCTAAAAATGAACCGCTGTTCATACAAATCTTCTTGAAGCACACTGAAATAAGCTAGTCTCCCTAGAATTATCTTATCATGTTCTGAAGTAAGTCTCAAAGCAGAGCAAATCTGTTAAATACATTTATTGCCATTCATTATTTTGAAAATTAATATAGGTTTCACTGAGCATATGTGTTTTTATCTCCAGATGAAGTTCCGTAAAAACTCTGTAAGGGAGAAAGATAAGCCAAATACACAGTTTAGGAATATAATGAGTTGATGACAGTGGCTTTCAAACATACCAACAACAAATGGCCGATTTAATTTCATTCATGCAATTTGTATTCTCATTAATGCCTTAGCTAATTTTTAACACAGTGTCCCCAAAACTGACTTTTTGTCTGTCTGTCTTATAACCTCTTGGTGTTGGTTTCTCAGCTGCTAAAGCCAGAATATCATAGTCATATGGCTGACACAAATGATTAGTCTTACATGTGACTCCAAAGAAATATACTACCAACAGGGAGCCTTAAAACAGGGTGATCATATAGCTCTGAGTTCCAGCTTCTCACCTTTCCTGGTGAAGCTCATCGACTCTTCTCAGACTGGTGATAACACTGGCTTTTGGCTCAGTTCTTTCTTAGGTGAATAATCTGAAGTTTTGGTGTCTCTTCAGAGCATGTTCAGTTCTCCTGTTCGAGGTCTGTGGCTCAGAACATGCAGGAATAGGATTTGATTCTAGTAATCGAGAAAAAAACCATCATCATTCAACTATTCTGAATTAAACAAACTGTTTAGTGGTTGTGATTAGGCTTGTTACTACTGACATTATCACAGATAAGTGTGGATTGCAAGCTGAGAGAAAAACAACCAACTTACACTATACCGCTTTCAGAGAGCACATGACTTTAGCCATTGAAAACAGGTCAGAAGAGAAATAACAGTGCAAGCCCATGTTACATTAATCCTCCACTAGCTGCAAGACACGTGTGAAATTTGTTGCACAAGGGAAACTCTTAAAAAAGCTGAAAGCCTGCCTAGAGAGTCAGGTATTGCAGCAGGAGGAAGGTACACCTTTATTTGCACTGTTGGGAATGTTTGTTATGTCTCTGTGCACATGGCATGATTTCAGAAGAACGTACTTCCAAGACACTCCTTTTATTTGGGGTATCATGTTTTCTAATTTTAATAATAATGAAACAATCCTAATTTGAAATAACATACTATTGGCAATGTAAAGAGGCTCTGATGTTAACCACGTTTTTAAACAGTTGGGCCATGCCTACACTGGCCTCTAAACGGTTCTTTATGACATGTTAATTAGTGAACATTAATTACTGTACAGATTAAATGCATTTATTTCTTGTCAGCTAGGTCTCAAAACAAGATGGATAGTAGAAAAACCAGTGCAACAAATCATAAAATTGTATTACTGGCATAATATCCATGCTACAGATAACCAGAAAGCTTCTTTCTCTAGTGCTCTTAACCTACCACCTTTCATAATGAACGCTATAGTCACAATGTGGAAAAAGCTACCCATGTACAAGTAATTTGAAGGGTCATTTATTTAATTGTAAGCAGCTTTTGAAGCTACTTTACAGCGCAAAGGTATTAAAAAGTCCATGAATTGTATATATGAAAAGGACATATAACAACACACTGTTAAAAATTTTCACTAACTTCTACAGCATCATGAACATTTACTACTTTTTGAATTTTGTGCCTCTCTTTTAAAACACTTTTTCTAATGACTTGGAGGTAACCGTACAAGGGCAGTGAGTTGGCGTCAGTATTCTCTAGGAGCAAATCATATTTCCAGAATTATAAGTTTCTCCTTGAAAATGTACTAAGAAAAAAAAAAAAAAGAACTGCGTATAAAATTAAAGACACAACGTTTTTGATTTTTTTGTCAAATTCTAGCATAAATGCACGCTAATTCTCCATTCTCCATGATTTTAACAAAGGTTTACCAGCAGAATTACATTATGTTGTACAAAAAATGAAAGTTTGGGCTTTATAGACAGGGAAGCAGATTTTGCATAAATTGAAAAACTAATTTGGTTTATAATATGTAAAGTGTCTGTGAATTTACAAATATTTCAGGCAAAATAAATTGTGAATTAACAATATCAGAAGTCTTTTTCTGTATTCTTATATTACTTTTACCACAGATTAGAATTTGGAAGATTCATCCTTTTTGTAAAATATTTTTTTAAATCCAGCATGCAAGCTTTGCTTTTGAACAGAAATATTTCCTGTGGTGCATTTTCTTCTTACATATTTCACAAGCTCAGTTAAAAAAAGAAACTTTCCAAAAAGGCTCTCTAAGCTTTAACATCAGAAGAAAGGCTCACAAATTAGCACTCACTTAAATGTGTTGATAAATTGCCATATTAGTAGCTGAACAGTATTTCTTTTTCTATTCTTTTCTTGGTTTTGGGCTTGGGAGAAAAGTAAATAAGCAGCTTTTAAAATAATTATTATCTGTCTTGATGGACAATACATATCAATTAACTGTCACTTAGAAGTTCAAACATAATTGTTCTATATCTATCTTCTCTCTTTAGCATCAATCATTGTAGTATTTGATATTAAAGCTGTTTGCTGTGGTCCTTTTTAGGAAATGAGAGTAAAATTAATGTTCATGGAGGTTTAGAGACTGGCCCAAGGCTATGCAGCAACTCAGCAGTAGTACAACTGACATAATTGGCCAGGTATTCCAACTCCCTCTTCATTTAGACACAGCTGTACCCAAGCATGCCCATTAAGGAAAAATGTGTTCAACAGCAAGGGTGTCTTCAAATTTACTTTATCTATAAAACAATAGCTGTAAAAAGGTAGACAGAACATATATCACAAAGCAGATATTTAATACTGTGCAAGAAAATAAGTAGTCAAAAATAATTTCAGCCACTTCCACATCATACTCATTGAATAACCATCCAGCAGCATCCTATTTGGACATCAAGGCAGGAAAAGAGAGAACAAAAGAGAGACCATTTATTTTTGAGTCACAAAGGAACAAGGTACATTTGGAGGAAATCAGTTGGCATACAGAATAAAAAATGAGAAGATACATGATGTTATTTAGGCCAGATGATTCTCAAGAGTAGGTTTCAAAATATTTAGTTTGCTTTTCCACCAGCCTTCTCTCTTGCTTGGGATAAAAGTAGCGAATTTATCAATGGAGCTCTTTTCCACCAGTAACACCCAACTGTATCAAAACCTATCCTAAATGTGGGATATACTAATTTAAGCAAATTCTCATGAAAATTTTTTACAAGTTTAGAATTGTAAAATTGGTGAAGTGTATAAAAGCAAAACAGACTATTGCCAGTAAATCGGGAATCCTTTGGCTAGGATATCACTCTTTGAGGTGTACAACCCAGATTCAGGTGCTCAATCTTCCATGATCTCATGGAACACTTCTGCCCTGCCATTCCACATATCAGGACCACTGGACTGGAAGAAATCTGTTGTTTTTTTTCCAAATGACCACTGGGTTTGAAAAATTATGTGGCGCATAGGAGACTGGAAGAAGGACTGGCCTATTTTTATCCTAAAATTTCCGAGCTGTTTTTACATGAAAAAACTTGAAAAGTTTCAGAAGGTCTTGCAGTGGGGGAATACACTTTGCAATTCAACTCTAGTTACTCTGAGAGTTCACTGACATTCAGATAAATCAATATTCTTCTAATAGCTGAAAGGATAACTGATACTGTATCATTCATTTCTATAAAGAAATGTTTAATTGTACATATAATTTCATTGATAATGATGTGACTGTTCTCAGAAATAAGCCCCATGGAAACAGGCACCAGATTTTAATGGAACTACTAGCCATGAATCAATAAGCATCTATTCAGAAGAATACATAAACACTTGTTTATATTTCATTTAATATGTAGAATATGACAGTCTTCAAGCACACGCAGTGATGGAAAGGACTAGGAAGTGTTTCCATGAATCAGGACCCTATGAAGAGTTGTAGATGCTAATAAGTACCGTTTATTTGAATATTCCATGTGGAGGCACTGCATATATGTAACTATTTGTAAACAAATAGCATTTTGTTTCGCAGGTAGGATTCAAAATCCTTAAAATCTTTCAAAATCTTTTTTAAAAAGAAGATAATAATGTTGTTATTGCAATTGAAAGTAATAGTGGCCATTTTGGAACAAATACGCACCCCCAAACTCACAGATGATTGGTCTGTCTGTTGTTCTCGTCAGAGCGAATGTGTGTAAGCCCTGGACTGCTTGCAGCATTGCTGATAGAAATTGTGGCGTTTTTCTTTGTATATGATACCTAAGTGCTTCAAGGGAAAATCCTTAATACTTTCTGAGTGGTGCAGCTGACTTGGTTTTACTGCCTTCTCCTGTGCTAGTTAAGAGATTCTTCAAGGTGAAGTCGAATGTGCCTTCCCAGATTGGGAGACCATCACTTGGCCATAAGGTTGTAAATAGGGAAATGTGAAGATAACTAAAACAGCTGTTCACAGCTAGCACCAAAGGAGATGGAGTACAGACTAAATGGACCAACAATTTACTGATGTTAGAATCATATGATATCTCAAGTTGAAAGGGACCCATAAGGATCATGGAGTCCAACTCCCTGCTCCTCGCAGGACTACATAAAACTAAACCATATGACTAAGAGCATTGTCCAGAAGCTCTGCACTCTGACAGGCTTGGTGCTGTGATCACTTCCTTGGGCAGCCTGTTCCAGTGACTGAACACTGTCCCAGTGAAGAACCTTTTCCTAATGTCCAATCTGAAATTTCCCTGATGCAGCTTCATTCCATTTCCTCATGCCCTATCGCTGGTCACCAAAGAGAGGAGATCAGCACCTCCCCCTCCGCTGCCCCCCTCGAGGAAGTTGTGGACTGTGATGAGGCCACCCCTCAGCCTTCTCTTCTCCAAGCTGAACAAGCCAAGTGACCTCAGCTGCTCCTCGGAAGTCTTGCCCTCGAGGCCTTTCACTACCTTTGTTGCCTTCCTCTGGACACACTCTAATAGTTTGATGCCCTTCTTATATTGAGGTGGCCAAAATGGTACACAGTACTCAAGGTGGGGCTGCACCAATGCAGTGGAGGGTGGGACAATCACCTCCCTCAACTGGCTGGTTATGCCATGCTTGATGCACCCCAGGACACAGTTGGCCCTTTTGGCTGCCAGGTTGAGTCATATTCAACTTGCCATTAACCCAATACCCCAGATCTCTTTCTGTGGGGCTGATCTCCAGCCTCCCATGGCCCAGTTTGTACATATAACCAGGATTACCCTGTGCCAGGCGGAGAATCCTGCACTTGCTTTTGTTAAATTTCATATGGCTGGTGATTGCCCAGCCTTCTAGTCTACCCAGATCTCTCTGTAAGGCCTCTCTACCCTTGAGGGAGTCCATAGATCCTCCCAGTTTAGTATCATTGGCAACCTTACTTAGTTCGAGTCCTGCATCCAGATCATTTATAAAAACATGAAAGAGCACTGGCCCTAAAATTGAGCCCTAGGGAACCCCACTGGTGGCTGGCCACCAGCCTGATGCAACCCAATTTACTATAACTCTTTGAGCCCAACCCATCAGCCAATTGCTCACCCAACGTATTATGGACTTGTCTAGCTGTGTGCTGGACATTTTGTCCAGAAGGATACTGTGAGAGACAGTATTAAAAGCTTTGCTAAAATCCAAAACCACCACATCTACTGGCTTCCCTTGGTTGAGTAGATGGGTGACCTTGTCATAAAAGGAAATTAAGTTGGTTAAGGAGGACTTTCCCCTCATGAACCTGTTCTGGCTATGACCAATGACTGCGTTGTCTCTCAAGTGTTTTTCAGGAACTCCCAGAATAACGTTCTCCATCATTTTACCAGGCACTGAAGTGAGACTGACAGGCCTATAATTACCAAGGTCTTCCTTCTTTCCCTTCTTGGAAACTGGAATAGTATTTGTCACCTTCCAGTCAACTGGGACCTTTCCAGACTCCCAAGACCATTGAAAAATAATGAAGAGAGGTCTTGTGATGACATTGGCCAGCTCTTCCAGTACCCTGGGATGAATCCCATTGGGACCCGTAGACTTTGCAGTGCATCCAGCTGGAGCAGCAAGTCTTGAACAAGTTCAGAGTCAGCTGGGAGTTTATCATCTCCCCACTCACAGTCTTCCAACACAGGGCTCCAGGGGTCCTGGGGCCCATCATCAGTGTTAAGCACAGGGGCAAAGAAGGCATTAAACGTCTCTGCTTTGCCTATGTCCCTATTTGTGAGATGACAGGCCTCATCAAGTAACAGACCAATGTTATCTCTGATCCTTCTTTTGCTGTTAACATATTTAAAAAAGCCCTATTTTGTGGTCCTTCACAGCGCTGGCCAGCTTGAACTCTATCCGAGCTTTGGCTGCACAAATTTTCTCCCTCCAGTGGCAAACAGCATCTCTATAGTCTTCCCATGTCATTTGTCCTTGCTCCCAATATCCCTACACATTCCTTTTCCACCTAAGTTCTAGAAGAAGAATCTTGCTTAGTGAAGCTGGCCTTCTGCCCTGCTTGCTTGACTGCTGACGCTTTGGAATTGCGTGCTCTTGTGCTCTTAAGAGATGGGTTTTAAAAAGTGACCAGCATTCATGGACTCCAATACCTTCAAAAGCAGATTCCCAGGGAACCTTACTAACTAGCTCTTTCAGCAGCCCAAAGTTTGCTCTCCCCAAATCCAGGGCTGAAGTTTTGCTGGCAGTTTTTCTGCTATTGCAAACAATTTGAAACTCAACTACTTCATTGTCACTGTGACCAAGACAGCCACCAATCACCACTTCACCCATGAGTCCCTTTCTGTTTACAAAGAACAAACCTAGGAGGGCACCTTTCCTAGATATCAGGTCAGGTATAGAAACGGATACTACCTGTCTCAGAAAAGATTCTTGCAATAAGCTGTATCTAATCCCTGTTCTAAAGGGGAAAAACAACTTTAATTCATAGACTCAATATATTCATACTCAACAGTAGCCTTTTAAATGAAAGTTTTGCAGCACATTTTGCCGCTATATCTGAAAGACATCTGATTGTTAAGAATATATGTTAGAAATTTAATTACTCTAAGGTATGGAATTAGTAATTATTATTACACTTACACACACAATGATATAATTCTTTATTTGGAGGATTTGTTTCCACAGGATGACATGTTACCTCTTGTAGAGGTAAGCAACAATTCCATAGCTATTAATCTTATTACGAATTCATAAAGAACAGAAAAAAAAAAAGGGTTGGCAGTTTCTCCATCCTTATTAATCTTTAGAGGTCTTAGATCTGTTCTTTACCTTTAACCCTGCATCTTCTTTAAAGGCTCATATTCCTAGAACTAGTGGCTTTGTCTTGTACATTAGGATCTTAGTTCAGAACACGAACATGGTTTCAAAACAGATCTCCTAATCTTTCCGCTGACTTTGTTTCAGTCTTCGACTATGTGAACTGTGTTACTTTTCTACAAAGCCAAATCAAAAGCATGCCAAACATGGTCCAAGTGCTAGTGCTGTAGGGAGCTGCTGCTATAATGCTGTACTACTTGCTAATGTAGGTAGAGCCTTTTACTCACAAATGCCTGCAGTGGGAACAGAAAGTCATACCTAGTTAATGCCACTCAAATTTTCCTTGTTGTGTTAGCCATACACGTGTCATATTGTCAAAGCCCTCTTTAAAAATAAAATGAAAAGACTTTAAAACAAAAAAGAAAACAAGTACTTTTTATATCTCTACTTTCAGAGCTAATAATATATTAATCCCCTCCATCTCTGAAATGCCACATTTCATCTCTCCCTATGTTTGTGTTTGTTTCAGAGTGAAAGATCCTTAGTGTATAGTTCCTCTTCCAATTACTTTATGCTTCTTATTGTACTGCATGACCAATTCGTAACAACTAGTCTTCTGAAGTTCAGTCATCAGAGAAATGACAAGTAGCCCATCCTCCAAGGAACTACACTTGAGTGTAACTTGTGTTAACAGGGATATGTTTAGGCCTAGAGGGCTCCATGTATGAAGATTTCTACACTATCCGTTGGAGCTTCAGCTTCATACTGAGCCAGCACAAGGCCCAGACGCCATCTGTCTAGGCATGAGAAAACTGGAGGTTCAGGACCCAAAATGAAATGTAACTCTCGGGAGATGAGTAACTGTGGCTTGTGACCAGTTTGGTTGCGATATATGTAAGGGCTTTCAACCAAACTGTATTGGTGAGAACAGAGAGGAAAATTTGACACTGGTTTCTCAATGCAGTGATAGAGTGAGACTTGAATTTGAATGTTCTGTCAAAGAAAAGCTAAAAGGATGGCTGGGATTAACACAGTTGGTAATCTCAGCTGCTTGTCATCCCCTGTACAGCTGGAGCACATACTGTATGGAACAGTACTGACAGAGCCACTGTGACTGACAAGAGAATTGCTCTGTCTTCTGGAAATGTACAACATAGCAGGCTCTTCCAGATGAATTATTCATTCAAAGCTTCCACCAACAAGAAGAAAGTTGCCTTTGATTCGGGCAGGATTGTGATGAGTCGGATGGTGTTGATAATATTGAATAGAGAGAGGTGTGATGATAATAAGCCTGAAAGGAGTGTGAGGACTGCATCCGCTAAATAAATTCAAAGCTACTTTAAAAAACCCAAACAATACACACAATGGGAAATTGTAAAACAGTTAAGAGAACAGCATTTTTGAAGTTGATGTCAGTATACTTACAGTATGTGTTGAAAGGAAGAATGAAGAACTCAAAAATACGATGTAAAAACCTGATACTTTAAAATAATAGCATTATTAATTGCATTTAGAATTAGAGAACCTTTATCCCTCTTTTGTTGAGACATTTCAAAGTAAAGAAAATGCCCTCTCACCTCAAAAAATTAAAGTCATAACTGTTCATTTCATTTCAGCAATGGCCAAGTAGTAATACAATACTTTGTTTACAGAAAAGCAGCACATTTTATTTCCTTAGTCCCCAGTTCAAGAAATATTGTTGTCTATCCCTTTTCAGCAAAGTAATACCAAGTATCAATTTTGACTGCTAATTTTGAGATACCTTTTCCAGGAAAAGCTTCATCATATCATAATATAGGGCAACCACTGTTCTGCATTTCCAAAGGGAACACATTAGTAGGTCCAAAACTACATTGCATATTTTATTAGTTGGGATAGAAAGAATCAAACTTGCAGCTTGGATAGATGAAAAATCTCAGAATCTAACCTGTGTCACAGAATGAAATGAAGCATTTATCTGTCACACAGCACCAGCCAGATATCTCCAGATATACTTTGACACCTTCTTTATGGAAAACAAATTTTTCACAGGAAGTCAAAATCAATCTCTTCCAGAGTGGGAGCATTCTGGATTTGTCAGCCTACCTGGAACACTGAGGAATTTAAACTTGCTGAAACTTTGTGGCTGTGTTAGAAGAAAAAAAATGCTTTTTCTACACCGTTTTAATGGGATAGGAATACTAAACTTCTGCATGGTACATGATAGTATTTGCCACATATATTACATCACTATTTCTTCATCAGTGAGAATTATGAAGATTTGGGCATCTATCTATCTAAGTTTATGAGATCTGGTTGCTATTACAAAATTTCTACCATGAAATAAAAAAAGATCTGTTGTGTCAGAGAAGGCACTCCACAGTTTGTATGCTTTTGTACACAAGGCTTCTAGCATAGTCACAGTAACCTGCAGAGGAAAGAGACTGTTAGTGTTAACACTTCTATTTTTTATTAAATAGAAGTTATACTATGGAGAATTGGTTTTCTCTTTAGACAGTTGTGGAATTTGGAGAGGGCAAAAACTTTAAGAGTAAAACAAAAATCTAAGTAGAAGGTTGGTAGAAGGGAATATAATCTGAGGAAGGCTCAGAGAAGCAGTAAGAAAATTTTTGTTCAGGGAAAGAGGAACAAAGATGAGGTTCTCAGGATCAAGGAGAGCTAGCCAGCTGCAGGACCTAAACAGTCTTCAAAAAAACAGCTGTGTTGGAAGGACTTTGTGGTTTAAGGTCTTAAGATACTGTGAGTTGCAGAAGAAGCAAGAAATCCTTAGAGGTCATAAGATCCTTCAGAGTAACGGGGATTCTAAGGTATGAATGAATGAATGGTATATTTTTGTAGCTCTATGCATTTATCATACTGTTGAATAAAAAGCACTAATATTTTAAAATTTGTTGAAAAACTCATGTATATTTTTTCTCTATCTCCCAACTGCATATTTGAGTGTCCTTTGGCTGGCACTCTTGGGTGAAATACACTCAAGCTACTATTTGATTGCATCATGACTATATCTCTGAAATAGAAAAAGGCAAGAAAGCAAAAAACATTAAATTTATGGAGAGCCAGAGAAGCTTAAAGCACATATGTATAATACAAGGAAACCCAACCTAATACTTAAGAAAAAATATTCAGAAGTATTTTCACTAAACACAGGATAAAAACCTAAAGTAAAATCATTACCGAAGAAGGCAGTGTGAGAGGATCCGGTTTGCTGCTAAGAAATAGTTAATTTTATTGATGTAATTCATATCACTGACATGCAATATTAAGCCTAGTTAAGATTTTTAATGCAACCTAAGTGACTTGGAATGAAAAACTTAGATCATAGAAACAATTGGGTGGGACAGGGCCTCTGGAGGTCATCTACTCTAACCTCCTTCTCAAAGCTGGACAAACTTGAAAGTCACAGAAAATACGTGCTCTTGTGTTGCATAAGGCAAGATTTTGCCTTCTAAACTTAAATATCTAGTCTGTTAGTTGCCTAGACACTCTCCATAGGCAAAAGGAAAGCAAAGGTATGTGGCATCCCAGAAATAACTCATCCCATGCTAAAACTCATGCTTTGCTCAGATAGGAAGAATTATGCTCTTTAAAATTCCTGTCTCTAATGAATACAGACAAAGTTTAGAGGATTAGCGAAGCAGAATTTGCTTAACCATGGACTTCAAACTATGCACTAATTACTTTTTCTTACAAATGTTAAGTATTTTTAAGGACATTTTATTGTAATATGTTATTGATGTATGTCATATTAACATGAACAAAACAAATTGTTCTATATTATGATTGTCACTTTGAACACAGTTGGAATAGCTTGAGAATTACAGTCCCCACATTAACTATGGTTTTGGTTGTCTGCAGACCAAGCAATATTAAAAATAGAAACTCTTGAAGGAAAAGGTGGACAGATAATATTTTTCAAGGGCAGCAGTAGGGCCAAACAACACAGAAAGACAAAGGTGTTGGGTTCTGCAATCTTTACTCATACGGAGTATCACAGTAAAGTTTGTAGTAGACCCTTGAAAAATGAAAAACATATTACTGCTCAGTGTAAGAGAAGGCTACTGGCTCTTACCCAGTATGCATTCTGAGTAATGATGATAATATCTATACTTCGCACTTATACATAGCCTGATTTTCAGACATCCTGCACACTTCAGTAATGTTAAGTGATTTCACAGGGAGCAATGGCAAGAGCAGCACATCTGAAAACCTGGCCATTTGTTTAGATACCTGAATATGAATTTAAGGTCTAGAAATTTGAAAGTCTTTGCCATTCTCTTCACAACTAACTGAGAAACAAGGTTCACAAGAAAATCTGTTAAAACATAGATAAACATAATTTCTAAATGATCACCATCTGGTCATCTGGTGGTAAAATATCATCATGGCTTTTTTTAAATTAGTTTTTTAATACTGATATTTTCATTTTTTAATGGTCTAGCTTTTATTATTCAGTTTTGAAAGTTTGGTGATGGCGTTTCGTGAAAAGTAATCCATCAAAGGGTTTGATCCTGTGAACATGTGAAGCCTTAATGACTTTCATAGTGCCTCAACTCTGAAATGTAACACTTCAAAACTACTATATAGGTCAGTGTAGCAAAACAGAGAAACCCAAATTGTTCCTAATAAAAAGCACTGTGAATATTTTCAGTGCTAATACGAGGTGTATAGGAGTTAAGAGTTTGAGATCTCCTTTTCAGTTCTGGCTAACTTAAATGTGAAAGAATGTAATCCCAAATGTTTAGTACAATGGAAAATTTACAACAGGTCGGTAATACTACATTTTGGATTTGAAGTTGTTATATGGAATCCATGATATTTGCTTTAATTTCTCCTTTTGTAAACCCAAAACACAATTTATGACTCTATTTGAATTCTCTATTTTTTATGGAGGATTCTATGCTTTAAAAGGCTGATTCAGATGAGTTTCTTGAATGATCACATACGATGCAAAGACAGAACACAGAATTTAGAAGAGCACTTGGTATAATCAACACAGTATAGGGTGCTGTACTGTGAAATTCATCCTCCTTTCTATGACAAATGGGAGTTAATTTGTTTCTATATGTAAAAGTGATTCAGCAACTATTTTGTAGATGGGTAAACGAATACTTCCTCCTACACTGAATTTCAAGAAGTTTATTTTATTTCAAAAAAGTTTAAACATTGTTGTGATTTATAAGGTTATATTCCCTTTGACCAGCATACTGCATTGCAGATGTTAGTTTTGTCTGTATGTAGTTTGTCCACTTGCACTCATTAACCGCTTACCTGGTGTAATGACAAGAAAAATGCATTAATAAGGAATGCATGCTTATGCATTCATACCTGTATTGAAGGTCTGGATAAATTAAAAAATGGTTGTTATTTCTCTCTATTCTTCTCTATCAATGGATTGGTTCCATTTAATTTAGATGAGCATGACAAAGAATATAACTTCACATTGCTCTAGTAGTCACAGAATATGAATTTGACTGCATTTAGCATCACTTCTAACACACAGGCCCAGTCCTCCATTTTTGAGAGACCATTCCCCTGGTAATCACTAGGAGCATTTAGTTAAGAATGTGTTATCGAGTGGCTGAGTAAACTGAGATTGGGAAATGAATTATGATTTTAATGGGACTAGAATTGTGTAGCCTAAGTTCATTTTTCCATGACGTTGTTTCAGTAAACTCACTTGTTATGCATGTATAACATTACACTACTGCCCTAGCACTGGGGAATGTAAACAATTGATTTCTTTGCAATATACTACAGCATTTATAATAATGCTGCTTTTTTTCCTCTTTTTTTAAAAAGGGGAAAATTATAAATAAGGGAGACCCTTCATATTTCTCAATATATCTGCCAGAGTACACATCTTAAAATGTTCTATACAATAATATTGACTAAAAATTATGAACAGTGAGGTTATCTTTTACTTTTAAAAAGCAGTTTCAACATCACCAATTTTTTCCTAATTAATGCCTTTGTTTCTGAGTCCTGAATGATTTTTTGCTCTGATTTATTTGGTTCTTGGATTTACAGATGCGTTATGATTTAACTATGCCAACCCTTTTGCTATTTACATTTTTATGCTTAAACTTTCAAAATGATAGGCATTATAAACAACTTTTCTAGAAATCCCTTTTCTAAGACCTATGGATGGATGGTAAAGACCTGTTTTCTTCCACTGTTATTCCTTAATAGGTTTAAACCTCAGTCAGGAAGAAAAAAAAGTATGTCTTTTTAACTAATACCATGTCATCTCTTTAATCATGCTGATTCTGAATAATTCAGCCACTGTGGAAGTTGCAGGGTGAGGATCTATAGCTCTATCTCTCACTGGGGGGAGTTTATTATTACTGAGTCTGACAGCAGAAAGCCCTGGCAGGTTAATTGCTGCAGCAAGACTAGCTGGGAGTTTGCTGTTGATATATAGTGACTAAAGGGAGTGAAGGAGATTGACTATGCCTGTTACAGCACAAATATCTTCATGCGCCTCAGGTTCCTCAGAAAGATATGAGAAATAAATGTTCCCTGTTCATTTTCTGTCTGCACAATACAAATAGCCTCAGGCTGAACATGGCAACCACAGCATACAGAATATGTATAAAAAAGAGGAAATTTGCAAATTAACATTATTACAAACATTCCTGCCTGAAAGTGCTGAAAATCAATTTCAATATAGTTTGCATTTTAATGAGGTGCCAAAGAGATAAATCAGTTGTGTTTGAGGAACACTTGGCTGGCAATGATGTTTTCTGATCATATCGTGTCTTAACTAATATTAGATTAAGTAAAACCAGTGTTAATTGAAGGCATGGGAAATGTTACTGCTAGTTAATGAAGTAAACTCTTGCTGGTTATATAGACTCATTAATTGAACTCAGACAGCTATTTTCCAGGAACAGCTGATCCCTTCTTCCTTTCAAAAACAGAACAGTACTCAAAATCACTGAGGAGTATTGTCACCCTTCTAAAAACAGGCTTAATTTTTTTCAAGGTTTCTTAAGATATTCTCAACTAATTTATCTTTATGTATTATAATGATATGGAAGTATTACTACTGCTGAAGATAAAAAAATACTCCACATGTTTTTTCTGGAAAAAACCAAATCTCAGTTTTTCCCATAGGAAAGTACGCTGCTAACGGTTTTTAACTTTGTGTATCAAGAGAATAAATAATCAATAACTGTTTCTTTCTTCAAATAAAATTCCCTTTACAGAGGAGGAAGTATATTTTCCATGGTGCTTTTAGAGGGTCTCTTTGCAGTGTGCTCTCCCTGGAGTCCAGAAAACTGACCTCTCTCCACTTGTTTATAGTTCTCCTTAACTGCACTTCACTGCCCTGCAGATCAGCTCTGCTCTTTATTGTGGAAATGAAAACCACCAAGGAGATTCCTTTTCTGAAGGTATTTCAAAGAGAAATATCAACTCTCAAATGTCAGATCACTATGCAAAACACAAAACATGGCCCAGTTTTTCTTCTGTTTACAGCACTTGTGCACCAGTGTGACTCTGTTCACTTCCATGGAGTTTTTCATCTTGAATGTCAGTTAAAGAAAGAGAGTCAAATCTACCCTAAAGAACAAGGTGCAGTTACTTGCTTCCACAGAAAATCTGGAAACAACTGTGTGATGTTTTAGAGCTCCACAGAACAAAATAGAAGCTGGTTTTCAGAGGTCATTTTGGGGGTATAAGGTCACAGAAAATCTTAGCTGTTAAGTCTCTTGCAAATGACATACCAGCTACTTTTAAAGTATTTGCTTTTAAATACAGTGAATTCATTCTTGATCAGTCTCATATGCTTTATTTGTTGCAGTGTCACCATTTGATCCATAGAAAATATGTAAATTAGAAAAATGTGTTGAGGACACTAGAAACTAGAAATGTGAGAGGAAGGTCTAGTTGCAAGCAGTATGGAGTCTGCATTGGAAAAAGTATTGCAGTTGGTGTTACTAGTGGGACAGTAGTTTAGGAAGAAGTTTAATAACCTGGCTAACCTTCTCTAAACTGTATACTACCTTTGTCTACGTCTGTCCAGACCAACAGTTTCAAATAAACCACTGCTCCTTGCTTTTCTGAGTGGAACTTGATGCATTTTTAGTGTTTAATTTATAGGTATCTTTATGCTCGCTTTTGCTCTTGGCCTCACTGCTCTCTCCTTCAGGACCTGGAGACTTCTTCAGGACTCTTCTTCAGGACTTCTCTCATTTTCCACTTTTGTGTTGTGATTTTGGGGAGGCGGGTAAGGGTAGTCAATTCTTTCACCTGAGGTAGAATGAGCTACTAACTTTTTTCCTTCTTTAAAGCAGAGGCTAAAAAGCAAAGAGTAAAAGCACACTATTCTGCAATTCATTAGCTATACATAGCTACATGAGCACACTTTATTTGCTTCTAATGGGTAAAAAAAATCCAGATTTCACTGAATTAAATAGCGATAAGGTTTGGTTCTGTGTACATAAAATAAAATGGGGGTAAGTGAGATTATTCCCTATCTAAAATTCGAGGGATGGGGCTTCTTTAGTTTAAGATAGGGACCTCAATCACTTCTAGCATGATTTTGTAATAAAAGAATAAAGGAGGAAAGTAGATGATGAGTTCTGTGTTAAGAACTAATGTACTGTAGTACATAATTTCTAGTATTAATATCTAATGAACATACACAGAAAAAAATTACCGTGCAAAAGAGCAAACTGCTTCATTTCAGGAGTTTCCTAATGAAAGCAGAGATTGTATTTAACAACAAAAGAAAGATTAGGAATCATAGTCTTCCTATAGCATGTTAGGCTCATAGTAGTAAGATTACAGAATTGAGCCCTTAGGAAATGACTCAGAAAATTAATTAAAATTGCTAATAAATCATGCTGGCTTGATGTCCTAATGGCAGTATGCTGTGCACTGACACATCAGAGACATTAGTTTGATTTCTCTGTGCCGGTCTCCCTCACTCCTTGAGGCAGTGAGAGCTAGCAGTATTGTGGAAACAGAATATTTAGTCCAAGCAATTGTAGGGACAAGAGAATCAAGTCTTAGGAGACTTAGCAGTGATCCTTGCAATTGATTAAAGAGTGACATTGACTTCTTTCAATCTGGAACCTTCTGTAGCGTGAGGCCTTTACAGGGATATTGTATAAAATGAGCTAAAGAGAGCTTTTGGTCTTGATGAAAAAACTGAGGTTTGTGTGGAGTGGGGGGATTTGTTTACACTTACTAGAATAGTGATATAAAAAAGGATAAGGAGAGCATCTAACTGTCAGCTTAGAAGAAAAAATGTAATTAAACATATGTTTTTATAAACATATATTTTTATATGCATAGCAAGGAGGAGGTGTAAATTAGTTAAAGTAAATGGTGTTTACACTTCTCACAACAATGCTGTTGCCTTAGAAATAGTTTACTTCATGGAAGGCAGGGGTGATTGCTCTTACATGAAGAATTTTCAAATCTTTTTGCCTTAAAAGAGGGTGCAGGTCATTTCTATTCTCCTACGTATCTAGAACACCTACCAAAGTACATGCAGGTCACCTTCCAGGAGGCTGTTGGAAGCAGTGCATGAACAACCTACCAGAGTCCTGCCTGAAAGACTCTGCAATAGGTGATGTACACATTTTAGGACAGCTCTATCTATTCAGAGCTAAAATTTCTTTTAAAAGTACTTAGATACCAGCATGGGCATGTTAACAAGTCCTAATTGCCTATTTTAACCAGTTCGGAACATTTACCTTTGAACTCAGAAGGAAACTGCTTAGCTGATCACCTGGCAATTAAATTGATAGATATGTAGCTAATCACAATGCCAATGAACTTGAAATCAGTTTCCACATGAGAGACAGAGAATTAAGCTCAGGAAATAACTGACAAGATAATTAATACTCTCTACCACTGTTCATTTAGGAATAATCAACATCTTTCCTGTTGTAAGCGTGCGTATTCAATCTTTGACAATAAAACACCTGAGATCTTTCTGTTTTGTCACCTGCCTGTAAAGGTCCATCTTGAAATTCATAGCCCTGAGCCTTCCCAGCACAGTCACAATTTCTGTGCATGACTAGAATAAATTCCATAATGTCTTGCACTGATAATAGAACTCTTTGCAACAAGGAGTCCTTAAAAATATTAGAAATCTTAGTCTTTATTCACTAGAGAGTTTAGCACCAACCTGTGTTCGTTTCACTGTTTTTTGAGTATGCAATGGTAAATGTGAAAAGAGTTCTATACAGTATTAACCACAATTATGCACTCAAAACACAAAACATTATTATGATGAACACAGGGTCTCTGGAATTAAAAAAAAATTAATAGTTTTGCACTTAGTAAGACACTTGTCATTTACACAACTCAGATTATGAAAAATATTTTGTAGCAAAACAGGCAAACAAACAAACAGAAGGTACGAGACCTTCATATGAGGATGCAGAACTATAACATCGCTGTACTAACTGTGGGCTGGCTTGGCAGGTTGTGTGGCTGTAGCTCTGTAATGGATGGACAGAAGCTCTTCAGGCAAGACAGGAAGGGAATGGTAGGAGGAGGGTCTTTCTTCATGTCAATAGGTAGCTTGAGCATACCAGGCTACCCCATGGAATGAGCAGCAGGCTGGCCAAGACTATGTGGGTCAGGATCGGAAGAGAGAACAGGGAGGGTAGCTTTGTGGTGAGAGTTTGTTCCCCTATCAAATGAGGAAGTGGACAAAGTTCCTTTTTAAGCAACTCAAGGAAGTGTCTGTATCATCATCCACAGGTTTACAAAAGACATTAACCTCTTTGACACCTGCTGCAGGGGCAACTCACTGGGATGCAAGGGTGTAGGGGTGGGGATGTTGGAGTGTGCTGGGAACAACTGCTTATCACAGAAGATGGATGAGCCAGGAAGTGGCAGAGGGTCTCCTGGATCTGCTACTTACAAACAAGGAAGAACCAGTTGGGGACGAGATAATCAACGACAGCCTTGACTGTAACAACCATGATACATAGATGACTCAGGAGACTGGCTTGGCTAAATGTGAAAAGCATGACTGAGCTCAAATTCCAAACAGATTTACAAACGAGCTGGAAGTGAGAAGAGGTTACAAAGGAAAATGGTAGAACTGTTTTCTACATATGCAGGAATGCTATTAGGAAATCCAAGACTCCCTTTGAGTGGAGACTTGCAAGGGATATCAAGGGCAACAAGAAAAGCTCCTATCACTATATTAGAAGTAAAAGAATGAAAAATGAAAATGTGGACCCAGTGCTGAAGAGGCTGACTGATTTCAGTGAAAATGGCTGCAGATAAGGTACAGATACTGAATGTCTTCTTTGGCTTAGTCTTCACCAGCAGGGTCTCCGAGGTCTTTGTGCCGAAAGACAGGTTCAAGCAGGAGAGGAGCTGCCAGCATTGAGTGAGGAGCAAGTGAGGGATGTAGTCCATGGAACTAGGTTTGCATCTGAAGATGTCAATAGAGTTGTCTGATGTCCTTTCAAAGCCACTCCCTATCATCTTTGAAATGTCATGGAGATTGGAGAATGCTTCTGACACCTACAGAAAGACTCGTCTTTAAAACATGCCAAAAGAAACGATCCAAAGAATTCCAGGCTTCTGGGAAAATCGTGGAGCAAGCCGTTTTGGAGCAAATTTCTGGGTACATGAAGGAGAAGAGGATGTCTGAGAAAAGTTAGTCTGGAGGTACCAGAGGTAAATCATGCCTGAAGAACCTCATTTCTTTCTGTAATGAAATGACTGGATTTGTGGATGATAGGAGAACAATAGATGTCATCTACTTTGACTTTAACAAGATTTTCAACAGAGTCTCCCACAACACCCTTAATTGCAAGTGGAGATGTTATGGTCTTCATGGATGGCCAACTAGATGGCAGAAAAACTGGCTTGGTCATTGGGCTCAAAGGGTCGTGGTTAATGGTTTGAATTCTATGTCGAGTCTGTTTTCAAGTGGACTACTTCAGGGTTCTGTCCTGGGACCAACAGAGTGCACTGCCACCAAGTTTGTCAACATCAGTCGTGGGGAAGTGAACACACTTGAAGGCAGGGCTGCCATTCAGAGGGACCTAGGTAAGCTGCAGGAATGGGGCAGCCAGAACCTGATGAAATTCAACAATGATACAGGTTGAGCCTTGGAAAGGCAGAGCCCCTGTCGATGACAAAGGCTGGAGATGGTTCAGCCAGTGAGCAACTCTCTGGAAATGGCTTGGGAGCCCTGGTGAGCATCAAGCTGAGTAGGGGCCAGCTGTGCACCTGGGCAGTAACAAAAGGACAGCAGTGCACTGGCTGTTGTAACAGAAGAATGGCCCAAGTTTGAGGTTGGCAATTATCCCCCTCTACTCAGCGTGTGTTAGACTGCATCTAAATACTGCAGCCAGTTTGGGGCCACCTAATACAGGAAAGATATCAATAAACTGGAACAAGCTTGGCAGAGGGCAACCAGGATGGTCAGTGGCTGGAGCATTTGCCCTGCCAGCAGAGGCTGTGGAATTGAGGCTTGTTCATCTTGGAGGAGGAAGAGACCAGAGGGCAGTCTCCCAACACCTACACAGAGATGATCAAGGAATTGCAGTCAGAACAAGAGGCAACAGACATACATTAAGATGGGATTTTTCCCCATTAGACTAATTAAGCAGTGGAAAGGTTTGCCCAGAGAGACTGTGGAATTTCTGTCCTTTGAGAGTTTTCAGGACCCAGCTTGACAAAGCACTAAGCAACCCTTTCTGAACTCAAACATAGAGCCTGCTTTGAGCAGGCAGTTGGACTATAGATCTACTGAGGTCCTTTCCGTCTTGAATGATTCCGAGAATATAGGACTTTACTGTGCTGTATAAAAGAACATTAAAAGTTGTGCTTTTTTCAGAATTATAAGCAAAAGAAGATGAAGCTTTTCATAAATTGTTGATAGGTCTTCAAATATCTTTAAAAGTATTTTTTATCTATTGCAGTTTTTTAGAACAGTTTGACTTAAGCTTGAGAAGCAGTAGAGCTTTTTTAATGAGAATCAGAATCAGCAAACTGGTGTGGCACTATAACGCAAAAGGGCATTCCGATGAATGTGTTATCATATCACATATTCCAACATTAACATATATTGACTCAGTGACATGATACAGTGCAATTTTAGGATACTGATTCTTTAGATGACAGTCTATCATTCCCATTCTTGTTTCTAAATAAAAATACAAGGAATCAAACTTTTTTGAGAATTTGATACCTTACTTTCTTCAGTGACTTTCAGTGCTGTCTTACAAAAATGCAAACAAGAAAAAAGCTTTCATCTTAAAAGGTTCGATTGTACAGTATTAAGTTCTACAGGTTTAATGGTGGTATGGACAGTTACTATTTTCCTTGGTAATTCTGTAATTCAATGTTGAAGGCTAATTTTCAAATATAATCCTAAAATAACCCTAAAGATTATATTTGATATGATGGATTTAACAACCTCTGACTTAAGTGCTAGTGTCATTATAAGTAAAACTTAAAGGCTTTGGACAAATTAGGGAATAACCTCCAAACGTCACTCACACATCAGAAAAATTGAGTGCTAGCCACTAGACATAAGTGGTTTTGAAGGCACTGTGACTTCAGTGGAAGCATGCAACCTTTATATTGTGAGAGTTCAAATTTAAGCACAATGCTTAAGTAAAGGTGCATATTGGTAGCTTCATCATAATTAATTTTTCAACAAAAGGCAAAACTATGTATGAACTTGTTCAGTGTACTGAAGGAGGTAAGATTGGGAATATTGAAATGGTTTCAGGTCAATACTGACATATCGTTGAAGATTACTTATTGATTGTTTTCCAAAGCTTTAAGAGTATGGAAGATACCTTGGTTCAAAAGAGCTGAATTAAAATGTGACTTAGGATCTCAGAAATATTGCATGAATTACCTGTTCTTGTTTGCAGATATTAAAAGTAATGTCAGAAACAGAAATAATTAAACAATAAGTCTAGAGGAATAGTGAAAAAAAGAGATTAAAATGTAACTGTGTGAAGAAAAATGAGTATTTGTATTTTTTCATTTAGACTTTACTACTTCAACTTGTATTACAGTGAAATCAAGTTGAAAAGTAAGAGACTAGTCTTTTGGCATCCTTGTTCTTGAGTCAAGAATTGTTCTTTTGAGCTATTCTTCACTCAGACAAGGGGTTTGGAATTTACAGAGTTTCCTTTCAGAAGACTTCTGAAAGCACAAGTTCACCATTGTCTTCTGAGACACATCTTTCCAGTGACTTGTGTTTATGCTGGTTCCCTCTATATGAACTAAATATGACTTGAAACTTACATTAGCTTAGGCTACCTACCCTTTTTCTACAGAATACTTCAAGTGTGGGTTTACCCCTTTTCAAGTATGTAAATGTTTGTATCCACACACCACAATCCTGGGCTTGAAAAAGATTTTCAGGAAGCATCAGAAGAGTAAACCCACATTTATTTTACCCCATTGCCTATATCCAAGTATGTCCCTGCCTGCTACATAGATGATCTGCATATATCTAACTGCTCCCATTTATCTCAGCTGCCACTATAGTTACATTACAAAGGCATAACTACAACAGCAATTTCAATTACATATATAAGGGAAATTTTTTCAACATGAGGGTGGTCAAACACTCGACCAAGCTGATCACAGAAGTTGTAGAATCTCAAACCTTAGAAATATTCGGACTTGACTGAACACAGTCCTGAGAAACCTGGTTTAAGTCAGCTCTGCTTTGAGCAAAGGTTGGACAGGATGCCTTCCACAGGTCCCTTCCAACTTAAACAGTTCTATGATTATGTGACAGTAAAATCTTTTCTGAACATAATGTATTTTTTCTCTGTGGCATTGGTGAAGAGCTGGAAGTTAAGTTGCGTTGACAACAACATGGATAACTGCAATCAACGTGCTAGTGTCCTACCAGAAACCAGCAGCAATCCATTAAACAGCACATTGTGTTTGAATGTGTTTTCTGAGTTGTTGTTTTAAGATCATTGTAGATACAGTCCCCCATCGCAGTTGAGTGTCATAAATGGTTATATAGTGGATGTCTGGTTTTTTGAACATAAATTGCATCTTTGTCAAAACTGATGTCTAGGATTGAGTAAAAAATGTTCATTTCGACCAATCAACCTGTTTTACTGGAAAAATTCCAGTTAGATTTACTGGATTCCTTTCTAACTGCAAAAGCTTGAATTATCTTACTTCAAAATATGAGCCACAACAAATAGTTCTGCTGTGAAACAGAAAAGAAACAGAGGGCTTCATTCTGATAAGACACTGTAAAACAAAAAAAAAACACCCACCACACCACTTTATCTATCAGACAACAATCTTTCCACCCAAACGCTAGTCTATTTTGCCACATCCACATTGTTAGAATACAAACCTTGCTTGCAGTGCGCTTTCAGGAAAGAGCTAAGATTATGTTAATTTTACCAAAGTTTGTTTAAAACCTGAGCAGGTTTGTTTAGAATCTGAAGTTATTAGAACCATGAATGTCTACTGGCATCCATAATAGCATAAATACAGAGATAAATATTGATGTTACACCTTTTGCTCAGATCAGAAGTAGAAAGTACCTTAAACCAGGCAGAAAACTCTATCAAACTAGAATGTGTTCAGAACATATATTAATCGTAATAATAATGGTAATAGTAATGGCAATGGTAATGGCAATGGCAATGGTATGGTAATGGTAATGCTAATGCTAATGGTAATGGTAATGACAAAGAAACTGAGGTCACAGTGCCAAAGCAAGCTCTTTTATGTCAAAAGCTACTTAATAACATCTGAGTGGATGAGGAAGAAAATGAAATTAAATCATGCCGAGTACAGAAAAGTGAGAACATTGACAAGAGGCTTCAAGAGTGGTAGTGATGTGTCATTGCCAAAAGGGGGATACTGTGGCTCTCTTCTTCATAAGAAGGCCATCACTGCTTGGGAGAAGAAAAAGAATTTGCCTTTGGACTATCTTTGGTGCTAAACTAATTTTACATGAGAGGGTGCAGAATGTACCTGAAGGTTCTGCTTCTCTTCCCAAAAATACCTTGCAGAACTAGCCCTGTAGAAGTAAGACAGAAGGGTTCCTCTTCCAAATACTATGACTTGAAGGATTACAAACAGGTTACTATTGCTACTTCCATCTACTGCAGAATGTTAAGCTTCTCCACTCATTATTTCATTCTCCATTACTGTGTGATATCTTTCTTCTGCATGTGAAAGGAATTGTGAGTAACGAAAGAATTTCTATTGGGACGTACCACTGTGTAGAATAGCCTGGAAGCATTAGAGAAGGAATTGGAACCTAGATGTCACTAGGGAAAAAAAAACGTTCCCTCTTTCTTATAACTTTCACATAAGTGCCATTGAGTAAGACTGATGCTACCTGTTGCATGCCCCAGAAATCCTTTTGGGAGCCAGGTCAAAAATATGTTATATGGAAATTGAAATATAAGGAAGAGTAAACTATCCATATTGAAGTATATGTGTATTCGGTTTGAGTGGCAAGGTTTTGGTAGTGGGGGTGGCTACAGGGGTGGCTTCTGGGAGAAGCTGCTAGAAGCTTTCCCTCTGTCCGACAGAGCCAATGCCAGCCGGCTCCAAAACAGATCAGCCGCTGGCCAAGGCTGAGCCCATCAGTGATAGTGGTAGCATCTCTGGGATAACATTTTTAAGAAGGGGAAAAAAAGACTGCACAACACCAGCAGCAGTCAAAAAAGAGGAGTGAGAATATGTGAGAGAAACATCCCTGCAGACACCAAGGTCAGTGAGGAAGGAGGGGGAGGATGTGCTCCAGGTGCTGCAGTAGAGATTCCCCAGCAGCCCGTGGAGCAGACCATGGTGAGGCAGGCTGTGCCTTTGCAGCCCATGGAGGTCCACGGTGGAGCAGATATCCACCTGCAGCCCGTGGAGGACCCCACGGCAAAGCAGGTGGGTGCGCCCAAAGGAGGCTGTGACCCCATGGGAAGTCCTCACTGGAGCAGGCTCCTGGCAGGACCTGTGGACCTGTAGAGAGAGGAGCCCACTCTGGAGCAGGTTTGTTGGCAGGACTTGTGACCCTGTGGGGGACCCACGCTGGAGCAGTCTGGTCCTGAAGGACTGCTCCCTGTGGAAGGGACCCATGCTGGAGTAGCTTGTGAAGAACTGTAGCCTGTGGGAAGGACCCACGTTGGAGAAGTTCATGGAGAACTGTCTCCCATGGGAGGGACCCGATGCTGGAGCAGGGGAAGAGGGTGAGGAGTCCTCCCCCTGAGGAGAAAGGAATGGCAGAGGCAATGTGTGATGAACTGTCCACAACCCCCATTCCCCATCCCTCTGCACCGGTCAGCAGAGGAGGTAGAGAAAATTGGGAGTGGTCGATCCCAGACAGAATGGAGGGGTGGGGGGAAGGTGTTTTAAGATTTAGTTTTTAGTTCTCATTATCCTACTCTGATTTGGTTGGTAATAAATTAATTTTCCCCAAGTCGAGCCTGCTTTGCCCGTTAAAGTAATTGATGAGTGATCCCTCCCCATCCTTATCTCAACCCACAAGCCTTTCAGAATATTTTCTCTCCCCTGTCTTTTTGAGGAGGGTAGTGATAGAGCGGCTTAGGTGGGCACCTGGCTTCCAGCCAGGGTCAACCTACCTCAGTATGATGAAAGACACATTAGAAGAAAGAATAACCTTGGACTTTTTAAAAGTGAGAATATGATCAGTGTGGAAAATGGATAATGTTTTGTGCAGGAATACACTTACATTGTTTTCAACAGTCTCATTAATTAACACTGACAATCCTTAAGGGTAGTTGTTACCCCAGTTCCAAAGATGGAAACCATTAGGAATAGATAAAGTCTACCATGTTTTAATTCACACTGAAACAGCAGAAGACATAGGAATGGTGTAGCAATGAAACTGTTTACATCATGGATGCAATGGTCCAAAACCCCTTGAGTGTTACGAGGTCACAGAAGAGCAATCATGACCACTTTTGAAGTTTGATGCTCTACATCTTAAGTACAGCCGGTGTGGATAGCAACTCCACCAGCTTGCTGCCAGTCCTACTGATAAATACATTTTATGCTCTTTATTTCTTACAATCAATTCTACTATTGAAAGAGAAATGGGTTGTGAAGAAAACTTTAATTATAATAATTTCATTTTAGCCAAGGACAAAAAAAGAAGGATCACAATTCATTTATATAAAATATTCTTAACTTTATTTTGTATATAATTGCTGATCTGTTCAACTGAAATAATTATACACTTTCCACAGTCATTGGATTAGAATAATGAATTAAGTCAGTACAATCACTGGTATCCCAGCTATCCTATACTGACTTTAAGAAATAATCATTTCATCCACATGACCATGCTGTTCACCAAGACTGTTATTTTACTAATCCTTATGATCCAAACAATGCTCTGTTCATGTTCCAGTGCACAGCGGGTGGGAGAATGGATTCGTTAAGCTGGGTGGGTTTAGCCTTCTTTCATGTGTTCATTCAATTTTGTGTTCATTCAATTTTATATTCATTTACTTATTGTACACATACGGTGGTAGAAGCTGCTAAAGCAGTAACTGTTACTTTGCAAACAAGGCAACATACAAACAGATGCAAGATTTCCAATGTTTCTTTTGGAAGTTTTGTGATTAAAGACACATTTCTTCTTCTATGTCTGAGAGTTTACACCATGGATTCCCTTAACTGTTTCACCAGTTATTCACAAATTTGGACCCACAAAAGGACAAAACTGGGGAAATTCAACATGAAGTCTTACAGACAAAAGCTATGGCAGTAACATCAAATCTTCTGTATCTTTAAAATAATGCAATTACTTTCCCAAACTATATAAGTGGGAAATATCCTTTTCCCATCAGAACAGTACACATTATATTTCTTACTACTCTTGGAATTATTACATTTCGAAGCTATTTCAGATGGCATGTTACCTTGATTCTAATAGACTAAGGAGAAAAAAAGATTTCTAGGTAAAAGAAAGTTCTCAGTCAGAGATATGCTGTAGGAAAAAAACATGCCAAGCATTCAGCTCACAGGCTTCTTTAAGGTAGCTGGCTTCTGCTTTCGGTCTCTGTACCATACCGGAGCTATACATCATGAATAATTAAGAAAATAAGTGGTATAATAAGCCTAAAGAGGAAAATGCATATTTCATTAGAATAAACAAAGTATTTTAAAATTTTATCATTGACACACATATTCAGTTCTTCAGCAAAATACTGCAGTTCAGGGGAATAGGCAATCTGTTTCTCCAAAGAGCTTTTTTTCCCCTTATTTAGGCATTTGACATACAGTGATGGGTTCACTGAAACCGCCTGCTTTACACATTAAGCTTTTTGAAAGGCTTCCATATTTTTCCTCCTAGAGGCTATTTGTTTCATGACAGCATTGTCTACATTCCTCACAAAAATGCAGGCATTTGTCCTTGTGTTAAATGCTGACATCCTCTGATAAGAAGAAAGCTAAAAGGGGGAAGAATTGAAGGTCAACATGTTTATTTTGCTCTCAATTGAACATAGTAGATAAATACATTTCAGTGACTTCCTACTTGCTACAATATAAAGTTTATAGATGAATTGGGATGAACATCTACATTGCCATTACTCTGAAAAGAAAAGTAAACATCAGTTTCAAAAGCTCCTCTCTAAACACAGAGCAGGAAGTAAATGCTATGTGTTATTGTGCTCACTTCATCTTCTTCTTCTATTCTTGTTCAGGTTAGTTTAAAACTTCAGTTCATCACAGAAAATCAAAACAGCTGTCAATCATATTCCAAAGGTACAAATCAGCCCAAAAAGAGCACATCTGAAATGTTGATATATAGTTCTATGTCATGTTTGGTAGACCGTTTAGATGAGCTGATGACTTGAGTCCTTCGCTATTCCCACTCTAGAAATTTCATATGAAATTGCTATTGACTTTTAACTGTTGGATTAAGAAACATGCAGAAATTGTTAGCGTCTTGCTCGTCTCTCTACATATTTTCGAGTCTTACATGTTTTAAAATTCTGGAACTCTGATTTCTGGAATCACAGGCAAGTACAGTAAGAGCACAAAAGTAAGAGCAGCATTTTTTGAACCACAGAATGCCTTGGCTAGAGAAGGACATGATAACTTTCTCTGTTACGTATTTTAAAGAATCCAAATTCCCTGTACAAGTGAAAGTGTGATTAAGCAGAACAAGAGAGGATAAGGCAGTGAGAAAAGGAGGCAGATGAAAAGATATATCTAGTCCAATTTTAAGTAAGTGACAATGCTTTGGTTTAAGCTTTCCTGTGCAGGACAAAGTCTGTAAAGGTAATAGTTGAAGGTAACAAAGTCCAGACAACTTCACAGTGAAATAAAGTGTTAGATACACTCGTAAATACCTTTTCAGATCTCAGGTTATCGTAGCATTACTCCCTTTTTTCCTCCTAGTCCCTTCATCTCCCAGTGAGATCTAGCAAACCAGGCTACTTCTACTTTAAGAAGCAGAGTATAAATCCCCAGGTAAATTTCTATCAGACTTAAATGGTTAGAGCATTTGTTAGACTAAATGACTCTTACAGACAAAACTAAATGTAAGTTTGTACTCAAAATAACAATGGAACCAATGACAGCTGATGCATGTTCAGTGTTCATAGTCAGACCATTTTTGTGTTGAACACAGCTTTAAAAGACTTGAATTTTAAATACATGTTGCTAAAAGTTTAGGCAGTAGACTCTATAGTATAGAAGAATATTTTTACTGGTTTGGCAATCAATTAAGATACTGAAAAAAATTTTCTGATCACGTATGCAGAAATATCTTGAAGCATGCTGTAAATGTGCAGCATTATTGTTAAATATCTACAGGACTGCACAGATTATTGTTATTAACTCTACTACAATCTGCTCACAGGTAGGGAATAGCACTCCTTTTTCTTTTGTTTCCCGTGAGTATTACATGCTCTTTAATTATATAACCAGAAACTACATTTTCCATAGAACTACAGCCTTATTCTGACCGCTTAATGAGGTACCATTTGTATTTTTCTTTTTCCTCATTTTTCTGTGTATAAACTTACGCCTTACTTACACTATGCTATGTAGATCTTACTTAATCTCTCTCAACCATCACTTTGTAGATTTTTGAAATTCTTGCCAGGTTCTATCTAACAAATGATCCCTCCATCCTATAGAATTCTATTTGAAGTCAGCACCATCAGAAACAGGTAGAAATATGTGAAGGTGAATAACTAGATTTTTGAGTTTCTTAATCTGGATGCTGATGTGAAACAGCTGCATTCTTTCTCTCCACTGTTCAGGATGACCACAAAGTAGAAGAGGTTAGTAGAAGACCTGGATGCTGAACAATAGTTTTAAAAGGCTAAACCCGAAGTCTATACTAGTGCTAGCAATTAGGGCAGCCCACTGGGAACAGATCTGTAAAGGGCCCAATATCCAAGTATAGTTTGGAGGTTTTACTTCAGACTAGCTCTAGTTTGGCTTTTGACCTGAATGCCCATTAGTGACTGGAGTACCCTAAGAGTTCTTGAACCCTCATGCACATTTTATGGTTTGGTTTCATCTACAGGGAGTGCAACTTGCAGACTGAAAGGGGTCTAGCAAAGCTCACTCATGATCCAAGGAAAAACACTGATGTTGGAGGCACATAAAACACACTAACCTGGCAAAAAGAAGGGCTTAAAGTTGATTTTTAAAAACCAAACATCCTTTAACAGTACATATCAAGTAGTAACCACCCTACAGAACATAAAAAATCAGTAAAGAGTAGTTTATGGTCAGCACTGTGTTAGTCAACAGGGGTGTCAAAACCAAAATGACACTGAGCTTTTGGCACAGAGACGACATCATTTTCAAAACTCAGCATTGCCCGAAAGCCAACAAAGCACCAGAAAACACAGGGAGTCTTTTGCTTGGAAGGAATAGATATCATTTGACGAATTCAATTTTTTTTTAGAGTACTAAATTCTTATACAGCACTTAAATAATCAGCAAAACTCCCAATGAATTCCATTGAAGAGAGAAGTAATAATCACTTCTAATAATCAGATTTCAGTGTCTCATATCTTGAAAATGGTGAGTACTTAGTGGATGACTTCACGTGGAAAGTTTAGCTGACTTGTCTTGTCCAGCATATGGTTTATCAAACAGAATTTCTTTTGCTTTTGGTGTGAAAGAATATATACATCATTCACTTCACACTTCTATCTTCTTCAGTTAATGAGTCAGAAATTTTATAGCAGACAGTCCCACCTCATTCATCTCTATGTAGGTATTGCCTTTGAGTTTACTAAAGTCAAGTTTCTACAAAGAAAAAAAGAAAGACAGAAAATAAAAAAGATGAGACTATCACACAGGGTCCAGGACTACTTTGCAGATGATTTTCTTAAATTTGCAATGTTGGTATTCTCTTGCACTGGGGTATTTGCATATATGAATGTATAATTTTAAAAAACGTACTATAAAACAAAATCCTTTCATGTGACTTCATATTGACAACTATCTCTCATCAAAAACATTGGATTCACTGCACAGACTTCTGCCGCTGAATACATTAATGTTGGTTAAAGTAGGTTATCATCAACCCTATATACCTGTTAGATAAAATTTACATGTTACTAGCGGATTTCACAGGTTATTTTGTCACAACACTGGAGTGTTGAGACTGGTAAGCTTGTATAGCCATTTGAAGTTCTTCTGCATGTTTTCTCATGGGTGAACTAGTTTTCATCTATTCTTCCCAGTTTGACACTTGCCCTAGGCAGTGCCCTGCCCTATGTGGCACTGTTTATTTCTCATTCTACTGTAGCTCACTTTACAAAAGTTCAGTCTCCACTCTGTAGTCATCTCATTTGCTCTTCATCCCACTTGCTTTACAAAGCATGCTTCATTCTTTCTATCCAGCCCACCCTGTGGAATCTCTTCTCTTTTCCACTCCAGTGCCAGCCTGGTTTGTTCAGCTGTATTTACTCCTCTGCTGTATTTCTTATTCACAGTACCATTCCCCCTCTCTAAGTTCCTCTGCCAGTTTCAGTTTCACATCTTATCTACCTGGCTCAAGTCAAATTATTTAATTTCTCTTGTTCTCCCTGAAATTCAGTCTCTTCTTTCTTAATCTAATTTTCAATCAGGTATTCTCCAAACTCCAAACACCTATCACACTTTCTCCTTTTCTCTATCAGCACCTTAATCTTTCCTTGGAGCACAAAACATCAGACTGAGTGGTCACAGTCTGGTGGCATGGAAATCAACTCAAACCAGGAAGTCAGAATATAAACTACGTGCTAATCACAATAATAGCAATACAGCATTGTGGTGGGTTGACCCTGGCTGGAAGCCAGGTGCCCACCTAAGCCGCTCTATCACTACCCTCCTCAAAAAGACAGGGAAGAGAAAATATACTGAAAGGCTTGTGGGTTGAGATAAGGATGGGGAGGGATCACTCATCAATTACTTTAACGGGCAAAACAGGCTCGACTTGGGGAAAATTAATTTATTACCAACCAAATCAGAGTAGGATAATGAGAACTAAAAACTAAATCTTAAAACACCTTCCCCCCACCCCTCCCTTCTGTCTGGGATCGACCACTCCCAATTTTCTCTACCTCCTCTGCTGACCGGTGCAGAGGGATGGGGAACGGGGGTTGTGGACAGTTCATCACACATTGCCTCTGACATTCCTTCCTCCTCAGGGGGAGGACTCCTCACCCTCTTCCCCTGCTCCAGCATCGGGTCCCTCCCATGGGAGACAGTTCTCCATGAACTTCTCCAACGTGGGTCCTTCCCACAGGCTACAGTTCTTCACAAGCTACTCCAGCATGGGTCCCTTCCACAGGGAGCAGTCCTTCAGGACCAGACTGCTCCAGCGTGGGTCCCCCACAGGGTCACAAGTCCTGCCAACAAACCTGCTCCAGAGTGGGCTCCTCTCTCTACAGGTCCACAGGTCCTGCCAGGAGCCTGCTCCAGTGAGGACTTCCCATGGGGTCACAGCCTCCTTTGGGCGCACCCACCTGCTTTGCCGTGGGGTCCTCCACGGGCTGCAGGTGGATATCTGCTCCACCGTGGACCTCCATGGGCTGCAAAGGCACAGCCTGCCTCACCATGGTCTGCTCCACGGGCTGCTGGGGAATCTCTACTGCAGCACCTGGAGCACATCCTCCCCCTCCTTCCTCACTGACCTTGGTGTCTGCAGGGATGTTTCTCTCACATATTCTCACTCCTCTTTTTTGACTGCTGCTGGTGTTGTGCAGTCTTTTTTTCCCCTTCTTAAAAATGTTATCCCAGAGATGCTACCACTATCACTGATGGGCTCAGCCTTGGCCAGCGGCTGATCTGTTTTGGAGCCGGCTGGCATTGGCTCTGTCGGACAGAGGGAAAGCTTCTAGCAGCTTCTCCCAGAAGCCACCCCTGTAGCCACCCCACCACACTACCAAAACCTTGCCCCTCAAACCCAATACAAGCACCTAAGAGAAACAGAAATGCTTGTTGTTGCATGTATAATGAGTATTTTGTTTAGTGGCGTATGTTAAGACTGTCTTCCATTCATAAGGTTGCAGGCCTAATTCTGCAGAATGTTACATACCCAAGGTTACCAGTAGTACAAATAAATTAATATTATGGTGGTAAGAACAACACAACACTTTCAGTGAATGTTTGCCTGTAGCCGTAGCCATATGCAGGACTATCTCCTCCTGCCCTTCCACTCCAAAGCTCACTTGCTCTACTGCTTTTTTTTGTCTTTCTTTATTATGGTTGTTTTCTGTTCTAAAATCTAAATGAAGAGAGGGGAGGAGAGGAGCGGGGAGGGGAGGGGAGGGGAGGGAAGGGAAGGGAAGGGAAGGGAAGGGAAGGGAAGGGAAGGGAAGGGAAGGGAAGAAGAAGAGTTGAGTTCCAGTTGGAAGGGACCTACAACAATCAGCTAGTCCAACTGCCTGACCACTTCAGGGCTGACCAAAACTTAAAAAATATTATGAAGACGATTGCCCAAGTGCCTCTTTTTAAGGCACTGGCAGGCATGGGGCATCAGCCACGTCTATAGGAAGCCTGTTCCAGTGTTTGACCATCCTCTTGGTAAAGAAATACTTCCTAATGTCAAGCCTGAACCTCCCCCGATGCAGCTTTGAGCCATTCCTACACATCCCATCACTGGATACCAGGGAAAAGAGATCAGCACCTCCCTCTCCATTTCCCCTCCTCAGGAAGCTGTAGAGAGCAATGAGGCCATTCCTCAGCCTCCTTTTTTCAAGCTAGACAAATGCAAAGTCTTTAGCTGCTCCTCACAGGACATGCCTTGCAGCCATTTCACCAGCTTTGTTGCCCTCCTCTGGATGCATTCAAGTACCTTCACATCCTTTTTAAATTGTAGGGCCCAGAACTGCACACAATACTCAAGGTGAGGCCACACCAAGGCTAAATACAGCGGGATAATCACCTCTTTTCAGGGGCTGGTTATGCTGTGTTTGATGCATCCCAGGATGTGGTTTGCCCTCCTGGCTGCCAGGGCACACTGCTGACTGACTTTGAGCAGGCTGTGCACCAGCACCCCCAGATCCCTTTCTGCAGGGCTGGTCTCCAGCCACTCCTCTCCCAGATCACACTTGTGCCCAGTGTTACTCCATCCGAGGTGCAGAATCTGGCATTTTTTCTTTTTAAATTTCATGCCATTAATGATTGCCCAATTCTCCAATCTATTTAGATCCCTCTGCAAGGCCTCTTGTACCTTGAAAGAGTCAACAGCACCTCCCAGTTTGGTATTGTCAGCAAACTTGCTAATGGTGCATTCAACACCTGCATCCAGATCGTTGATAAAAATACTGAACAGAACTGGCCCCTGAGCAACACCACTAGTGAGTGGCCACCAGCCAGATGTAGTGCCATTCATGACAACCCCTTGAGCCTTGCCGCTCAACCAGTTCACCCAGAGCACTGTGTACCTGCTCATCACAGTTGGACAACTTGTCCAGAAGGATACTGCGAAAGTCGGTATCAAAAGCCTTACTAAAATCCAAAAAAGCTGCATTCACCACCTTCCCCCTCATCCACTGGGCAGCTGACCTTAGCATAGAAGGATATCCGATTAGTTAGACAGGACTTCCCCTTTGTGAACCCATGCTGACTGTGCCTGATGATTGCATTGTACTTTAAATGTCTTTCAGCAGCACCCAGTATGATCTCCATAATTTTTCCAGGTACGGAGGTTATACTAACAGATCTGTAGTTTTCTGGGTCTTCCCCCATGCCCTTCTTGTAATTTGCAGTAATGTTGGCTAGCTTCCACTCAGAAGGGACCTCCCCAGACTCCCAAGACTTTTGGTATACAATTGAGAGGAGTCCTGCTGTACCATCCACAAACTCCTTCAGTACTCTGGGGTGTGTTCTGTCCGGCCCAATGAAAGTTCAGCTGATACAACTGGCCCTTTACAATTTCAGCATCCACAAATGGAATGTCACTGCTCCTGCAGTCGTGGTCCTCCAACTCACAGGAGTGGGCAGCCCATGGTCTATCCTTAATATTAAATACCTTTTTCTTCAAATTTTGGCTTATTGGAGTGGATTGAGTTGGATCGTGTAGCTAATTTTTCAGTTAAGATTTTTCTTTATAAAATTACTTATTAAATGCTTTCACAAACCTCAAAAAATATTTTATGAATTAGAAAAAAACAGTGTTAATAAAAGGTAATGAAACTCCTCTCCTCTCCTTACTTTACTGGATTCCAAAAATACTCAGGGATTTCAGAGTAATATTCTATGGATGCTTGTGGAAACTGGAAAACGTTTAAATAACCCAGCTTTAAACATTGCTAAGTAATTTACTTTCAAAATAAAACTTGATGATCAAGCTTGTATTTTAAAGCCAAATTTTGCTTTCTCTCTCTCTCTTTTTTCTTTTTTTTCCAGTGGAATTGCTGGCAAGGTTAGGCATAGCTCCCTTGTCTGTAGTGAAGAAGGATCTTATGGAAAGGAATTTATGATGATAAAATAAAATTAAATGGTCTGTCTTCATTTTGTTTGATTGATAGCCTCTCTTTCTTCTACGTGAAAGGAAGGAGAGGATTTGATGAAAATAATGACAGAGGATTTCAGGCTGATAAGAAGTATTTTAGAATGGAAGGGTGAAAAAAATGGTGTAAACAGACAATTAAAAAGATATATAGAGATGTCAAATAGGTCACAATGGACATCCTTGATGAGTTTATTTGTGTAAGCCCAGTTGGAAAACATCATAAATTTGTTTTGGATAGAAAGGCTGCCTGCTTTTCCCTGTGGGCTGGGGGGTTTTCTCTCAGTTCATATTTCACATATGATGTCCGATCACCACACCACTTCATCAGTCATTTGTGCTGCTGAAAAACATGTGTTGCCACTATAGCTTGAATTGCATTTTGGATGTATTAGGAATTTCTAGTTGGAAAGCTGGAGAAATCTTATAAGTTTCGAAAAATAATTTAAGAACATCATACAAAGCCAAGGCTTGCCTGCTCTTAGAAGAGATTCTTGCCATCACACAATCAAAATGGGAAATAATTTCTTACCTTTTAAAAGTCAAAGGCATCCTCTGCATTTTCATTATTCTGTTGCAATCCAAATATTATTCTTCCATTTTCTAACTCTTTCTCATCACTATGTGATCAAACTATTGCCTGGAAAGGAAAGGTTAGATTTATCAATCAAAGTTTGCTACCAGCACTCAAAAAAATTGAACCCTCAGGAGAAAGAAGCCCTGTGTATTTTTTCCTGTTGTTGTTTCAATATCTCCATAAGAAGCCATTTCAATATGTTTGGTTCTGTGGCAGGAGGTTTTATGAAGTGTTTATCCTTTTCATATTTTCGGAAAGCAAAGCTTATATATATATATATATATATATAAAAATATATATAATTTTCTGGTTTAGTGCCAACAAAACTTTTTCACAGAATCTGAAACCTTTCAGTAGATGAAAGAAGATTTTTAGACATGGTCAAATTGGTCTTTGGTTGTGTGTTTTAATGGGATTCTATCCAGAATCTAATTCTGATATCCAAAAAAGAGCAGAAAGTATCTGTGACAACAAATTGGCTGTCTGTGTTTTCTAGTCATGTAGTCTCGTGCTAACAACTAAAGAGCACACTGTCAAAACCACTGTTAAATAGTATAGATTGCTGAGAGTAGAATAGACTATATACTATACCAGGTACACTGGGGTCCCCAGTATAGGAAAGACATGGACCTGTAGAGTGAATCTAGAAGAGGGCTACGAAAGCTATCAGAGGGCTGGAATACCTCTTCTATGAAGAAAGACTGAGAGAACTGATCTTGTTCAGTCTGGAGAAAAGAAGGCTCCAGGGTGACCTTATTGTGGCCTTTCAATAGGGGGGCTTATAAGAAAGTTGGAGAGAGATTTTCTTGCTAGGGCCTGTAGTGACAGGACAAGGGACAATGGTTTTATATTGGAAGAAGATAGATTTAGATTGGCTATAAAGAAGAAATCTTTTACAATGAGGGTGGTGAGACACTGGAATGGGTTGCCCAGAGAAGTTGTGGATGTCTCAACATTGGAAGTGTTCAAGATCAGGTTGGATGGGGTTTTGAGCAACCTGATCTACTGGAAGGTATCCTTACCCACATCGGGGGGGTGGACTAGATGATCTTTGAAGGTCCCTTCCAACCCAAACCATTCTTCGATTCTGTGATTCTGTGATGAAAAACAGAGAATGAAGTTGACACGCCCCAAAGCAAAGAAGATTCCTGATGGATTTTTTGTGTTGACTTCAGTGGATTTGGATATGAACTATACGCAACCCTGAAAAATTTTGGACATAGCTGTTTTAGCAGACCACTGTGGTCAGAAGGAAAGCTAACTTGTCAGAATATCTCTGTGAAGAGCCTGCTTCTGTTTAAACAAATTCAGCAGATAACAGGCACAACCTACTTGCTTGAAAACTTCAGGATGCAGACCCTGGGGAATGCAGCTCCTAGCCCCAAAGTTTGAGTTCACCAGTTCCCCCTGAGAAAAAAGGCTGTCGAGGAACAAAACTGAACTAGAATTTAGACCCTTGTAATAAACTATACTTTTGGTCCACAGAATTCCTCATATGAAATTCACAGAATCACAGAATCATTAAGGTTGGAAAAGACCTGTGAGATCATCAAGTCCAACCATCTACTAACACCACCATGCCCATTAAACCATGTCCCACAATGTCTCATCCACACATTCCCTGAATACCTCCAATGAGGGTGACTCCAACACCTCCCTGGGCAGCTTATTCCAGTGTCTCACCACTCTCTCAGTAAAGAAATTTTTCCTGATATCCAGCCTGAACCTCCCCTGGCACAACTTGAGGCCATTTCCTCTAGCCCTGTCGCTCGTCACTTGGGAGAAGAGGCCAACACCCACCTCTCCGCAACCTCCTTTCAGGTAATTGCAAAGAGCGATGAGGTCTCCCCTCAGCCTCCTCTTCTCCACACTGAACAACCCCAGATCCCTCAGCCGCTCCTCATAAGACTTGTGCTCCAGACCCCTCACCAGCTTCGTCACCCTTCTCTGGACACCCTCCAGCACCTCAATGTCCTTCTTGTAGTGAGGGGCCCAAAACTGAACACAGTATTCGAGGTGTGGCCTCACCAGCGCTGAGCACACGGGCACAATCACTTCCCTAGTCCTGCTGGCCACACTGTTTCTGATACAGGCCAGGATGCCATTGGCCTTCTTGGCCACCTGGGCACACTGCTGGCTCATCTTCAGCTGCCTGTCAACCAGCACCCCCAGGTCCTTTTCCACCAGTCACCTTTCCAGCCACTCGTCCCCAAGCCTGTAGCACTGCATGGGGTTGTTGTGACCCAAGTGCAGGACCCGGCACTTGGCCTTGTTGAACCTCATACAATTGGCCTCGGCCCATCGATCCAGCCTGTCCAGATCCCTCTGCAGAGCCCTCCTACCCTCGAGCAGATCAACACTCCAGCCCAACTTGGTGTCATCTGCAAACTTGCTGAGGGATCCCTCAATCCCCTCATCCAGATCATTGATAAAGATATTAAACAAGACCGGTCCCAAAACTGAGCCCTGGGGGACTCCGCTTATGACTGGCCACCAACTGGATTTAACTCTATTCACCACGACTCTCTGAGCTTGGCCGTCCAGCCATTTTACCCAGCCAAGAGTGCACCTGTCTAAGCCACAAGTCGCCAGCTTCTCTAGGAGAATACCGTGGCGAAAAAAAAATTGAAGATCAATAGACTACCACTCAAACTACAGAGTAAATTTCTCAGAAATCGGAATACTCAGTCACAGCTCTCACTGTGGACACAGCTCTTATTCATCTTGTGAGACAGTAACTCTTAAAAGTAGTGAGCTTATGGCTTGAATGTTTTAACTAGAAGTTTGTCTGGCAGTGTCTTTTACATACAAAGACCATTCATTCACTTCCTATATGTTTTCCAATTGCAATCATTTCTCATGAGGCCATATGTCAGTTTTTTCCCCACTCAGTGTCATACTACTTTTGGTAGTCACAGGAAAGTTTAAATTTGATAATCCATTTAGCTCCAGCCAGCTGCATCAGCAGTGTAAAACCTGACTTGGCTCTGCAACAAGACAGTAGCATCTATATTGAACTTTGGCAGGATCAAACACCACTATCTATCTCATGTGCTGTTGTGGCCAGGTACACATTTTCCAATAGGTTTTAAATCTTTACTTCAGTTCATTATGTGCATTTGAAATTTCTGAAGAGCTACGTCAATTTAAGTAATGGCACTTTACAGGAAAAACAACATTGCCAGGAAAGGGCATAGTGTTGCAGAAATTATTTTGCTTCAAACATTTGTAAAACTTTTTAATGAAAAAGAAATTTTGTTCAACTTTAACAATTTATTTCACTAAAAAAACCCTGGAAAATGGTTTTGCATTTCAAAAGCAAAAAATTGTACCAAAAATGTTTTTTTTAAATCCAGACAAAAACAAGTCACAGCTGTCATTCCAAGTGAATTCAAAATTCAAGAAAAAAAAAATATTTTTCAAATTACCAATTCTTGGAATAAGAATTAGGGAAGGTGTTGGGAATGACCTTTGTTTTTACAGTATCTTGTCTGTACAACACCTTTGAAATGTTTCAAGTGCCCTCTGCCCATCAGTGTCTTTTTAAGTCTAGAGGAGAAAAGCAGGGTGGCCAAACTACTCCCATCAACAACAAGTCTAAAAGAGCAGCTGAAGAAAAAAACAACATCACATAATCCTGCCCCATTCTGTTTCTGAGAATACATCGCTTCTTAGCTTCTGCTTGTTAAAAGAAGTTTCAGTGAATGGGTAGAACGTGGCAAAAGTGTACTGAAAGAAAAGTCCTCTTTCAAAGTGAATTATTTAAATCTCTATTATAAATTTCTTGAAAGTATAAAACTAAGCTGATTCTTTTAATAGGGATATCACAGTTGCTTTAATGAATAAAATATTTTTTAGAAGAGTTTTTTACAGATTTAAATAAAACTGAAATACACATCTAGATCCATCGTCAAAACATTAATCTCCCTAGTGAAAAAATTGTTCTTGGTTACCATTAAATCCATTATTGTTGAATGTAGAAGTCAAATTCAGCTTCGCTACTAAGAGTTTGTTTGCAGTTTATTACAGACTGTGCTGTAGAACTTACACTGGACATGTTAAATCTTGTAAAAGAGGTTTTTTAAAGGGCTGAAATGTGTTTTTGTGGCAATATTGTTTCAAATAAAAAACACAGTGACTTTTTTATGACAGGATTTGATGCCATAAACTTTTGTAATCATTTTCTTCTGGGTGCCATACCAGTAGCCAGCAGTTTATTTACGCTGGGGATTACGCTTTCATATAGAGCTGAGATTCTTACCTGTAGCTATTCATTACATAAGTTCAATCAGTAAAAAAATATACTTTGAACGTTTTATTATATAAAATCATTTAAAGAAAATACACCTGAGGTGATGCTCTGTTTTTTTTAACGATGATTTTTCTGCATCTGCTGATATCCTGGAAGGGCAATGCTCATCTTTAACCTTCAGTGAGGTGCAATACAATCCACTGAGTGAAAGAAACTAACAGAATGCTCAGCTCCAGCACTTCAGCAGAGTCCAAATGCACTTTAAGAACCTGCAGATTTAATAATGGTGTACTGTTTATTCCACAAAGCAATCTCCCTTCACGTCTCCAGAAAATCCTTCTTTAACAATCAAAAAATCTGCACTATGTTTTATAATGGGAGTAGCCAGGGACGTAGGGGAAGGAAAAAGGAGGAAATCAGTATGAGTGTTTTAAGTCTTCCTCTCCGTGCTTACCAGCAATAGTGCCTCTGTTTCCCTTGGAAAACCTTCACAGTGAGTTTCATGGGAACAAAATAAAAAAATAATTTAAAAATTTGCATATTTCAAGGCATATATACCCTCTTCCACCTTCACACTTTTACTTGTTTGTGCAAATCCAGATGGATTTGGGAGTTTCTGGTTGAATAAAGTGGTAAAAAGATTACAAAAAATTTACAACTTGCCTCCTCCCTTAAAAATCCAGAATTAACATATCCCTGGTGAGACTTCAACATTTATTTCTAGGCAGTACTAATTCCCGACTTCATACACGGTAGCCAGAGAAGGATTTTGTCTAATTTGACAGCTGAGAACCTGAACCATCCTACTGCACTTGCTGCTGTCTGGGACATGGACTAACAGGGGCAGAGAGTTTGAAACCCAAGTGTCCCTTTTACCTTCGAATATAAGTGTAAAAATGTGTTGTTTCATTGTTAAGGAATAAAAATAAAAATACTCAAACAATTGAGAAAGCTATTTTTATTAACTTGCCTAGTTTTGAAAAACACCTCACCGAATAACCAAGTTAAAGTGTCAAGCTAACTCACTCATTTGCTGAGGACGACTGCGGGTGATGGTCTAATTTGACATAATTAGGTAAACATTGTAGGAAATATTTTGGTTTTCTTAGTATCCTCATTGTTAAAGGAGCCGCAGGCTAGAAATGATGGTGTAGTCCTATAAGAAATTATAATAACACCCTGATATGCTACATAATATTAATACATAACTAGCTCTGTCACACTTTCTAAGCTATTAAATATTTCACAAGCATTAGGGAAAAATGTTAAGTTTACCGAGCAAAAGCACCATCCATTGTTTCTCATAAATGAGTAAACAAAAAATGCCAAATTCTATTAAACTCCAGGCTTAAAAGAACAAGGAGGAGTAGTGATTGGTGTGATTTTATGTGCCATAGACCAGGAGCATAATTATTCTATAATCCTTTTCATTTCACACCATTAAAAATATACCATAGTTCCCCCATTGCTTTCCATAACATATTTTTCCTTGTGCCAGTTTCCATTTTCTACTCTATCTTCTATCAGAAATGGTTGCTTACCAAGTCAGTACCATTCTGTTTTAGAAATGCCTGATTCTTCTGCATTTAAGAACTTCCCTGTCACCATAGTGGGAAAAGATAAAGAATAAAACACCCCCACATTCACCCCAAGAAAAGGAAGGCTGCAAGCAGTGCATTGAAAGGACAGCTGCTGGAGGTATTCAACAGCAATATTTGGCAAAATAGAGGTTTCAGCCCTAAGAAATGAATGCAAAAATATGATAGCAGCTTGGGGTGAGGGTAAAGACACATTTGAGACTACCATAAAAAGAAATATTATTGGAATTGTTTGCTAAATTTCATTACTTCTACTACTGAGATTTCAAAGAAAATAATCTGCCCTGTTACACACGACTGAGCAGTGAGCAGTGTGCAGGAAAGTTTCTTAACAAAGGTAGTGGCAGTCAGAGATAGTAGGCGTGGTCGATATCTAGCCTCCCTGCTCGAATAAAAGTATTTATGGTTGGTTATCCAAGTGCTGGTATGTGATCAGTGAAGTATTGTCAACATTAACCACAGTTCACCCTTTTTCTATAGCGGTTTTGCATGTTGGAGTGAGACAAAATAGTCCACTGGTGCTTCCTAAACTGCTTTTGAACTGCTGGGTGCCTGTAGAGCTCAGCCTGTTATGGTCAGTTCCATCCTGTAATAAGACTCCTTCACCTCCAGCAAATAGACTGGCCAAAATTCCTTCCCAGCTTATCCGCTTGTCAGACTTGCCCTGTACTGAGCCTATTTATCCATGACAGTGCTCTAGCATTTTTTTTTTTCCTTTCATGTTTCATAAAATAACTATATATTCATTGTTACAGGACAGAAAAAGAAGATGTAGTCTAGCCCTAGGCTGCGTACTTGGTTGGTGATTGGTAATGACTGCTCAAGATCTTTCACTAAAGTGCATTTAAATACTTAATACTAAAAAACCTGTTAACTGGTAAACTTGATCCTTTTTGCATATTGCTGCTCTCTCCTTCAGAGCTCAAGAGTATTTTCCTCAGTATTAGTGGTCTGGAATATTATTCTGTGCTATGCACATCCTCTTCTTCAGCTTCTCTTTTCCTGATAAACCCTAAAAGTAGAAAAGCCAAGTCAGGTATCTGATACGGGTTTAATGTAAAATTTGACAGTGGAGAACACAGAAATCATTAAGTACAATCAGCTAAAAGCAACATTTTACATGTGTTCCCCTCCTTTAATTTAGTGGATCACAGAATACATTTGAATTGTGTATTTAACCTAAATATTAAATCATAGTCCTAAATAGTAAATCATAGTCTGTCCTGATAAAAATTCTCTTCCAAAACTTTTCCATTTCTCTCAAAAAATTTAGATAATTTTGAAAACTTCTGTTGACTTTCTGTAAATTTAATACTTGTTTTAAGCTTCTACCTGCAGTTGCACAGTCTTCCTGGACTAAAGCTTTGCCACTTGTAACTGTGGATTGGTAATCTGCCATTCCATTTGGTAACTAAGACAAAATGAAATATTGTAATATATTCCAAATGTCAACATCAGCAGTGCACATTAAAAAGTATGAGGTCTTTACAGAAAAAGTTAACACACTAACTAAGTAGCTCACAAAAAGTGGAAAAGCAAACTGTGAGTGTCTTGTACCTATCTGATGCTTTACAGTGTTTCTGTGCATTTCTGAGGACAGACACATTTTTTGTGGTTACAGTATATTGTCAAGACATTATGGGTCATCCCTTCTTCAGATTTAGCCACACTACCATTTTCATTTGTTGATCTGCAGAAATTTTTAAACAATACACAAAACCACTGAATTAAGTAACTTTGAGTCTCCAGGGCCTTGCAGGCAATACAGCCTGTTCAAACTTCGGGTAAACCTTTACCAAACTAGAATGGAGCATTTAGGCTCATTCTAGATATTTGTGAATGGCTGTACAAGATGCAATCACAGCTGAGAACTGTTCCGCTTTACTTATTTGCAATAGTACTTTGATGAAAGCAATTCCCTCTGTATAATATATAGGACCAGACCCTGCCATCCCTGTCCATTTGTCTCTACTCTGACAGAAATTCCTACCTTTACATTCCCCTCTCCCCAACCCATTTCTTAATTGTGACAAACAATATTCAGGGCACCTGAGGCCCTCACCCACATTCATTATATTTCAGATAATATAGATTCAAAATGCAGTGTAGTGCCAGGCTTGAATAAACTGAATCATTACTGTAAATGCTTAGCACCTCAGACCAAGGTGTAATCAAGGCATGAACATCTTTAATCTTAGCATTTCCTTACATTCCTAAGAAAAGAAAAATTGAAAGAAAATGAAGGATTAATTAGATTAGCATTTCTGATTTCTGAGGTTGCATGTTTCATTTGCATTTAGTAAATTTGATTTTATAGATCTTGTTCAGGTGCAATTTTAGCAAATTTCTCTTGTAAATTACTAATAACCATAAAATAATTCCTAAAGTCTAAAATGTAAGAAGAATAATTGGTGTAGTATTGTTATTGACAATATTGTCTTTTAAGTTTTCCTTAGGATATTCTTGAATCTTCATTCTGAGAAGTGAACAGATTTGTAGATATGAATTCTATCTGCTGTAACGTTTCTAATACATTTTTCAGCAGCAAAATGTCTTTGTACCACTAAACAACACCTACTTGTGAGTGAAAAGGGAACAAAAGCTCATAAAACTGCAATAAAATATTTATTTCTCTTCAGCAATAGGATTAATTTTATCACTCTAAATTTATGACCCTGGAAATTCTTTGCTGGATATTTAATATATCAAAATAGCAGAACAAGGAGTCTGAATTAGGAAACGCTTTGTGAAACTTGTGATTCACTGAAGAGAACAGATTCAGGTTTTTTCATAGGACTTAATAAAACAGCAGCAAAATTGAATTAGCTTGGCATAAAGTTTAATTGCCTGACAAAAATTTGATAGTGCTATTGTGTTACAGTTTATGTATAACATACATCAGAGTTGGGTTTTTTTCTAGTCTGGTTAGGGAAGGGGCTCTGCTTCATAAAAAAGGCAACTTTCATTTGCTTACGGGCTTTATAAAGGGGGAAACACATATGTAATTACATTTGCATTTAATTTCTCTCCATTGCTTTTCAGAGCTGATGTTTGGGGAAAATTGCATGTATATGATAATACAGATAGACTTGAATGAATTTTCATCCATTTCTTCTGGAATTTCAGAAGTCATCTTCACTTTAAATCAAAACAACTAAAAGAATTTTCTTGTTCAAAAAGCATCAAACAAATCAGAAGAAATTTATTTTTATTTCAGATGAGTATTTATTTCTATGTATGTTGTATCATAGGTTTATAGTCAAGTTTAAACATAAAATACCATATTCCAATGCATTATGTGGTGATATCTATTTATGTACTCCAGCTGATACTGTAGAATAGTATAGAAATGAAAATATCATCCTTATTTGATCTTTCAACATTTTTCTAAAATTAACATTTTCAAGATGAAAAGTTTTTTGTTTAATGTAACACTGTGGAAAGCATCAAAACTATTGACGATAAGATCTTTCCTCACAATTCCTCAAATCTTTTTTTTTTTAATACTTAAAAAAAACAGAAGAGGAAAATCATAAAAAGAAACAAATAAGCCTGCAGTTTTCAATCTTTCTTTTCTGCATTCAGAACTGTCACTATAGAAATTACTTTTTTCTTTTGGTTAAAGTATGAGACTTTCCATAATAATAGCACACAAGTAATACTGAGAGCATATACTTTGGAAAAAATCACCAGTCTTTGCTGTGCTGGAGGTTTTGAGATGCTGCTACCCATCTCTAACTCTGTGTTCAGAGATCATATTGGTACTAGAAAGCTACACCATGTGATATGCAGAGAGTTAAATTCTAGTCCATATTAAGTCATTGTAAAACTGCCTTTACATGCAAAATTTTCTCAATCAATCAGTTACACCATTTCAAAAAGATATAGGTAATTACACAGTTACTCTATTATAAAATACACTGAGAACTGTACTGCAGTTTCAGCATGTCAAACTTTCTTCTGAAACAGCGAGCTCATAGAAAAATTTCTAATACAGTCATTTCTATCACTTTAATAGGCTGAGTCTGTGCTGATTACTCAGAGAACTGAGATGCAGTTGCAAAATAGGAGGAGAACTGCTGTGTAACTGAGTAGAACTAAATTTTAAGACCACTATAAAAGTTTAAAAGTGAAGCACTGAAAGTTAGAAATGGCAAATCATGTGTAAGGACTAAAACATATTTCTTGAGTACAGTAACTCTGTACCTCCTAAATATTATATTTACAATTATACATGGTCAACTGATTTGGAGCCTTTAAGATGTCATCATCAGAAAACAGAGATAATGTTTTAGTCAGTTATTCCTTTAGATGTTATTGAGGAATGATACTGCTTTATATTTTTTAATATGATTTAAAGCATTTGCAGGTCAAGGGTTGCTGAAACGATAGATTCTTTATGACATATTTATTTGTATAATGCATATAATTGATAAATTAAAATGAAAGAATTAGAAGCATGCAGCCACAGGGTGCTAGATTAGTAGGAGCCTTAAAAGCTTTGCTGTTCCCTCCTGTAATTATGGAGAAAGCATGCTTAATTAGCATAAAATGCATTAGTAACAATTAAACAAAGTTGAGGTCAACAAATTAACCTTTTTTAATTTAAATCTGACTTTTTAATTTTACAGAGCCATCAGCCCAGCAAAAATGCCATTTGATTTAAATAGCATATTCTGATATTGTTGGAATAAAAACACACTCTATCCCTTCTATGTCAAGTATAATATTAGGTTAGCCTAAAAGGGTCTAAGTTCATCAGGAGTGGAACTCTGGTTATTAAACTGGTGGGAAAAAACCCCACCTTGGTCTTAATTTCTAAACAAATCTAAAGCTATTAAATTTTGAGATTCTGTGCTAAGAAAACCTATTACTCAAACAATATTAAGTGACTTTTCTTGTTGAAATTTTTGTTGAGTTAAATGAAAAGTAGACATTTAAGTATTTGTTGTGTCTCCCAAGATTGTATCATGTATATCAAAAGCAAGATTAAGAGCCCATTAAGTATTCTTCTTGGACGAATAAACTCCTTTATAATGTCTTTCCCATGTTGTGAAGAAATTTCTTGAAGGTTAGCAAGTAAAGGTTACTGTACCCTTAAAATTCTTTACTCATGTCCTGAAATATAGGGTCATTCAATGATATGTAGATGAAAGCCCATGGTTTGACTACAACAGACATTAAGTGTAATTTACTATAAACACACCACTTAGGAAATCTTACTTAGCAATGTTCTCATATGGATGATTGGAAATATGGTAGACAGGAGAGAAAGCAATTGATTCTACAAAAATAATCCTCCCCACCAAAAAGGAGATGCTGAGATAAGATTACCAATAAAGGTATGGCTAGCAAGGAAAAAAGTCACCAGAAGAAACATACCTTTAACAGCTATACAGACAAACGTTACGAAGCCATTGGGTGGCTCTTTTTTCAATAGATGTTCTCCAGCAGGTGCTTCAAAACAGAAGTCATCACAAAAAATTTTAGGCACAGGGCCTTCAGCCACAGGTTTGGAATTTCTGGTCCTCAACCAGTGGAATGGAAGTGCAGATACATGAGAAACCTAATGGGGTCACTGAGGCATGGAGAGCTACTGACAGTGGCGCTACTAGTGAAGAGTCCTGCCAAAATATGCCTGTACCAAAACAGCTTTTCCACAAAATGAACATATTCCTTAAAAGGTTGCTCAGGTATATTTTACCTAGCATCAGGTGAGTCCACATCAGAGTGTCTTAGTTTTTTCAAATTAAATGCTATTATTTTCTTCTCTGTCATCTGGGCAGTCACAATCTGGCTGAAGTATAACACTTTGCCATTACAGTGGTATTTTAAGAACTATAGTGTCTACCTTCTTCTGCATAACCTAAACACATTGTTCATTTTATGTCACTCATTACAAAACACAGAGTTCCCTCTGGCTGAACCCTTGCACTACCACTTCCATTAGACACTGTAGCTACTCAAACAGACACTGAAATGGAATCATTCAACATTTTAAAATTAAATTATCATTCTGTGGATAATTTCCTACATTTTCATGCCTCTCTTGGTTCAAAAATACCTACCTGCATATGTACTTGAATTTCTCATGCACTAAGTAACCCAACATCAAAAAGAAATATAGGTTAGAATAGCATAGGGTAGTATTACAAATAATAGGCTAATGTTATGTAATTGAATATGCAGTGGAAGACATCAGGAGTGTTTAGCCATAACATTTCACTGTGATGGAAAATCCACCTGAATTATCTCAAACTTCTCAAAACATTGGAAAAATTAAGAATAAACATTGGCACGATGATAGATTAGATAATTAAAAGGTCCTTTTTTTCACTAATTTCTCAGTAGCAGATAATGAGTATAAAATCTGTCTGGTGATAACTTATTACCTTGCCTATTTCAATCATTTATATGACAGTTCTTATCTCTGTAGATAATAGCTCTCCTGTGTTTTTTTAAAAAAACATTTCCAGCAGAAAGGTGACCAGAGGTATCAATATGAATAAGAAATTAAGTGTTCATTCTAAGAACTGGAGGATTTTTTTTTAAGTAGAGGCAAATAAAATGTTGATGCAGAATTACCACTGAAGAATTAAGGTTTCTGAAGTTGAAAAGTCAATTTTTCTATTGAACTCTCAATTATGACTTTCACTTTTAGTTCAAAATTATCTTTGTTTGCCAAGTATTGGCTCTTATTTATTCTAATATTTATAACACAAACTGTCATCATTAGTCTGCTTTAAGTCTGATAGGAACTGCAAAATAAGCCCTGGTGGAGACAACTGGCGCAGCAGTTTGCAAGTCACATTATTGCAATTTTAAAGCAGCTATAGTAAGGAAAACAGGTTTTGGATATTCATAACTTCTTAACCTTTGGTCTCAAATAACTTTTTGTAAAACCATATTTCTGCATGAAAAGTGAAGAAAAAATCTAGAAAGAGAGAAAATCTTATTTTATTGTCTGACTTACACAATTGTTTGACTTAGCAAGGCTTTAAATATTTTCTTATGAACTAGAATTTATTATTGTAATAGTATTACAATAGTGGAATAGTGTTAAAAAAGATTTAACCATCCAAAATATTGTATTTCATAGCATTCATTAAAAGAATGGCTGTTGCCATCGTCGTATTTTAAATAACAGAGCAAAAGATTTTGAAAAAGCGGAGTTTAACTCTTCATTCTTATTGAAAACCACTCTGGCCATTCCCTGGACTATCTGGTCATATGACCTGGCATGGTTCATCCTGTAAAACATACACTTTGATTTGCAAAGTGTCTGAACAACCTAACACTCCCTATGCAATTATTTAATAGCCCTGAAGGGCCATAATCTCCAAGTTTTTCTTTATCAAACTAGGATGCAGCATCAGTTCTGCTTTGTCTTTGACTTGTCATTTGGTCTTGCAAACAGTTTGTGTAAGTACTACTCCATAAATGTAAGGCTTTTTTGGAATGATTTTTTTTTCCAATCAGGGTATAGGATTCACAACATAGAAGGATGAACAGTAATTTATTGATTAATGAATAACAAAAGTTTTCAGTTAACACAACATCTTAAGCCATTTCTGTAGCACTCTGAAGCAATTGGATGCAAGGAAAGAAGTTGTACCAGAATGGCAAGACCAAGAGGTCATGTCTCTTTTTCAATTTGTCTCTTGAAAGATGATGTAGGACTGTCTGACCAGTTAAGTTCAGTCCACTGGATGGTCAAAGAACTGCTGACTGGAGTTTCTGATGAAAGGTAGGCCTCAGTAGTCTGCTGGCCTCTAGCACACCTGCATAGTTCCAAGGGGAACTGCATCATTACTAAACCACTCTGAAGGTAGGAGTAGCTAGGTTGCGTGACTAACAACTTTGTTTCTGTAAATATAATTTATGGTAATTGAGCCAGATCATAAAATTAATCATATTAACAAAAAGAAGATTTCTAATTAGGCAAATTCTTTCACTGAGAGAATGATGTAATCAGTAATAATAATTTGAAAACATTTTCTGCCTACTGAACACTAAGCGCATGTTCACAGCAGTCACATTGAGAAAACCGATTGGAAGACTTCCAAATAGCCTCTTATGGTCTGTCATGTCACTAATCCACAAATTAAATCACTGCTGAAGTGGAATATGATATGATTTTTCAGAACAACTTCAAAGACAGTTACAGCCAATTGTGTCTGTGATTTACACATCAAAGTAGTAATAATAAAAATACTTAGCTGTACATAGCACTTTGATCCTTAGATCATGATGCACTTGTCAAAGGTGGATAAGTATTATTATTCACATTTTACTGATGAGGATACTGATTTTCTCAGGGTGTTCAGTAAAACAAGTAAAAATGGGAATTATGCCTCTGTTTCCACCATATCTCCCACTTGACAGAGCTATGCAGCAAGAAGTATTCATTGTGTATGAGTAACATTCCAATTTGAAAAACTGGGGACCTGATCCAAAGGGCTCTGCAATCAGTCCAAATCTTCATACAGCATTCTTTAGGCCAAAATGGTAATATATCAGAGATAGGGATGCCCTGTGACTCTGATGTGTTTTTTCCTCTTCCTTGCTCCCCTGCTCTACTTCATCACCTACTCCCTCATTGTTGTCTTAGATTGCTGTATTTTTATGATTGCAATTACCTCCTATTGAGCAAGAGGAATGTGATGACTTATCAGTTACCAGACTGCAGCAATTTTCCCTGCCGATATAGTTTGAGTAGGTAAAGAAAGAATGCTATGATAAATCTTGCTGAGCAGCTGGATAGGGAAGTCAGCAAGGTGACTGACAGTAGTGCATGGAGCTAACATCAACAGGTGGGAGGGAATGATGGGAAAGGGTGCTGCATGTGGGTGAGTGAGAGTTAGGCATAGATGCATAGGGCTTCTGGTCCAGAACCTTGATAGAAAATAAAGTTTTGGAGAAGAATAAAGAAGAGTGAATAGAGCGAGACAAGTCTTCAGAGAAAAAGAATTGTTGACCCAAGTCGACCCCCCTCCAAAAGGAGGGAAGTAACAAATGGGTTGGAGAAGGAAAAAGAGTAAAAAATAGCACAATGAGAGGGAAAGAAATAGCAGAAAGAAAAGGCATGAGTAAGAAAAAGGGAAAGGGAGCACACATATGTATATAAATAGGACTGAGATCTTTATATTTAATTTGTGATTTAAATCTGAAAATTATAAACATTTGTTTATATTTAGTACTTGACAAAAAAGTTTTCTGTGTCTGAATACAGACCTCACACATAATCCAGAAAGAACCACTCTTTGGATTCAACACTACCACATTTTAACAATACAATACTCCTTGTTTGAGATTAACAACCTTTACCAAATTGATCTGAAAAGAAGAATTTTTATAAAACTTATAGGATTTATACCACATGTTTTCCAGTCATTCCTACGTTCTTTGTCAAACAGGTCCTTCTGAACATTCTCATCACCAGAATTTATTCTCAGGTTTCCTGTAGGATGTACCTAGACGTTATTTAATGAACATAGTCACACCAGTAGTAAATTAATAAAAATGCTTGAACAATGTCCTTAAGATTATCTTACATTTCTAGTTTTAGGTAAGTGATATAGGACCATGAAGAAAAATTACTGTGAAGGAAGTATCTTTGCAAATTCTAGATTAAAGAGTCAAAAAAGGAATTTTTAAAAAGGAAGATTAATATGTTTATTTTGCATGCTGTTGTGACGTTAATATTCCAGTGTAAGATATTTACAAGCTTTTCAACAAACCATAAGAAAACTGTTACTGCAACTAGTTAAGGAAATTTCCCTTAGACTAGAAAATGGAATACTAACTTAGTCATACATGTGATGACACTCTTTTATGGCTTGTTCTCTTGGGGAAAATAGTAATATGCAGCAATACATAAAGCCAGAGTTTGCTTTCTTTATCTGATGCAATAGACCTCTTTCGAAGGAGTAGAGAGCGCCAAGGTCTAACCCTGAAACCTCCACAATTTATTTGGTAATAAATGTATTTGACAGTAATGTCTACGTTTCTAGAAAATTATATTATCTTTACACTCTATTTCCATGCAGGGTTTAAATAGGACTTCAAAATTTAAGTGTCAAAATACCATACTATTGTATAGATTTTCCACACAGAATCTGAGGCCTAATCAAGCTAGAAAACAGTGGAAAACTTTTAGGAACATCAAATAATATGAACTATTCTGCAAAATTTCCTGAACAGAGTGATGCAATATTTGTATCCTATTTGTACATTGTACAATACAGATCAGTATCATATTCAAGATATTTTTTTGTTTCTTTGAGAAATACAGTCCACAATTTTATAGTTGCCATTACAGAAAAGAAAAGAGTAGTTTTAACCTAAACAGGGACAGTGGAACAACATTTTGATTCCTCCTTCCTCCCAATGGTATATATACAATAGCATAGCATAGCATAGCATAGCATAGCATAGCATAGCATAGAATAGAATAAAACAGAACAAAACAGAACCAGTCGGAAGGGATGTAGACCATTGGGTCATCTAGTCCAAATGCTTGACCACTTCAGGGCTTACTAGAAGTTAAGTGCAGTACTTTACTCGCTCTTGGGGGTTTTCTCCTATTTTTCTCCCCTAGTCAGCGAGCACAAGGGTGATCCCCTCTGCTCAGAATCCATCAGGCCTCATCCAGGCACTATGTCCTGTTTGGGGTCCTGGACAGGTGCGAAGGTCAACAAACCAGAGAGGCTCAAGGGAGGCAAGGAGGCTCTGTGGGGCTGGAGCTGGTTCAGCATGGAGCAGAGAAGGCAGAGAAGGCAGCAGAGAAGGCACCTCACAGCACACCCCGGTGCCTGTGGGGAAGGTATCAAGGGGATGGGGACAGGCGCTTCCCAGCAGTGCGAGGTGGGAGGGTGAGAGACAGTGGCATCTCCTGAAACTAGAGAGGTTCAGACTGGGGATAAGGAAGAAAAAACAAAATCACTGTGAGGATCATTAAGCACTGGAGCGGGTGCCCAGAGACGTTGTGGGATATCTGAGCCTGGAGGTTTTCAAGACCTGAGTGGCCACAACCCAGAGCACAACTGTCACAAGCCCATGAAGGGATGTCCTCTGAAGTCCTGGAAGAGAAAGCATTGCCAGTGAGAAATGTAGCAAAGTTTTCCAAAGGTGCAACAGCCTCCAGAATCTGCAATGTCAGAAAAAACACTTTCTGGTTTCATTCAGTTCAGCAGCTTTCACAAATATTTATTTCGAATAGAATAGGATAGTTCCAGTTGGAAGGGACTGACCATGATCATCTAGTCCAACTGCCTGGACATTTCAGGGCTGACGAAAACTTAAAGAATATTATGAAGGCCATTGCCCAAATGCCTCTTTTTAAAGCACTGACAGGTACGGGGCATTGACCACCTCTCTAGGAGGCCTGTTCCAGTGTTTGACCACCCTGTTGGTAAAGAAATGCTTCCTAATCACCAGACACCAGGAAGAATAGATCAGCACCTCCCTCTCCACTTCCCCTCCTCAGGAAGCTGTAGAGAGCAATGATGTCACCCCTCAGACTCCTTTTCTTCAAGCTAAACAAATGCAAAGTTCTTAGCTGCTCCTCACAGGACATGCCTTGCAGCCATTTCACCAGCTTTGTTGCCCTCCTCTGGATGCATTCAAGTACCTTCACATCCTTTTTAAATTGTGGGGCCTAGAACTGCACACAATACTCAAGGTGAGGCTGCCCAAGGCTAAACACACCTCTTTTCAGGGGCTGGTTATGCTGTGTTTGATGCACCCCAGGATGTGGTTTGCCCTCCTGGCTGCCAGGGCACACTGCTGACTCACATTGAGCCTGCTGTCCACCAGCAGCCCAGATCCCTTTCATCTGTCTTTTTTTCCAAGTCTAAACTTACTTTCTGCTTTCACTCTATACGTATGCATAAAATAGTTACTGTGGAATCTGCAACAGATTCCATAAAGAAATGGAGGTTTTCATATCTTTGTAAGTTAGAATATGGATCTGGCTTTATAACCTAATGTAGATCAGCTGTTGTGCAGAACTGCATACAGTAAGAGCACAAAAATGTCTCTATTGTTTGATCACAGCAAGGCCCTTAACTGATATTCCAACTCACAAAAGGACTCTCTCTGAAACTAGTGACACTAGTCACTGGAGCAATACTTTCCTATCTGGGCCATATATCTACTATATAGTTTAGTATTTGTTTTGCCCAGAAAATGCTTCCTTTTACTCCTACTACAATATGATGTCTCTCAGAAGTTATCCCCAAAAATGCTAGAATCAAAACTCTTGAGAAATACAAGCATTATAAATAGAGCTCATCAGCTTTCCCCGTAAATACAAAATTCAGCTATCAATAAATAGATATTTGTATCTATTTTTACATTTTTTTTATATAAATAGGTATATCTCAAAGCAAGTTCGTCCAGTGCAGATATGTTTTCTAAGCCAGTAAAGAGGCAGATGGAGAAAGTGGACACCATTAGGCTGACACAGTTTAGCACACTGTCGCAGGTGCTTATATGGTAAGGCAAGGAGTGCAGTACATGGACTCACATCTGGAGAAATGTAAAATTCTTGAATTAGCTATCACTTCCAAGTTCAAAACCTACCTCCTTGGTCCTCCTTGGTCTGGACCAAGAAAAGAGGCATTACCACTGAAACCCAATAGTGCCCAAGTAATGCATTCAGAGGGTTTCCAAATAGCATGGCAAGCTGTATTTTGTCCTCTTTTTATCCATTTTACTACCTTCACTGCTTTCTGAGTTAAACATCAGGTCCTACTACTCTTACTCTTACTTACATTTTAGACCGCTTTTCCTCTAGTTACCAGATGTAATAAGCTATGTCCAAGTCTATGCAACAACTATTTGGCTTTGTTCTCTGCAAGTGTCAGGGCACTGCAGGGCCAGGGGCTCCCTGGACCCCCTGGCCCCAGGGCGTAGCATGACCTGGTGCCCCATGCTCCTTCCCATCACCTTTCTGTGATGCTTCTGCCTTCTCCCCTGTGCTACGGTTTTATGATGTCAGGAACCATGTCAAACGTTTGCCCAAGGGCCCCATGCATCGCACTGCTATTGTCCCATTTCCTCCGTAACACAGCGTGCAATTTAGTTCTTTGTAGCTGACAGGATGTTATCAACTGTCAATGACATTAACACACGTGCACATATGCAGGCATATATACAGGGTTCTCATTCTTCATATCTATGCAAAAACATTTTGGATGAAAGCCTCTGGGGGACAACAAAAATAACCAGGCAAAACTTCAAAAGTCTTAGGGAGATGCGATCTGAAGAGCATCTGTGTTGTATAAGGCGAAGCAGAGGACCACAGAGGAAGGCAGCAGAAGTTCTGAAACTTTCCAAGTTTGGAAAGTCAAAATCAGCTGTGAAAATAAAATTGCTTCTTTCCTGTTTGTTTCTTTGCTAGCAAAAATTGTCACACTACAGTATTTTCATAAGGTCATTATTTTTCCTCTACTTGTTATATGTACTGTTGCAGTGTCCTGAAAAGCTGTAACATTGTTGAAAAAAACCAGATAACAAGACAAAGAGTGAGTCAGAAAAATGAAAATGCTGTTTTGGCGTCTCTCTGGTTTTGACAGAAGCACCTTCTTCTCTCCCTCAGGCAAAACTGTTGGTAAATATATATATATATATATATATATATATAAAAGAAAAGCCTATCCTGTCATTCTAACTTATTTCCCCCAGGTCCACTGTCACAATTCCCCACACTATGCCCCCATTAGGTTGTTATTACAAGGTGCTGCCCTGACCTGGCACATGGAATACAGTGATATTAACAAGAGATTTTTTTCCTATTTGAGAATAGCACGCTGCCAGAGTGCAAGGTGTAGTGTCTTCTTTACAGAACTGGTTGCTGGTTAAATAAGAAAAAAAAAAAAAAGAAAGAAAGAGAGTTCCATTTTTTTACAGTTACTTTCACATTTGTAATTAACTAATGTCATTTGGGACTTGTAAAAGTTTTACATATTTGTTGAGAAATGCTTTGAAACAGGGCATGCTGCATTGTAGATGAGATGTTACATGGGGAATTCTTCAAGAATCTTAGGACAAATTTTATCTTACTCAAGATTTTCAGTAATGAGCTCATCAAAATAAAGAAGTCATTGCTAAAGAAATTCACTGATGACATTCAACTGGAGGGAAATGCCAAGGATAGAGGCTGATCAGAACATTGTAAGAGAAGAGCTGAATGATCTTAAGAACTGGAACAATGAATTGGCAGTGTCATAGGTGCGGAAAAGGCATCTGTATATTAATTGTTTGTGAGCTGCAGGTTGTCAGCTATGCAGTAAGACTTTGACTTCACTACATGTAATCTTTGTGCATGTCATCAGCACAGACAGAGAAATACTAATGGCATTGCACTATGCATGCTAATACCCTATCTAGAATCTTGGGCAATTCATGTTAATAGGATGATCAGAGAAATGGAGAGGATATAGAATGGAAAAGATATATAAGAGGAGTCTAAATGTATCCTGATTCTAAGAGGAATGATATTGCAGAACAGCCTTTCTGTGGAAACCCTTATTAATTCCAAGACGTTTGTGAGAGCTCCTAATAAACTGGTTGTGTGTCAAATGAGATGACTGATATCAGTGATGCAAGAGTCTCCTTTCCAAGTCCACTTCAGTAGAAATGGCTGCACGTTCTTGGCAGCTCTGAGCATCCTGGGCTCAGAGGTTTATCACTGTAAAGACAGATCATGGAAAACAAACCCCAAACAAATGTAAAGCTTTTTTTTTTTGCTTTTTTTTTTTCCTCAAAACCTACACATATTTTACAGGAGAATTTGTAGGTTTACTGATAACTACTGTGAAGCATGTATACCATCACTGAACTATTAGACAGTCATAATTATCTAGTGTTTGTCTTTTCCCATTTCATTCCATTTTGTCATTCTCTTTCTCCTTGCCATTGCATGAAATCAGATTGGAAGCACCTTGGGACAGAAGGCATTTTTGGTTTTTTATGCACTATTCCTCTTACCTGTACTTGAAGCACCCAGGACATTATTGAACTCCATAAAATAATAAAATTGAGAAGGAAATATCATAAAAGCAGTCTCTCCTGTGAAATATCTGGCACTTCTATTACTGTTTATGTCCAGAAATACCATGAGAAGAGCCTCTCTCATTTTATCAGCATTTCCTGTTATAGTCCTAGCTGAAGCCATTAGTGAAAAATAATATATTCAAGTATTTTCAAAAAACTTGACAGAAAAACAGCCTATGCATGTTCGTAGATTTGGGTAAATGTTCAGAGACTTCTTATCCTTTCTTAGTAAATACACTTCATAAGCAGAGATTCTTTGCAGGAGACTGAATTTCTGAGAATAAAGGGTCTTCATAGTTGCAAAAAGCTTTAAAATAGAAAAATAGCTTGCAGTAGTTTCTTGCAATTTCTGTGCTGTACTTTAAAGCCCCTCATAGCCTTTTGCCATGAGCTTTAAGTAAGATATTCTGTTTACTATGGCCATTAAAACTGTGAGCTTTTTTAAAGCAGCTGCATTACAACATAAAGCTCAACAGGTCACATGGCACCTTTTATACAAACACTACATCATGGACTGTTAAAGGGAATGAGTTTGTGCCTCAGACCATGCGTGGTCTTCCTAAGATACCAAAAAACACCCTGAGTAGCAGGGGAATTTTTCTTCTGCAGCTTTTAAAGTGTCTGGTAGAAAGATACTCCACTCCTCCCTCCTTTTTGATTTCTTAAGATCTATAGGGGTTGAGGTTTATTTTTATTTCAGAAGTAATATGTAGCTGAATACTACCAGCAGTGGATGCATCTCCAAAGTGAACAGAGGTCTCCCCAGCAGCTCTATAATTACAACCATGACACACAATTCCAGCATGCTCCTAAGTCTAACTCAGGTCTGAGATTTGTAATCACAGCTTCAGAGAGTATGCAATGGCTCCATGTATAAGGCGATTTTTTCAGTCTTAATACGTCCCCTTGCCTTATGCACAGGCCATGGCATAGAGCATTTCTCTCTCTTTATAGGGTGATTTGGTCACCAGCTGAGTTCTGGTTTTGCATTCAAACCCCTCAGTTTCTCCCAGGTCCACCCATCTGAGTCATGAGTTGAGGAGCCAGAAAGCTCTGACACTGTCGTGGGACTGAATGAATTGTTACTGCTTTTCTGGGTGCTTGGAAGGTAGCAGTCAAAGGAGGAAGAGAAATGAACCCAGACAGCTAAAGCCACATAGGAGAAATGGCAGTGAACATAACGTTGACTTTAACATTTCCTGTATGTTACCTAGTTAGGAGCACAAGCTGCAGTTTTTACCTTTAGCTTTTTATAGTCTGTGCTTGCCCAGTAACTGCTACTCAGAGTGCCTTGATGAGTCAGCTTCATTTTTGTACATCTTAGCTAATCAAGTTTTAGAAAGATACTTCTAGCTTCCTTTGAGTAGGACAACATTTCTGTGTTTAGACGCACTCAGCAGAGAGAGCTGATAAAGTTTGTACTTAAAACTCTTTCTACAAAGCTCTGTAACCGGCCTGCAGCAGACAGATTCAACTAAGAGTAAACATTAGATGGTTAGCATTCTCTCTTACTTCGTATGACCAGGGATAGGAGACAGGACTGCTGTCAGAAAGTAGGATTAATCTGTGGTTTGTAACTGCTAACAATGCAGATCAACTGCTCGTTTTTAAAAAGATAAAAAGTGGAAGTGGTACAGCAGGAGCTGTCAAACCCTGTTGTGCAACTACAAGCAATATAATGATTAAGAATAAGAAAGTGTTCTCTTTGTGTTATCCTTCAGAGGTCTGTCCCTAGCAGGCTGTATGAATGATTCTGAGTTATTAGTCACAACTTAGAGGGAAGCTCTGTGTCTCATATAGTAAGTTTAGAAGAAATACATATACGTATGTGTGTGTGTGTTTGTGTATGTGTGTGTGTATTTTTACCTACCTGTTGCAAACATGACAGTCCTTTAATTTTACTACTTTTCCTGCATTAGCAGAGAAATAATACAACTAATCTCATCATAGATAACTTTTATGACTTTCTGGTCTGTAAATAAAATAAATTGTATATTGGTGTTTGCAGCCGTATGTGTACACGTCTAAGCACACATATACAGAATATCACAAAGCTATATACACACACTCTCACATGGCTGATTTTTCATTATGGAATTCCCAATATTCCATTAAATTATTGAAGACCATCCTGTTATATTTATTACAGAGGTCGCTGATATTACTGCCAATTGTCAAATTTCGGTTTCCTGTTGTTGATTTTCATGCATGAGAAACACACAGCCGCTGGACTGATGCCAGAGCTCCATCAATCTCTCTAGGCTGCTTCCACCTCAGGATATGTAAGAGTAGTGGATAAATTGGAAGATCAATGCCTTGTCCCTCCTGCTGTGCCAGCTGCTATTGAGAAATTAATATGAGGATCACTATAAATAAAAGATAAAAGTTTATATGGCTTACAGTGTAAAATATTAAGGTTGGACACAATGTGTTCTGTGAATCTAAAACAAAAAACTAAGAAAATTAACCCTATAAGAGCATCCACTGCCTTTGTGGATATGTGGAAAAGAACAGGCTAGCAAGCAGAACAGTTGTCTTCAACAACTCTTTAAAAAAGCATGGAGATTTATCAGAACTGACCACAACATTATATATTGCAGAAAACAGTCTTTAGCCATGGTCTAGTTTATCAGAGATAGTGAAGTTGTACACTATTGTGTGTTCAGTAGCATGATTCTGGGAGAGCAGATGACTGATGCATTTAATAATGATGTACAGAGTTTCTCAAGGGATGCTTTTTAAAGCTATTTATGGACCTAACATACATTGGTTTCAATAGGTGCTGAGCATCTAGAACAAATACCGCAAAAAATTAACAGGAATTTTACTAGATACAGCAATTCAGACCCCTTACAGGCTGGGGGGTGAAATGGGAGCACTTCAGTTCTAGTGGAAGTTACTGGGAAGTAAAGAGTTCTTGCCCTTAGGCCTCAGCTCCCCACAGGTACTTTAATGACTAACTCCCACTGGATCAAGCTGAGTGGTTAAATATCCCAAAGGAGCTGGGTCCAGTTTCCCCACAATACGGCCTAGGAGTTCAAATTCAGATGAGGCTGCTGCTTACAGGAGCTATTATGCAAGCTTCAGGCACCAGGTCTACTTCCTCCTTACATAAAAATAACCTCCTCACAACAAAACTCACCACCTGTGGAATACTTAACAGAGTGAAGGAAAGGTCTATGGCTCAGGTACATCCATTCTAATCTGGGCACCTAACAGAGGTGACTAATATTGAACATTATTTCCCTTCAGCTGGATGACAGATGGGATTTCCCTTTGTAATTACTAGAGATTCTGATAGGGACATTCAAATCTTAGGTGGTTTAAAAATCCCATTGGAGCTGTCTTTCTCACCAGAGTAGTCAGGATGCGTGGGGCAATCCCACTCATTACACAGGCACCGAGTCAGATGAGAGACATATGTGCCCCATAAGGGGGTGCCCCATAAGGAAAACCTCCAAAATCAAGTGATGTTTTTGGTGTGTTGTTCTTGGAAGTTTCCTCACCATTCAGAGACATTTAATTTCCCCAGAACACTTAGGCCTGTCACTTCCCTGAGTTGTAAAAAACAATTGAATTCACTAAATGGTGAGTGAAACTCCACAAAAATACCTGAAGAAGTTCAGGGTTTTAAACTCCACCTTACTCGGAGTTTCAGCTTTGTATTGTCCACAATTGTGTTCACATAAGGAAATGAGCAGGATGGAATTCTGATTTCTACTCTGACTTTATTTATATTTTCATTTAAACTGCTTAGGTGTGACAGTAATTTCCTTTTGAGTCAAATTCTTTTCACATAATCAAGCATAACCCATGTGGGGTGTGGTCTGACTTGAATAGGGCATTTTTTTTGTGCTTCTGAAGCTAAAATGAACTTTTATGAACTGTGATATCACACTTTGATTCCCTAGATAACAAAATATCCAGAACAGGATTCATTTTTTTCTTGATGATGACATAATGCATTGCACATGAATTTTAGGAATAACTGATTCTCTCTCTCTCTTTCCCATCTTCACACACACTCAGCTGCCCATCACCCAAGACACAGCTGCATGCATCAAGACAAAAAAGAGCAGCTGAATATGTTTCTCATTGACTAGGTTAATGATTTCCTTAAATACACAAGACACTTGTACAGTAGAATAGAGTATTCATTGTGACCAGATTGCCTCTGGTGAATACAGAACGAATGGAAAGTAATGGGGACTGTCCAGACCTCTGCTCTTCAAATCACCTGAATGTGGAAGTGACTGAATAAATTGCATCCATGGTGGAGTAGTCGAATTCTTCATTACCATGTGCATTCACACAACCATCCTAAAGCTGGGACTAAGTCCAGTGTGGTGTACCATTGTATCTACCCCAGCCCATGCCAGTGGTTCTGTACTGCAGTTTGAATGATGCATAAAAAGGACTAGCAGCTAATTAAGCACAGAGAAGCCTGTCAGCATGAATTTACATGAAGACTCAAGAGACTTCTTGTCATGACTTGTCCCACTCTTACTTCTCTCCAGCTACTACTGGAATTTTTGTCTGTGCTGATACCCAAATTGGGATTCAACAGGTTTTACCGAGTAGACTGATTTAACTTTTCAGAATTTCAGAGTAATGACATTTCAGTCATCTGAGGATGACTAGAGAATTTCCCATAATATATATGATTTCAATAGACCATTTTGCCAGAATATCAAATCTGAGGATTTCCCAAGACAACAAAGCAGGATTAGGCAAGCAAGTAGAATGCAACGCCATTAGAAGCTTATACACATGTGCATGCGCACACACACACATGATTTAAATAAAAGTGTGATTGAGAAGAAAAGATCAGGTTGCACTGAAGAGATGGAATATTGAAAGAAGATGGAACTTTAAGAGAGTCTTAATAACATTTTGCTAGGAATTAAACCTTTTCAGAATCTATGTAATCCTTGTTTGAGCTTGCAAAAAAGGAAGATACTTCTGAAATCTTTGTTTAGGCAATTTTTCTTATCCATTTGTATTGACAGAAGGAAAATTGATTATTCAGTGGCAGTATTACACTAGACAGAACATAGACATTGATTCACAGCTCCAGTTGGCTACTATTCAAGGGAAAAAAAAATTAAGATTCTAACTCTTTAAATAGCAATCATGTATCTGATAGGTTGGCCTGCGAAAGCTGCAGGTGAATGTATTGAAAGTCTATGCAAAGAGATTTGCTATTCATATTTCCATACTCATATCTTCTTTTTCCAAGTTTCTTCTCCTCCTGCCTTTACATATTCAGGGTTCAATTCAAAAGTAGTATACAAATTATGTCCCACCTAAAGACAAATTCATGAAACTTGTTTCTTATTTATAGCCACATTTCCTAGTTGGTGAAAAAGATGGATTCTTGTTCAACTTCCTGGAAAGAATTGCCAAAGTATGAGGGGTTTTTTCCTTCCCCCCTGTCTTTTTTCTCTCTCTCACTTTTTCCCTCTTTCTCTATGTACTTTTTCTTAAGGGCCAAAAGTATGCGATACAAAGTGAAAAGAAAAAAATTAAAGATCAATGCCTTCTCTCCCTGCAGTGACTGCCTTGGTTGAGAAATGAATATGAAGATCACCATAAATAAAAGATAAAAGATTATATGGCATTTGGAGTAAAATATTAACACCAGGCACAAACTGATGTATCAAGGCCTGACCAAATTAACCCCCTGGGATAAACAGACGTCTTGTTTATGCTGAGTAAGAAAACAGGTAGTGGAGAATTATGCCTCTGTGTGTGCTGCGTGGATGCTCACCATCATGTGTGTTTGCATGGGAAACACACAGAATGGACACCCATTCCCCCTCTCTCTCTCCACCTCCATCCCATTTTCTCCCCACACATAATTAGACCTAATGTATATCTATGTTTGTGACTACACACACATTTGTGAATGCTGTCTTTATATATATTTGTGATTTATGTTCCCGTGTACAGTGGCCATGAAAGGTGTGAGAAGAAAAAAATTGGAAAGGCAATGCTACATTTGTGTTTGTAAACCTGCATATAACATACATACAGAAGGGGTAGGGCATGCATGTATATGTAAATAAACATGCAAAAATGAAATGTGTATGTGTACATCTCAGCACACTACACATTTGAACAAATACATATCCTGTCTGCATGTACATGTATATAACTGTAGCTTCGATGTTCATGTGTGTATGTATATAGATGTGTTTAAACATAAATGATAAACATATATGTATATTTATTTATAAACACACTAACACATGCATGTGTGACACGAACCATTTAGAACTCCTGAGAGAACTATTCTGTGTTATTTGTGCTTTCTTGGTCCTCTTTAGGTGAAACCTGCAAGAGATTTTAAGTTGGCTTCCCCTCTGAGCTGCACAGGGGAGTAATCACTCCTTATTCTAGACAGGAATGCTAACATATTATCTTGTTGGCAGGTGCAGCAGCCAGAAGCTACTTTTTTCACACTTTCAATCAAAAAAATACATAGAAAAACATGTTTTCCATTAAGATTTACACCAATCATTTTTTCTAGCCTTCTATCATTAGATTAAAGCTAGTGTAAAGCCCTGCCATGTGTGTCTTAGGCATCCATCTAAGTAGGTGTTATTTAATAGATGTACTTGAAATTGTTAAAAGCACAGACTCTAAAAACTATCCTACAAAGCAAACAGATACTGAGCCTTATAACTCAACTGTACTTTTTGACTACTTAGATCTCAACCTTTTTTTAAGACAAGAGTAATGACACAAAAGAACCAAATAACTCAGGCTGTGACTATATCAGACCCTTGAGATAAGTCATAGGCAGAACTGATTGACTCTTACATATGAATTCAGAGTAGAATAGGAAGCTTTGCTGCAGGAAATACTAGTAGGTGGGCGCTCTCTCCTGGAACTACTACAGTATCAGGCAGTTATTTCCTGGATTGAAGTAAAACTTGAAATTTGTGTCAAATAACATTTATTTGTAACAGCAGTCAGAAGACTACAAACTGTATTTTAGCAATGTTAAGAAATAAAACCAATGCCTGTTGGCTGAGTCCATGTGTCAAGCTCATGTTACAATATTTGACTGTATCTGTGCTTTGAATATACATCACATCCTTCGCACTGTTGTATACTGTCCTTTTGTGCTATGGTGACTGGAGTCTATTTTTATAGTGTTGAATTTTTTCTCATGTTAGTTTAACTGACTGAGGGCTGAATAGGAGATGAGGCGGAATTCTCCACTGGTCTGCAGTCTGGCTACTTTATTAGTTATCAACTTTGAAACCCTGGTACTCTGATGCATATAATTCTATATCCCTTAGACCAGGTGTAAGGGATATTGGTAAGGACATGGCAATGGAGGACAGGTCAACACAGATGAACGATAATCTGAGAGATTCACATATTTTGTGAACTGTCAGTAGTTCCAAGTCTAATTCTCTTGTACTATTAATAACCTGCATATACAATAACATGGTGTTTCAAAAATTGTCAGGGTATAGCTTCGGGTCTTCTTGTGCCACTCAAACATGTCTTTAAAGGAGAGATGAAAACATTTACAATACAAGCCAGATCTGCTAACTTCCTGTTGCACCTGCAAATGTAATTCTATATACAACATTGTATTCTCACACAGTATGAGGTTCTTAGTGTCATTAACCAAATATTCATTTTGCTAGTGTCTTCAGAGTCTTTCCTGCACATCCACTTACTAATATGAGCAAACAGTGGTGGAAGGCAGGGGGAATAACAAGTAAACAAAGCCCCACATGCCCGTTATCATCACAGATTATCTACAGTCCTGGAAATATCTGAACACCTTTGCTGTGCTAGAATCTGTAGGGTAGACTTTAGAACAAGCCAAATAAAATATTACCTAGGTGCTGAGAGCCTTGAATCAGGCTTTATAACAATATCCATTTATTTCACTGGAGCTAACACTGATTTCTCTAACAAAGAGGCTAGCTCCAAAGAGTTTGAGAAGGCAGGTATGGACAGCAATACATACAATGCAATAGTTATTCATATCTGCAGAGATTTTAAGTTATCCTAACACCACTGACATCACTAGAGGTACACTGACTTACACCAGTTGAGCAAGTGGCTTGTAACATAAATTAACCTACATAGATTTACACAGCCGACTATACTTTATCAGAACTACACAATCAATTACTGTCACTGCTTCATTGCAATTTCCACATAGTGTAAGGAAGTACAAATATTACATTTGGTTTTTCATTTCTTAGTCTTCTTTTGGTAATCTGGAAAGAATAAAAGGTTAATAAAGTTAAATGTCTTGGCACACTCATCCTGTAGAGCTGCTTGATAAGATGTGACTTGCAGTATTAAGGTGCCAACAGAGATAAAATAAAGTACTTAGAGAGGTGGAAGACATGCCATATAAGAACAAAATGTCATGCTGTTAACAGTACCGCTTGAAACATAAAGTATGATGAATGACATGATGCTCTTGATAACCTGCACTATAATAATTGTAAGGATATCCAGAATTATTAAATGCTTTAGTGTTAAATAAGACAATCTTTGAGTCTTATTATTTCCTCCTCTTTACTGCACCATATATACATATTTTTTTATCCTCTTAGGTTGAGGAAGGAACTCCCAAACTGCAAAATGAGCCAACAGAAAGTTTCTTGCCTCCTCTTCTTGTCCTGCCAAGCCATCCTGAAACCTGTTTCAACTCTTCAACTCTCTATATAAATAAAAATAACCAGAGCATAGGATCCCTTAACCCTCATCAAGGCTGTGAAGGGCAGAAGCTGTGAAAATACATCCCTCAGAGGTTCAGTAAGACTTTGTCACATTCTATGACCAACTGTCTGGTCAAATATTTGTATCAAGGCTATAAGAACAAGTATTATTTCTAAAATACTTGCAGGTATGTTAGATTTTGTCACGTATATCTCATGGGCAGTTCAAATGAGGATCCCATGGCTGAGCTGTACAATCTAGTACCTGATTCAAATCCCTAAATCTGTGAGAAGGCAAGCCAAAAGTGCCTGCTAAAGCAGACATCCTTGGAAGCGGCTCTTCCAAATCACAGGATGGGAAGGTAAGATGGCTAAAGAAGATTTGGTATCTTTTATCTACATGTAAAAACTGCCACATCACAACATACTTATTCACCTTTTAAACATAGATGGCCCATGCAACAGCTGGTTACTGATGTCATTTGCTTATCATATGATTTTTTCTGTAGATATGCATGCACAGAAGAACATCTGGAAGTCAAAGTGTTGACAAACTAGTGTCTCTGTTGAGGAATGTCAGAGGTGAAGCAAGCAGCTTCAGAAAGCAGGAAAAAGCACTGTTTCATTTCCAAGAGTGAATGCATACTTTGTAAGAAGTGAAGGTAGAAATGTTCATCACAGATTCACAGAATCACAGAATCACAAAGGTTGGAAAAGACCTGTAAGATCATCAAGTCCAACCATCTACTAACACCACCATGCCCATTAAACCATGTCCCACCATGCCTCCATATGTTCCTTGAACACCTCCAGTGATGGTGACTCCAACACCTCCTTGGGCAGCTTATTCCAGTGTCTCACCACTCTCTCAGTAAAGAAATTTTTCCTAATATCCAGCCTGAACCTCCCCTGGCACAACTTGAGGCCATTTTCTCTTGCCCTGTCACTAGTCACATGGGATAAGAGACCAACACCCACCTCTCTACAACTCCCTTTCAGGTAGTTGTAGAGAGCAATGAGGTCTCCCCTCAGCCTCCTCTTCTCCACACTGAACAACCCCAGTTCCCTCAGCCAATCCTCATAAGACTTGTGCTCCAGACCCCTCACCAGCTTCATTGCTCTTCTCTGGACACGCTCCAGCACCTCAGTGTACTTCTTGTAGTGAGGGGCTCAAAACTGAACACAGTATTCGAGGTGCGGCCTCACCAGTGCCGAGTACAGGGGCACGATCACCTCCCTACTCCTGCTGGCCACACTATTTCTGATACAGGCCAGGATGCCGTTGGCCTTCTTGGCCACCTGGGCACACTGCTGGCTCATATTCAGCCGGCTGTCAATCAACACCCCCAGGTCCTTTTCTGCCAGGCAGCTTTCCAGCCACTTGTCCCCAAGCCTGTAGCATTGCATGGAGCTGTTGTGACCAAAGTGCGGGACCCAGCACTTGGCCTTGTTGAACCTCATATAATTGTCCTCAACCCATCCATCCAGCCTGTCCAGATCCCTCTGCAAAGCCTTCCGACCCCCAAGCGGATGAACATTCCTGCCCAACTTGGTGTCATCTGCAAACTTGCTGAGAGTGCACTCTATCCCCTCATCCAGATTAGTAAATATATTAAACAAGACGTCCTGGTTGGGTGGTCTATAACAGACACCCAGCAGGATATCCGCCTTGTTAGCCTTCCCTCTCATCCTTACCCATAAGCATTCAACCTTGTCGTCACATCATTGAGCTCTATACAAACAAAACACCCCACTGCCTCTCCTTCCTTGCCTATCCCTCCTGAAGAGCTTATAGCCATCCATTGCAGCACTCATGCAAGTCATCCCATCATGTTTCTGTGATGGCGACTACATCATAGCTGTCCTGCTGCACAATGGCTTCTAGCTCCTCCTGTTTGCTGCCCATGCTGCGTGCACTGGAGTAGATGCACTTGAGCTGGGCTATCGATTTTGCCCCCAACATCAGCACGCCACCCCTAGACTCATCTCTAGTCAGCCTGGTTTCATCCCCTTCCCCCTTCAAATGTGATTTAAAGCCCTCTCAATGAGGCTTTCCAACTCATGAACAAGAATCCTTTTCCCCCTTGACAATAGTTGAACTCCATCTGCAGCCAGCAGGCCCAGTTCCGTGTAGACCGTCCCATGGTCAAAAAAACCAAAATTCCTCTGACGGCATCAGTCTCTGTGTTAACCAGGTTCTGTTTCCTGTTCCTTTCAGTGTTCCTCCCTGCCACTGAAGGGATTGAGGAAAACACTACCTGCTCTCCTGATCCCTCAGCCAGTCTCCCCAGCGCTCTGAAGTCCCTCTTGATCACTTCTAGGCTACTTTGTGCAATCTCATCGCTGCCAACCTGCAAAACCAACAGCGGGTAGTAATCAGTGGGCCGTACCAGACCAGGGAGTTTCACAGAATCACAATCACAGAATCACAAAGGTTGGAAAAGACCTGTAAGATCATCAAGTCCAACCATAAAAACAAACAAACAAACAAACAAACAAAAAAAACCCCCACACACCCACAAAAAACCAAAACCACCCACAAACCACAAAACACACCACACAGCACCATGCCCATCAAGCCACATCCCACAATGCCACATCCACACGCTCCTTGAATACCTCCAGAGAGGGTGACTCTACCACCTCCCTGGGCAGCCTGTTCCAATGTTTCACTACTCTCTCAGTAAAGAAGTTTTTCCTAATATCCAGCATGAACCTCCCCTGGCGCAACTTCAGGCCATTTCCTCTAGTCATGTCACTAGTCACTTGGGATAAGAGACCAACACCCACCTCTCTGCAACCTCCTTTCAGGTAGTTGTAGAGAGCGATAAGGTCTCCCCTCAGCCTCCTCTTCTCCACACTGAACAACCTCAGCTCCCTCAGCTGCTCCTCATAAGACTTGTGCTCCAGACCCCTCACCAGCTTCGTCGCCCTTCTCTGGACATGCTCCAGCACCTCAATGTCCTTCTTGTAGTGAGGGGCCCAAAACTGAACACAGTATTCGAGGTGTGGCCTCACCAGTGCTGAGTACAGGGGCCATGATCACCTCCCTGCTCCTGCTGGCCACACTATTTGTGATACAGGCAAGGATGCCATTGGCCTTCTTGGCCACCTGGGCACACTGCTGGCTCATCTTCAGCCGGCTGTCAATCAACACCCCCAGGTCCTTTTCTGCAGAGCAGCTTTCCAGCCACTCGTCCCCAAGCCTGAGGTGTTGTCTGGGGCTGTCGTGGCCAAAGTGTAGAACCCATCACTTGGCCTTATTGAACTTCATCCGGTTGGCCTCAGCCCATCGATCCAGCCTGTCCAGATCCCTCTGCAGAGCCTTCCTACTCTCAAGCAGATCAACACTCCCACCCAACTTGGTGTCATCTGCAAACTTGCTGAGGGTGCACTCTATCCCCTCATCCAGATCATCAATAAAGATATTAAACAAGACCGGTCCCAAAACTGAGCCCTGGGGGACTCCGCTTGCGACCAGCCGCCAACTGGATTTCACCCCATTTACCACAACTCTCTGGGCTCGGCCATCCAGCCAGTTTTTAACCCAGTGAAGAGTGTACCTGTCTAAACCACGAGCCACCAGCTTCTCCAGGAGAATACTGTGGGGAACAGTGTCAAAGGCTTTGCTGAAGTCCAGGTAGACAACATCAACAGCCTTCCCCTCATCCACTAGGCGGGTCACCTGGTCATAGAAGGAGATTAGGTTGGTCAAGCAGGACCTGCCTTTCATGAACCCGTGCTGGCTGGGCCTGATGCCTTGGTTGTCCTGAACGTGCTCTGTGGGCACCCTCAAGATGAACCTCTCCATAATCTTCCCCGGCACCGAGGTCAGGCTGAGAGGTCTGTAGTTCCCCGGATCCTCCTTTCGGCCCTTCTTGTAGATGGGTGTCACATTGGCAATCCTCCAGTCGTCCGGGACCACCCCCGTTAACCAGGACTGTTGATAAATGATGGAGAGTGGCTTGGCAAGCTCCTCCGCCAGCTCCCTCAGCACCCTTGGGTGGATGCCATCAGGCCCCATAGACTTGTGAGTGTCCAGGTGGCATAGCAGGTCGTTAACTGCTTCCTCCTGGATCATGGGGAGTTTATTTTGCTCTCCATCCTTGTCTTCCAGCTCAGGGAGTTGAATACCCTGAAGATACCTGGTCTAGCTATTAAAGACTGAGGCAAAGAAGGCATTAAGTACCTCAGCCTTTTCCTCATCCTTCGTGACAATGTTCCCCGCCGCATCCAGTAGAGGATGGAGATTCTCCTTGGCTCTTTTTTTGTTGTTAATATATTTATAGAAGCATTTTTTGTTATCCCTTACGACCGTGGCCAGGTTGAGCTCTAGCTGGGCTTTTCCCTTCCTAATTCCCTCTCTGCATGACCTAACGAGGTCCTTGTATTCTTCTTCACTTGCCTGCCCCTTCTTCCAGAGGTGGTAAATTCTCTTTTTTTCCCCGAGTCTCAGCAAAAGCTCCTTGTTCAGCCAGGCCGGTCGTCTTCCCTGCCGGCTCTTCTTACGGCCCATGGGGACTGCCTGCTCCTGCACCTTCATGATTTCCTTCTTGAAGAAGGTCCAGCCTTCCTGGGCCCCTTTGCCCTTCAGGACTGTCTCCCAAGGGACCCTCTCAACCAGTGTCCTGAACAGGCCAAAGTCTGCCCTCTGGAAGTCCATGGTAGCAGTTTTGCTGACATCCCTCCTTACTTGGCTAAAAATTGAAAACTCTATCATTTCATGGTCGCTAAGCCCAAGACGGCCTCCGACCTTCACTTCTCCCACCAGACCCTCACTGTTTGTAGACAGAAGGTCAAGCAGGGCACCTTCCCTTGTAGGCTCGCTTACCAGCTGGGTCAGGAAGTTATCTTCCACACACTCGAGGAACCTCCGGGACTGTTTCCTCTTAGCTGTGTTATACTTCCAGCAGACATCCGGTAAGTTGAAGTCCCCCACAAGAACAAGGGCTTGCGACTGTGAGACTCCGGCCAGTCGCTTGTAGAATGCTTCATCAGCTTCTACGCCCTGGTTGGGTGGTCTGTAACAGACCCCCAGCAGGATATCCACCTTGTTGGCCTTCCCCCTCATCCTTACCCATAAGCATTCAACCCCGTCATGACAATCATCGAGCTCTATACAATCAAAGTACTCCTTGACATACAGAGCCACCCCACCACCTCTCCTTCCTTGCCTATCCCTCCTGAAGAGTTTATAGCCCTCCATCGCAGCACTCCAGCCATGCGAGTCGTCCCACCATGTTTCTGTGATGGCGACCATGTCATAGCTGTCCCGCTGCATGATGGCTTCCAGCTCCTCCTGTTTGCCGCCCATGCTGCGTGCATTGGAATAGATGCACTTTAGCTGGGCTATTGATCTTGCCCCTGACAGTGGCACACCACCCCTAGGCTCATCTCTAGGTAGCCTGGCTTCATCCCCTTAAAGTTTAAAGCCCTCTTGATGAGGTTTGCCAACTTACAGGCGAGGATCCTTTTCCCCCTTGAGGATAGCTGAACACCGTCTGCACTCAGCAGGCCCGGTGCTGTGTAGACTGCCCCATGGTCAAAGAATCCAAAATTCTTCCGATGGCACCAGTCTCTGAGCCACGCGTTGACCAGGTTCGCTTTCCTATTCCTATCAGCATTCCTCCCCGCCACTGAAGGGATTGCGGAAAACACCACCTGTGCTCCCGATCCCTCAACCAGTCTCCCCAGTGCCTTAAAGTCCTTCTTGATCCCTTTCAGGCTTCTTTGCTCAATCTCATCACTGCCAACCTGCAAAACCAATAGTGGGTAGTAATCATTGGGCTGTACCAGATCAGGGAGTTTCCTAGTGACCTCTCTCACCCGGGCCCCAGGGAGGCAGCAGACTTCCCTGTGGGTTGGGTCTGGTCGGCATATTGGGCCCTCTGTCCCCCTCAGGAGGGAATCACCTACAACAATTACCCTCCTTTTCGTCTTAGTAGAGGTGGTTGTGATGCGTGGGGCAGACTGTCTCGCCCTAGGCAGCCCCCTGGTAGGACTATCATCCATATACTTGTTATCCTGGCCCTCAAGTTCCAGAGCCCCATATCTTTTGTGTAGGGGCAGCTGGGAAGGTGAGGGAGGCCAGGAGGGGATTTGCCTGTTGCCCTGAGCAGGGACCTGTTTCCATTCGCCTTTGCCCGGCGGCAAGAGGGTAAGGGATCCTCTGCTTCTCGTGGAGCCTCCATCCTCTGCCTTTGCCTCAGGGACAGTAGGGCATGGCTCCACCAGTCTATCTCCCTCTCCCTGATAATCTTTAGCCTCTCCACTTCCTCTTACAGCTCTGCCACCAGGCTGAGCAGATCGTTCACCTCGTCACACTGCACACAGGTGTTGTCTCTCCCGGCCTCTGGCATGAGCGTCAGGCTTAGGCACTCCTGGCAGCCGGAGGCCTGGACAGCCGCGTGCCTGGGTGGGAGCTCCATCTGGGTCGCCACATTCCTTCTGGCAATGGCTTTTGGCCGAGTGGAGACCATAGCTGGGCCTCTTCTGGGAGGGCGATGACCATTCGTCAAGAGCCAGGAAGGGAGGACTGCGCCCTGACCGCGCACCTCCCTGCACGCCTTGCCTGTGCGAATGGACGTGCAAACTGATGCGCCATGCCTTTCTGACGCCCCACGCCCTGTTTGCCCACCCTGTTCGCTGCGTTTTGGGTCGCTCGCGCTCCCTGGGCTAGCAAACAAAACTACTGTTACAGGCCTATCCCTGAGATAAATGCATACATCGCCAGTTTAATGCAGATTGGACAGTAATGTGGCAAAGGCATTTCTACTAGGGATTAAGGACTGTAAGAAGTTCTTTTGTTTGAGGATTTCTAGGTATAATGTCTGATCTGCAGAAGGGAATATTTGGCCTTCGGGGGAAGGTAGAATGGAAAGGTGTTTAGCTGATTGTGACTAGACTGCCAACAGACTTAAATAGATTTGGATAGGTTATTCCTTCCCTTCCTTGATAAAGTGCTTTTCTCCATACACATTCCGTTTCTTGAGTAGTCAGCTTTCACTGGAAAAAGTGTTGAAAATGCAAAACTAAAGATATCTACCCTAGGAAGGGCTGAAGAGGACCAACATAGATGGTTGTCCTATAACTGCATCTTGCTGCACAATTGCAATGCCAAAAAGAGATTTCACAGCCTCGTCTGCTAGCATGAGCTAGAAATAAAGGACTGAGAGATCAGGGCTCTTCAAGGACAGGTTAATGGCAGGAAGAGGAGAAAAAGGCTCTCCCCACAGATTACTGCCTGAGCCAAAGGGAGGAGTGCCTAGAAGTTAGACCAGAACTCTTTTACAGTGAACTTCCAAGATAATAAAGAGTAAGACAAGAATGTTCTTATTCCGCTTGGTGGCCCTAAAAAGAGAAGGAAAATAATGAGAAAGCCTAATTTAGAGAAAGACAGGAAAAGTCACTTCACATCCATCAAGTGAATGGAAACAACTCGGAGGTCCACTGATGCTTTGAAAGAAGTCTTTACTGGGGAACAGTACTGAAGTACACCTTCAGCTATACAACAGTGAAGAGTTCTACACTGAAAATTGAGAAATTCCAAAGCAAGTGAAGAAGTGTTTTATCTCTAATGCTGATGAATGAGGTACATAATGCATGTATAACAGCATAAGTGTAAATGTATGGATATGTATATTTTCTTTTCATTTACTTGGACAAGAGGTGGAAGTAGGGACAATATACAGTTCCAGTTGTATTTTTAACTAACTGCAGTAGGATAGCAAACAGTGTGTGGGGCAAGAAAGAATCTGGAGTATGGCAAGCAAGTAAGTGCTTACTTAAAGTAAAAAAGAAGTCTCACTGTTCATAATATATGATCTTACAACAGGCCATGCAGCATTTGATAAATTACAGAGAATAAGAACTTACGCAGAAAAGAGGTGCTGTGTATATTTTCATATAAATTCCAGGAATATATTGTCATGACATGACAATTATTTTCACACATAACCCTGCAAATGGATATGATTATTAGGCTAGGTATCATGGTTTTAAAATAAACAAAGAAACAAAACCCCCAAAGAGTATTTTTACCATTTTTCCTTCCATCACCATTTATCACCCTTACTTTAACAGTATATTTTTGGTTTATTTTTAATTTAACTTATTCTTTGTGTATCATGTTTCTTCTTGGATACAATTTCTAGTGGAAATGATGGGATTTTGGCAAAACTGCTTTTTCTCATTACAGTAATATGAACATAGTGGCTAGGTACAGGATATTTTCTGATGCATTTATCCACACAAAAATCCTGTTAGAAGAAAGAGAAGCTATTACTTCCATTTTACATGTGGGAGAAGTAGGGGAGAGGATCCCAACCATACATATGCAGGTACTCCTAGACGTGAAGAGAGGCAGCTCCACTTTTGTGAACTGCAATTCACTGCCTAGGTCACAGACACATTGTGAAGTGTTATTTGCTGATTTTTGTGGTGGTTGTTACTCTGAGATACTGGCAGAAGAGCTATCTTGCATCTTTTCTCCACAAGTGAGCAGGATGAACAGGAGAGGTAAACAGCACTGTTCCAGGCAAAGGACAGGCCTTCAGTATTCTGTGATTTTTACTGTGGCTTTCCTTGCGCCAGGATGTTGTCGATGCTAAATATCTGTTTTGGAACAGAAAATTAACAGAAAAACTCATGGAAGAAAAATGTATTGAACGCAAGTGCATGTAAATATGCCACCTCTAGTTCAGGTCTCAGCATCATAAATCCTCAGAACGAAGGAGACGATTCTGAGGAAGTATCACTGTGTGCTTGCCCTGCATTTATACTGCTCCCTAGGCCCCCTGTCAGGAGGAGGATGCTACAGGAGGTAGACCTTTGATCTGACCCAGTGCAGGTAATTTTATGTAGAAATGGATGAAAAAAGTAGGTTGATTGACTTGAAACAGAATGGAGAATGAAAATCAATTCATTCAGGGAGAGCAATACTAGGAATGTACAGAGCTGGAACAAAATTATGAACTGTTGTGAGAAAGGGCCTTGCCCTCTCAAAGAGAATATAAAGGAGTGGGTAGTACATTTTCTCCTAATTTTTTTTGCTCTGTTTATCTCTTAGTTGTTTCCATTCCTATAGAAAGTATGTCCACATATGCAAATTAGCCATCTTATTTTTGTGTTCAGGATACTGACAGGTATGCCAAAGCCTGCACTTTCCTGCACCATGATACAACACTGCTCCCTGTAGTCAGACTGTCTACAAGGAGAATGAAGCATTTATCACAGGATGGGCAATTCCTCAAGGCCTGCTCCTCTGCGACTTGGATTGTTCCAGACAGCAAAAAGTATTAGTGAGTGAGTGCAGTTCATGAAGTCTTGCCTGCTTTATTGTACATTTTGCCTGTTACACCCCATAGAAATGTCTCTTTATAATGGAGCCACTACTTAATCAATAGTCTTTTATACCTATACATAATATTTATGACTGTACTTCACTTTCAGATAGCTCTTTTATATATATATAGTAATCTCATAATAAAAATAACATGCAATTGGAAAAACAGGAAAGAGAGATTGACGCCCAGGACAGAGGTCACTGCAGCCTCTGCTATTCGTATACACAACAAGCAAATAGAGGTATTATCATCATTACTGTAACATGTCTGTCCACAAATCAACAATTAGCAGCTTTAACTATTCTAAGAAAGTTCACTTTTTTATATGAGCTAACAAAGTTAAACGATGGAAAATCAGAATGAAGTTACTGCATTCACAGGAATCATAAAGGTATATATGGGCACTGGGAATGCATGTATGATTTTGTATTTTTATTTTGAGTATTTCAGAGGCTATTACTTTCTAACATTTTTTTTTCTTTTAAAAAAAGTCAGATCTGTACAGTGTTCTGGCTGTCATGTAAAATGACTGTTTCTTGCCATGACAATTTTAGATTATGATGCAGTCTAAACAGAGTGTAAAGTGCTATAGATTGTTTCTGTACTCACTTTATCTGTTCTTTCTACTAGCATTATCTAACACCAGGTGGAAATAATATTGACATTTTTCTCTGTAAAGGAAGCACAGGGATCTTGATATATAGAGGTATTCTGGGATCAGAACTTCAGTTCATTGTTCTCCAGAAAACATTTTGAAAACAGCATTTGTAAAGAGTACCTTCTGGATTGGTCTCTTGTAAAATTTATCCCTCTAAATGAAGAAGAATGCCCTTCATCTTTTAAGAAGAACAATCAAAGAAAGCCAGGTGTACAGCAAAACAGCATCATGAAAGAACAGGGAATAGAACAATAACCCTTTCTTAGCTGTGGTGAATGGAGTTAAATCCAGTTGGTGCCCAGTCACAAGCGGTGTCCCCCAGGGTTCAGTTTTGGGACCGGTCTTGTTTAATGTATTTATCGATGATCTGGATGAGGGGATTGAGGGATCCCTCAGCAAGTTTGTGGATGACACCAAGTTGGGCAGGTGTGTTGATCTGCTTGAGGGTAGGAAGGCCCTGCAGAGGCATCTGGAGAGGCTGGATTGATGGGCCAAGGCCAATTGCATGAGGTTCAACAAGGCCAAGTGCTGGGTCCTGCACTTTGGTTACAACAGCTCCATGCAATGCTACAGGCTTGGGGAAGAGTGGCTGGAAAGCTGCCTGGCAGAAAAGGACCTGGGGGTGTTGATTGACAGCCGGCTGAAGATGAGCCAGCAGTGTGCCCAGGTGGCCAAGAAGGCCAACGGCATCCTGGCCTGTATCAGAAATAGTGTGGCCAGCAGGAGTAGGGAGGTGATCGTGCCCCTGTACTCGGCTCTGGTGAGACCACACCTCGAATACTGTGTTCAGTTTTGAGCCCCTCACTACAAGAAGTACACTGAGGTGCTGGAGCGTGTCCAGAGAAGAGCAATGAAGCTGGTGAGGGATCTAGAGCACAAGTCTTATGAGGAGCGGCTGAGGCAACTGAGGTTGTTCAGTGTGGAGAAGAGGAGGCTGAGGGGAGACCTTATCGGTCTTTACAACTACCTGAAAGGAGGTTCTAGAGAGGCAGGTGTTGGTCTCTTCTCTCATATGACTAGTGACAGGGCAAGAGGAAATGGCCTCAAGTTGTGCCAGGGGAGGTTCAGGCTGGATATTAGGAAAAATTTCTTTACTGAAAGAGTGGTGAAGCATTGGAACAGGCTGCCCAGGGTGGTGGTTGAGTCACCCTCCCTGGAGGTGTTCAAGGAACATGTGGACATGGCATTGCGGGACATGGTTTAGTGGGCATGGTGGTGTTGGGTTGGTGGTTGGACTTGATCTTACAGGTCTTTTCCAAACTTAATGATTCTGTGATTCTGTGATACCATGAAAGTAACAACACTATATATTTGCAACTTCTATTTTTATCATCATACATGTTTTTCTTGACAGTTATGTATGGCAGCTCATGCCAAATTGTGAATGATGACTCAATCTTTGTTTCAGAGAAGTGTAGAACTAGCATTTAAAAGGCTGTGTGTTGTGTATTACCACCAAGTTACTCCAGACTTCATAAAATGATCATTTATCCCCATGCCAGATCATAATGGCACCTCCTTTTCCTTGCAACAGAATATTTTTCAGCTAAATAGTGAACTGCATGGCTCTTAAACTTATTTTTTAAAATCAGTTAGTATAATAGTTTGCCCCTTTGTCAATGGTGTGGATGTTTTTTTTCTTTGTCTTAAAGAAAAAATTCTGAACTCAAGAAAGATATCTGCTTTTCTGGATTTCATGTGTTCAGAGATCTCTAAGTTGTTCCAAACACATTGTGTATTTGGCCACTCAGTTAATCAAAATTAATTTTCTACAATTTTTCGTTGAAATGCTTCTGAAGGATTTGACTTGGCTCCTCTACAGTTAATAATCTGTTTGATTATTCATTCTCCGGCAATTTGGTATTTCCTTGCTAAAATCAGGTGCCCAAAATTTGGCATTAACATCATGTCTAGCACATAGAAATAAACAATGTCTCCTCAAAAACTGAACAAAAGAGGTGACTCAAACCAGCTTACTCACAAACTCAAATGAATTTGTTCAGTGATCATTGAAAGCCATTCCTAAGATCTTTAGAGACTGATTGACAACACGATCAGCCTAATAGCAAGTGCACTGTGGTTCATGTTCATGCCTCCCTCGTCCTTAATAACAGGCACTGATGGGCTCTGGATCCAGAAGAATTATAATCAGTAGGCATAATTTTTCCACAATGTGTGGCATAGCTCTGCCTGTCAGTGGAGATTTAAGTTATTGTTCACTTATATTCTGTCATAGGTCACAAAACTCTGAGTTTTCTCTTGGATACAGAACTACAAACTTGCTATCCATTTTTCTGGCTCAGTAGTGGAGGACTTAGTGGAATATCAGTAGTAAAGTGAGCTATGTAGCACACAAGGAATTATATAACTATATATATACACATATATATATATATATCACAGGATGCATTCCTAGCAAGTATCCACATCTTTCTTCCAAGGTTTAAAGTAAGAAAGGAGACATTTTTTTAAAATCTTCATAACAGTTGATGAAATCAATTCTTTAATCAAGTAGTCTTCTTGTAATAAAGGAATAAGGGCCAGCTCCTAGATTTACAGGGGAGGAGTAACCTTTTATATAAATGGTAGGTTTCCAGAAAGGGAGAAAGCTAGTTATTATTCCTAAACTATCCATTTTCATCTCCATTTGGATAGTATGTTAACTCCTAAACCCTGTAATTTTTACCACAAGTGAATAAATTAAGCACAGCCAGGCAGAAGAAAATAAATGGAGCTACAGTGAGTGGTCTGAATTCAAGGTTTCAAATAAGGCAGAGGGAGCCTACCAGGGTTCATTGGACAAAATCTTTGTCAATGGACTTTATGACTTGATTTCAAGGAGTTTCAAACAAACTATAGCCTGAGGCATTACTTGGAAGCTCAGGTTCAATAGGCTGCTATGGATACAAGCTGACAATTTTTGGCAGTTCAAAAGCAACTCTTCAGCAAGGAGGGAAGAGTTACAGGTGCCATGTTTTTGGAAAAATGTCTTATCGTCCAGAGCATGATCCCTGCCTCAGCATTAGTGGCAGTAAGGGTAAGAAATACATGTTTTCCCAAGTAAAAAGGTAGAATTTTTCAGACTCTAAGACAGGTATCCATCTACTATGGACTTTTGATGAGAAATAGTTGCTTGAGATATTGAGAAGCTTCCCACAGTTTTTCTATCTCTGTCCTGCATACAACTCTCTAAATTTGTGTGTGATTGTTTATGTAATATGTGTGGTGTAGTGATGGACAAAATTAATGATGTATTCAGGATAAGGAGGACAAAACACTTAACATCACAGCAAAGCAGACTGCAGAGATCTGAGGTCTCCAATTATTTTCATATTTGTATTAAGAACCTTGTCAGAGGAAAGGAAAATGTTGCAACAGGGGTGAAAGTGCTTTCAGTAAAGGGAGTTTACTTCATAACTTTTCTACGAACCACATACTTAAACTGTTGACATGTTTTCCCTTGGAAGAAGAGCACATAACAAACAGGTCCTCCAAAAGAACAGCAGTGATCTTTGACTTAACATCACCCTGTGAAACATGGGTCAGAAAGGTATGACAAGGCCTGAAATTCCCCAGCCACTTTTGGAAATATGGGGGGAAAAAAGAAGCTGTCAAAACTCAGGAGGGAAAGCCATGTGTTGTTTCCCAGATGGTTCTGTGGTATCACAAGGCTGCTAATCCTGTCAAAATTATAGGAATCTGATCTGAGGGGTGTGTACGAACTTCACTTTTTGGAGTGTTCAGCCCTTCAGATGACTGAAGTAAGCATTTTTGGTGCAGTAAGAATTGGCTAAGGTTTTAACTGTGGAGAAGAAAAGCATTGTAACCTACTGTGCACTAACGGCCTAAATTCAAAAGGACGCTTATTTTCCAAATACTGCAATCAATTAAATTAAAGCATGTGTTCCCACCTCTTTCTTTACTGTTTACTTTTCCTTATGCTTATCAAATCTGGTTTTGCTGATAGAAGAGTACATCAGACGTTGGTAACTGTCACAGACAACAAGTAATTCCATTTGCATGATCTTTTTGTTGAACGACTAACTTCAATTTTTGCATAAGGGAACATGTTCCTCTTTACACCGTGTCACATAGGAACAATTTAACTTGCCCAGTAGTGTCTGCTCATTGCTGCTGATTAAGCTATTGTCTCATTTTAATTAAAATAGTAACTTTTTTTTTATTATTATTATTACATTTTCTGTCTGATGAAAACCTACACATGATAATAAAAAAACCCAAGAAACTCAAATTCCAAATACCTCACGACTCACAATTTGGAGTTATGTTTCCAACATTAACGTACAACAGAGATGAATGGAGAATAATATATCATTATATTTTAAAATCTCAGCTGACTCATATTTTCTTTAATACTTCTCACTAATTAAAGCAAAATACCTTGTGGAATACCTTTTCAGTTATTTGACTAGATTTCATTAATTCTGGCTATTGCAGTCAATACAAATTCATTCTTACAAAATGAGACCTAGAGCATCATCCATTTGCTCTGCTAGCACAGTCAACAGGACCTGCAAACAGTTACTTGTTCTGCAACAGACAGAAAGCACAAAAGCATAAAATAACTGCAGTCAATCAATATTATTTGTGCTCAATATCTTGGAGCAGAGATGCTCATCTCGAAACATGAAAGCATCCTTAAAAAAAATTGAAGGAAATCTAATGAGTTGACATATTTTCTCTCTCCTGCTTTTGAACTTTTCTGCTTCCTCCCTTCTTCTTAACTCCTGATTGTTGGGGTTTTTTCTGAATGTTCTGCTGCTTTGACATTTTTATAGCTGACTTAGTTTTTTTTACAGACAATGTAAGAGAAGACTCCTTGATCTTCTCCTATCTCATCAATTAACTCTAGAGAGCTAATTCTGTTGAGAAGATTGTTACATCTATTAAATGATAATCTGTGGGCTGATTCTCTAGAGAAATTTTATAGCATGAAATCCAGAAAATGACCATGATAAAGTCTATTAGAACAGGATTTTCTTGCAGTTCTGAGCAAGCTATAGGATACTGTGCAGAAGGAAGGAGGGTGATATTGCAAAGAACCTGTAGTGTGGATATGTGGTTGTGTAGCTATGTATGTGGCTATATTAAAGTTTGAGAAGGAAGACAGATAGGCTGAGGTTAAAATCCTCTATAGTGAACATTAGAAAAAGTAGTTTTTTTCCTTTATTTTCTCCATAACATTAGCACCTACAGCTAGAATGTGTGACTAGATTATTTCCTCCAGAAGCAAGGAATTTACTTTGGGAAACACATAGGAATGGAAGGCTCCAGCTCATCTGCAGTGAGTTTCCCCAATTGCTCTCACCAGTACTGGGCCAAGAAAGGGGAATCCAGTCATTCAAGTATATGAAGAATGTAAACCAAGAGATGTGTTGTAAAGAAGATCCTGACCACAAGCCTATTCAATATGAGGACAGAAAGAGGTGGGAAATGCTGAAACAAACTCACATGCATGATGGAGTGTATTACAGACCTCTAATAGCCATGTAATTCCTTCAGAAAATACCCATGGAAATGCCTGCAGTGCACTGGGGTTTGGTCTGCAGAGGCTGGTGACCCTCCTTGGATGCCTGGAGTTCAATGAAGCTAAAGAGGCTAACCTCAACTGAGCCTGCAGTTTGGCATTACTGAAATCAGTAGGAGTGCTGCTGAAGCTGTCCCAAAGGCAGGTCAAGTTCAGCATGAGTACAAGTATTTCAGAGCTTTCACAACTAGTTGAAATACAAGCCTGATAATGCTGCCACTCTCATATCACTTCTGAAATCCAGCAGAAGGTTGTTAATATTGATATGGTTAATATACATCAAACAGGATTCCTTTAATTTTTTGAATCAAAAAATTCTCCACAGTGTTGACATTTCTTCACTGAACTCTCAGGATTGTTTGGTTTCAGAGACTGTCGGGCCCAAGACACATTTTGTTTTAAATAATCCTTCATAAAAAATTCAGCTTTCAGTCTAATATGATTGAAACTCAGCTTGAGTGTGTTTTATAATGCATTGAACTGGAAAGACTATGGGTATTGAATTATTCAAAAACATGATAGGGAAAATAGTGATATATATGTGTGTATACAGGGAGGGGTGATCAAAGAAATCAGGGTGACTTGATATGTCTTGTTATCTCATTTTATTTACTTTTCAGAACTCATCCAAATATTAGAGGGGAAAAAATCAATATCAATTTTCACCTCTGTCACGTTCCACACTTCAATTATTAATGAATGTCAAATTTGACCACATTTCTTCATACCTCTTGCTCTGCAATAATATTTCTGAACCTTTATTAAAAATGTAAAATTGTCATTGAATTTCCAAATATGATTCTCTGGTGGCTAATTCAGCTTGTTTTATTAATAAGTGAGTTCTGATGAGTAATACTAATTTAATACGCCTGCATGTAAGATTAAACCATAAATTATTCCTGCTGAAGGTGATGAGATTTGACTGCTGTGTGGTTGTTAAGCAATAACCCTCTGCATTAACCCCTAAGCACACTGAGGAAAAGAAGTTTCATTACAAAAATGAAAATGTTAATATTTTCCGTTTATTTCAGGAATCTTCTGTACATTTTTATTTACACTAATCCTTTCCACTATACCTTTTTTTTAAGATTACGAAAACAATAAACAGGTACCACACAGTGAATTACATACATATACTACAAATACACACAATAAATACATATGCATACAGAAGAAATATAAAATTAGTAAGCTCTCAGTCTTCACTCATTGGAAAGGGATCTAAAATAAGAATTGTTTTCAAATGGGCTTTGACCTTATTGCTGCTCTCATTAGAACACTTTATGGTAGCAGTTACCATTGTTCCTGGAGTAAAATAATACTCCCAGTTTCCATATAGTGTTAAGAGCTGGAATGCAAATTGAGTACTGACAGAACTCCAGTCATTAAAACAGTGCTTAATTCATGGCTTTGCCTACTTACTTTTCTCATACTACTTTTGGTTGAGACAAGAATAGTCAAATTGTTTTCAACATAAGTAACAAATTATTCCATGTCCTGGCTAACCTGAAAGAGGTTGAGATGTACCTTTCAGAGCGTGGTTTTAGGGTATATTTCTTTTTATATGTTCAATTTACAATATTCCAGACTGAGCTGATATTTAATGATTGTAATTCATGTAACATTCAACAGCCTTCCTATTTGCAGAGTAATCTTAGGACGAAATAATTTCAAAATTTCCAGAATGTAAGGTCAGAAGTTATTGTCCCTCAGGCAGATAGAGCATTTCATAATAATATTGTATCCATTTGTCATTTCTAAACAGGGCAGCATGATAAGGTACACATATAGTCAAATGTACACAATGTCAAATGTACACAAATTTGATCTTCCTCTTTATTACTGAAATTCAACAATACACTGAATTACATTATTCACTACACTTTTATAATAATTTGATTTTTTCTCTCAATATTAAAATAAAGACAGTGAGCTGAACATGAGCTAGCACTGTGCTCTGGCAATAGAAAAGGCCAACAGCATCTTGGAGTGTATGAACAGCAGCAAAACCAATAGGTTGAAAGGGGTGGCCATTTCCCTCTACTTAGTGCTCACTAGACCACATCTAGACACTGTGTCCAGTTTGGGCCCCCAATACAGGGAAGACATTGGTGAACTAGACAGAGTTCTGTGGAGGGCAAAGTAGATGGACAGGGGCTGGAGAATAGGCTCTGCAGGGAGGTGCTGTGGGATCGGGACTTGTTCAACCTGGAGAAGGGATGGCTTCAGAGGCACTTGCCATCAGCACCTCTGGGGAGGACATCAAGGAGGCACAGCTAGGTTCTTCACAGATGTTTATAGGAGGAGGACAAGAGACAACAGACACAAACTGAAACAAAAGAAGTTTAGACTGGGCATCAGGAGAAATGTTTTCCTGAAAAGAGCAGTCCAGCAGTGAAGCAGAGGTCTGGAGAGGCTGTGCCGTATACACCCCCAAGGTCTTCAAATCTCATCTGGGTAAAGCTCTGAGTAACCCGGTCTGATCATGAGATCAAAGCTTCCTCCTGTCCCTTCCAGTCTAAATTATCCTATTGTTCTCTGAAGTATGTTGAATGAGGGAAAACAAGGGATATCTGGAGGTTAAAGAACTCTTCAGTCTTTGCCATCTTGCGAATTCTCTTGCAAATGCAGTCAAAAGTAAAATGGTGGTAGCTTGTTATCAGAACTTCTTGCCACCTAAGCTATAGCAACACAGACATAATTAAAGGGACATAACTTCAGAGGGTGATCAAGTCTTGGATATTCTTAAACATGAATCTTCATTTGGATGACTTGTTCATCCGTAAAAGTAAGGATTCTATCCCTTTTTCTTGGTTCTTAACATTTGTAAGCGTCCCTTCCCTTCCCTTCCCTTCCCTTCCCTTCCCTTCCCTTCCCTTCCCTTCCCTTCCCTTCCCTTCCCTTCCCTTCCCTTCCCTTCCCTTCCCTTCCCTTCCCTTCCCTTCCCTTCCCTTCCCTTCCCTTCCCTTCCCTTCCCTTCCCTTCCCTTCCCTTCCCTTCCCTTCTTTGTGTGTGTGTATGGCCATACATACAAATTAATGTTTTTATAAGGAAGCAGTTGAATTATTGCTGATACCCAAATCAGGGAGATAAGAGGCCAGAGTTTTTAAGTCTGTATTTTGGCCTGTCTGATTTAATTTCTTTTCAGTGAAATCTCCGTGGCACACCTTTCACTGCCTTTGAAACATACAAGTCTTCTGCCAAGCTAAGAAAGCAAGATCATATTCCAGAATTTCTCAGCTTAGCAGTAATTTAGAAAGTAAAATGCACCAACTTATTGTCTTATTTTTCAAACATATCTACCTGACCTCTTTGGTCTACATTAGTATGTAGGTCTGTTACAACTTGTGAAGAATATTTAGCATGGTTTTCTTTCTTTTAGACTATCTCAATGAATTCTTTCAGTTTAGAGTAATGAAAAAAAGACTGAATACACACTAGCAATGCAGCAAAGAGATGCGATTCCAAATGGCATGACAATATGGTAGCCTAGGGCCAGGCAGAACAGCTGGAAGAGCACATAGAATAACAGTTGCCAAGTACATCAGTGGTCAGTGAACATGTAGTGTTCAGCAGAGAAAAATGTGTAGCAAATAAGAGAGAAATATTAAATCACCTGTAAACCTCAGGGAGATTATATTTTTTTGAACTGGGAAAACAGAAGATTTTAAAATTTCTCATTAAAGCTTTCATTATGTACATATTACATTGTGTACTTAAATGACCAGGGTTCGACAGATGTATCAACTCTAGTAATTTAAGAACTGTGCTAATCATGACTACAATTTAGTTTGCCCACAACTTGAATCATATCTTTCATCTTCAGTGAGAAAAAGGGGCTTAATATTAAAAGAGTGAGGGCTTGAACAGTTAGCCCTACTCCCCTCTGTAACTCTGCCTTATTCTTTAATGTAAATAATTGATACTGTTTGAAATGTATTATCCTGCTTAAGACAAAAATGACCTAAGGAGCCCAACAGTGGTTAGATGATTTGCTATATTCTTAAGCATCTTCAGTCTGATTTAAGTACAGTCTTCATTTAAAACTTTAGCAACAGACTTGTTTTATGAACTGGAAACTTGTATAAGAACCTATCAAATTCTTCTGGAGCCGGTGACAAGTTTGTTGCACTCCATTATTAGGAACAATGAAAAATCTAGTTTGTTTTCTGCCCTCTAAAGCTTTTCTTTAGAAGATCAACCACAGTTGAAGAAAAAGGAAAAAAAAATTAAATCTAAAAATCTAATCTAAAAGGAGTTTGGCCTGCTTACCCAGCATAATAAAGGCTGTTTTAGTGTGCAGTGAAGCTAAGACAGTGTTACAGTGCTAACGCTGGGAACATTATCTCACTGGGGAAGTATATATTAAAATGAAAAGGTATATTACCTAAAATCCCCTGAATGTTAACATCCTTCTGCACAAAAGCCTATCTATGCATGTTGGAAGAAGGGTCTTTCAGGTTTTGTATTAGTTTTGGACAAGCAGCATAAAAATTAAAAAGTACAACACTAAACACCAAAATACTCCCTTCTGAGAGTTTCTCCAGGACCAGTTATATTTCCTGGAGTGAACTTTAACTTCCTTGGACTTCTGACCCTTTTTCTATAGGAGAAAATTTCTCTAATGTGGATAATTGCACTGATGCCTGGACCGAGAAAATAGGCCAAGAAATAGGCTATCTGTGATTCTGTTAATTGCTCCCGAAGTCAACAAGCTTGACTTTTTATTCATGCCTTACAAATCTTTTGACAAGCTAGCAAACCATTTCCAAAGTATATTAAATGGGATGAAATAATTTCAAAGAAGGAAAAGGAAAGCCTGAAGTATAGTATCCACATTAAAAAAGAAAAAAAGGCACCGGGGGGGGGGGGGGGGGGGGGGTCGGGGTGGGGAGAGCAGCGGGAGGGAATCAAGAAAATTTTTTTTCAGACTTGGAGCTTAAAATTCCTGTTAGTTTTCCTAGTGATGTACTCCAGCATTCTTAGGATGCTGCTAACAGGCAAGCAGCAAACCAATTTACTGGTTTACTGCCTTTGATTTTATGCTAGTTGCAGTTGTACCATGTCAAACAAAAATAATTACAAATATGGCAGTATGCAAATCAGACAAAACTACTTCTAAATACCTATTTCACATGCGCATCCTGTTTCAGGCTTCAGAGAGCAAATGGATAAAACACTGGGTTTAACTCTGAGGTCAAGGTTGAAGTCATAACTAAAATATGGATTTGCGTTTTAAAACCATAAGACATGCTTGGTCACAAATACCATACAATTTTCCTTGCTCTGAAGAGGTATGAGTAAGTATGCTAATGGAATTACCCCTCACTCTTCTGAAACACAAATTAGGTTTTGATGATATAGTGTAGGTAACTAAGAAATCTTGCTATAATTGAGATACCAGAGATCATATAGCATGCACATGTGTATGCACAGCTCAAAGGACAAATGACTTAGATAATGATTAATGCAGAAGTGTAGAGAAAGCTAGTGCACTTGAAGCCTCTGAAAATGTTTGTAAACACAATTCACTGTGCAACATCAGCATACCAAAACTGCAAAGCCCAATTTTCTTTTTAGGTTAGATTTGAACTAGGGAATAAACCCTACAAAAAATTTTGTCATTAAAAACAGATATAAATGCATGTTTGTTCATTTAAAGTTTTTCAAGGTCATGAGTTTTACAAACAACCATTTGAGAGCACGGTTTAGAGTGATATGCTTTCTAAAAAAAAAGTCTATACTCATAATGAATATTATTTATTGTCAGTAATTCAGTGAGGTTTTGACAGCACCCAGCCCTGCACAAATCAAATTAAAGGGAACTTTTAATATAACTAACAGGCATTATATAAGACTGCTTAACTCTTCAGTCATTAAATACTGTTTTCAGGTGTATAAAAGCTTGACCACTTACTAAGGCTTGAATTTGCTGTGCAAAATTTAATCCTCAGATAGAATCCTCAGGAGAATCTCCATCCTTTACTGGATGCGGCAGGGAACATTGTCACAAGGGATGAGGAAAAGGCTGAGGTACTTAATGTCTTCTTTGCCTCAGTCTTTAACAGCCAGACCAGGTATCTTCAGGGTATCCATCTCCCTGAGCTGGAAGACAGGGATGGAGAGCAAAATAAACTCCCCGTGATGCAGGAGGAAGCAGTTAATGACCTGCTATGCCACCTGGGCACTCACAAGTCTATGGAGTCTGATGGCATCCAGCCAAGGGTGCTGAGGGAGCTGGCGGAGGAGCTTGCCAAGCCACTCTCCATCATTTATTAACAGTCCTGGTTAATGGGGGAGGTACCAGATGACTGGAGGCTTGCCAATGTGACGCCCATCTACAAGAAAGGCCGGAAGGAGGATCCGGGGAACTACAGGCCTGTCAGCCTGACCTCGGTGCCGGGAAAGATTATGGAGAGGTTCATCTTGAGGGCGCTCACAGGGCACGAGCAGGACAACCAAGGGATCAGGCCCAGCCAGCACGGGTTCATGAAAGGCAGGTCCTGCTTGACCAACCTGATCTCTTTCTATGACCAGGTGACACACCTAGTGGATGAGGGGAAGGCTGTTGATGTTGTCTACCTGGACTTCAGCAAAGCTTTTGACACTGTACCCCACAGTATTCTCCTGGAGAAACTGGTGACTTGTGCCTTAGACAGGTGCACTCTTTGCTGGGTTAAAAACTGGCTGGACAGCCAAGCCCAGTTTTGGGACCGGTCTTGTTTAATATCTTTATCGATGATCCGGATGAGGGGATAGAGTGCACCCTCAGCAAGTTTGCAGGCAACACCAAGTTGGGCAGGAGTGTCGATCTGCTTGAGGGTCGAAAGGCTCTGCAGAGGGATCTGGAGAGGCTGGCTGGATGGGCCAAGGCCAATTGTATGAGGTTCAACAAGGTCAAGTGCCGGGTCCTGCACTTCAGTCACAACAACCCCGTGCAACGCTACAGGCTTGGGGACGAGTGGCTGGAAAGCTCCCCCACAGAAAAGGACCGAGGGGTGCTGGTTGACAGCCGGCTGAATATGAGCCAGCAGTGTGCCCAGGTGGCCAAGAAGGCCAACGGCATCCTGGCCTGTATCAGAAATGGTGTGGCCAGCAGGAGCAGGGAGGTGATCATGCCTCTGTACTTGGCTCTGGTGAGGCCGCACCTCAAATACTGTGTTCAGTTTTGAGCCCTTCACTACACGAAGGACATTGAGATGCTGGAGGGTGTCCAGAGAAGGGCGATGAAGCTGGTGAGGGGTCTGGAGCACAAGTCTTATGAGGATTGGCTGAGGGAACTGGGGTTGTTCAGTGTGGAGAACAGGAGGCTGAGGGGAGACCTTATCGCTCTCTATGACTACCTGAAAGGAGATTGCAGAGAGGTGGGTGCTGGTCTCTTTTCCCAAGTGACTAGTGACATGACTAGAGGAAATGGCCTGAAGTTGCGCTAGGGGAGATTCAGACTGGATATTAGGAAAAATTTCTTTACTGAGAGAATGGTAACACAGTGGAATAGACTGCCCAGGGAGGTAGTGGAGTCACTCTCCCTGGAAGTATTCAAGGAGCATGTGGATGTGGCATTGTGGGATGTGGCTTGATGGGCATGGTGCTGTGTGGTGTAGGTGGTTGGGGTTTTTTTTGTGTGGTGGTTTTCGTGTGTGGGTGGGGGTTTTTTTTGTGTGGGGTTTGTGTTTTTTTCTTTTTTTTTTTTTTTTTTGAATAGTTGGACTTGATGATCTTACAGGTCTTTTCCAACCTTAGTGATTCTGTGATTCTGTGATTCATTATTTTTAGGAGGTATTTCAGGTGATCTTCAAGAATCAGAATATCAATGTTCAAAGGTAAGGATAAACAATGTAGAATGGCTATTTTAGTAACTATTTATATTAAAATAGCAATCAGGTGTCCCCACTGGTAACAAGTCTTCTTGCACTGAGTACCTTAGAAAGAAAGAAAAACAAAGAACCCTTCCCAGAAGAACTGGAATTCTAAAACATATGTCCATATCCATAAAAACCAGAATCCGAACAAAATTATGAAACCCTGCATTGCTCTGGCATCCTCCAGTCATTGGTTACACTAATATAATCACATTGAGAAAAACTTGCTCACAGCTTTCAGTTGAAGGCACAAAATAGAATTAAAACAAATAATACCAAAGGTGAATTCATTAGATAAAGCATCAAACGTCATCACCATATGCATCAATTATCTTTGGTTTCTTCTACCTTCTTCTCTGTTACATTTCTTTTTACTTCGATATTGAGAGAGAGACAGAGATATTGCTGAAGTAGTATCACTACAACAGATACAATAAACTTTATGTAAAGTTATCTTTATGATACTTTCTTCCACTTTTTTGCTCTGCTTTCTTAGTTTTAAAATTATCACCTAAGGAAGCTCTTCAAACTTTTACAATTTTAGTGAATGAATGGTGATACACAAGATTGCAGGGTCTCTATTGTATTAGAAACATGGTTTAGCCTTTCTTAAGAGTCTGAAATGAATATCCTTGAGAACTCTGAGGAAGTGATTTGTTCACTAAACACAGAAGGCTTAGTACAATCTGTTGTGAAAAGCAACTGTATCCAAGTATTTTGCTGTGTGAATAGTACCAGCACTCACTGATGATATTCATGTGTTTAATACTCATAATCAACCGCATTTACCAAAGAGCTATATTTTTCATTATGTATTCTTTAACTTCATATTGCCGTCTTGTATTTGCTTGCCCCAGCCTCTCATGCTTTTCAGGCAGATTCTGCTTTATTTGCTGATTTGCTGTCCCCGTTGCTCCCTCATCCTTTCCCCTTTTATTCCAGACAGAAAATCATCAAACTGACCCATTACCATAAGGAAATGGCAGCAATTCTCTTGATTTTCAGTAAAATTAACAGATATAGTAACTTGCATATAGTAACATACATAACTAAAACCATTAAATTATGGCCCATAATATCTAAAACCTTTAAAAATTCTATATCTGTTTAAATAGTACCTAATTAGGGAAAGCCCTTTGTTATAAGTAAATACACACATCTTAGTTACATTTTGGATAATGACACTTCTATTGCCAGTTTTATACATTATCTAATCATATCATGAAAATTTCTCTTGTAAGAACAGTGTTTCTTCTGGTGTAAACACCACAACTTCAAGACATGAACATAAACTGAGGCTCTGGCCCAAAATGTTACTTGGGGATTTGAATTTATAGCATTAAGCTATGTTTTTCCAATTATGAAAATCAACAGCTTTGGAGTAAGGTGATCACAAGAACAAGTAAAAGCATGTGGCTCTAATTTCTTAACGATTTGCAGTTCATTGTTTAAAATGAATCCTTCAACCTTGGACTAATTAACTTATATCCCAATTTGGAACATTTTCCTTTTCAAAGCTTTTAAAAAGTCAGATGGTTCTTTCTTCTTTGTCCTGAGATAGCTATTAAAAATATCAGTGTATGAAATATTATGTAACGTTATGGGAACACTAAAACCATTTAACAGAGGGGCAACTCTGGGATTTTGGATTTTCATTTGCAGCCTGACAATAATGAAAGGGTATTTCTGCTCTTCATTTGCAGAGAAAAATTATTTGTTCCAGGAACAACTCTTCTGTTCTGGGAACACAAGAATTTGCAAGGCTTGTTAGCAACTATCTCTTATTGTCTCTGGGCAAAATACAGTCCTTCCACAAAAGTGTCTGGTCCTTAGCAGCCTTACCAACCACAAAAGCTCAATAAACAAGAGGAAATCATGTCAGTAATCCTGCCTCTCCCAATGTCAATGACAAATTTCCAATTAACTCCAGCAGGTTCTGAATGGCATCTGCTGTCTTTCAGTGTGCAAAGATGGGCACTGAGGCACAGCCCACAGAGTGCTCATAAAGGAGCATTTCACTGACATCCAGTGAATGCTGGAAGAACATTGCACATCTGTCTTCAGTTCAGTGAAGTTCTTAAGGATTGAAGACCTTCAAGCTGTCTACCCAGCTTACCACTTGACTGATTGTTGGCTTATATCTCCACTCTTCACACAGCAGCATGGTAACTGTATTTGAGGTGTCTCCTGCTCTGCGTTTGAATGCCACCCAGTTAAGGAAAACATGGTGCAAGTCTGGTAGTTTTTCAGAACGTATCCATGAAGTAATACAAGGTGGCAAGTCACAAGTTACCCTCATTCATCTAAGAAGCATGCCCACGTCTTCAAATAGGAGGTAGTAATCTTCAAGATGTCTTTCCTCCCTTTCTCCCACCGATAGCCCTAACATAAACTCCCCTTGCAATTTACAACATAACTGTAAGCACAAGTCTAGGGTTGAGACCTGTCTATCTAGCCAGGTAAAATCCCTAAAAGCACCCTTGAAATAGAGGTATTAGAAACAAGACATGTGCTGATCCAGGATCTGGATAGCTATAATTCACCAGGCTGTACCAGAGTACTATTTTTCTCAGCAAGCAAACTCAATTTACAATTGCATTTGATGTGTGCATGTAGTTAGTAAGAAATAAAATTTGCAGTTATTTAAGGGGCCCTGAGGTCTTCTTTTTAATTTTCAGGATTGATATTTAAAGGGCAACTAAGACAACTGGAATTGATTTTGGAAGTGATTCTTCACTGTGAGGGCTGAGAGAAGTGGCAAACTACACTCAGATACCCTGATGTGAGCTATAGTATTACATACTCTCTTAGTAAATCTTAGTTCTAAGTGTCCAACAAAGTTTGCAGTAAATTGTAATGCAACTGGTCTGCAGATGACTTCTTATGTTTTTTTCTTCTTTTTCCTAAAATAATTTTCTTGGTTTTTTAATATAGTTTAAAACTGAGAGGTTTTATTTTCCAAATAACTGACTTCTCTGTAATCTTATGTTCACTGGTTTTTTCTTCACATTTGCCTATTCCTCTTTAAATTTTTCTTCTCATGCCTGTATTTTTACCATCCTAATCTCTTCTCCCTCTTGCATTCTTCACTTCTGCTCTCCACACACTAAGGTGTCTGTTAATCGTGCTATTTCCTCATTAATGTTCTTCTCCCTCTACAGTCATTGCTGCTGTCTGTTCAAATTTTTGCTCCTGGAGCTGATGATTTCTATCCCAATAATCAAGTGACAGGAAGGATTTGTACCTCTTTCTTCCTCTCTGTTCTTGGTTGCTGCCTGTCACAGTGCTGTGAGTCAGAAGGGGTAGAAAGGCACAAAAAGGAGAAATAATGTGCATGCTTTTCTATTTCAAGTGCATGCTTTAGTGGCCTTGACCTCACACAGTGGTCAATTCCCTTATAATTTTGAGCAAAGTTGCCAAGGAATTATCACATATTTTTCAAAGTATAGAACAGAACTATGTGATGAGCAGAACTCTTATCGGCAGGGTATTGGAGATTTTCTTGTTACTGAGCAGCATTCTGGAGTTCGATTTAGAGTTGAGGGTTGTATTTTTCTGGCAACTTCTGATAACATCCTTTTCTCTGCTAGGCTGAGCTTACAGGAGAGCTTTCAAATCTCAGGAAGCTATTCTGCAGTCACTCTGTAGAATTGAAAGACACCTGCAGAGAGTGGCTCTAGTCATCGAAAAATGCCCTAGGTCAGGTGGAAAGCCACTGCCAGCAGCAGCACAAGAATATGATTTATTACACAGAACTTAAGAGTTATTACTTAAAGCTTCATTGCAATCCTCAGCATATTCTGCAAGAGTAGATTTTTTCTGGCTTATAGACTCCATGAACAAAAAGCCCAGAGTGAGTGAAAAAGTGCTAACAACACTGGATCAATATAAACTTAGAAAGTACAAATCCAGTTAGAAACATGTTTAACATGTCTTTACCTTAAAGCTAGAATGAGGGCTGATCTCCCTGGTTTTCTGTGAAAATTACATGAAATGTCTATCTGAACATTTATGTTCAATTGCACTACAAATTCTAGCAATTCTGTCTACCTAACACTTGATTCTGACAGCAGTACATTTACAGGCTTAGGTACACAAAATTCTGTCCACAATTAAGCCTCAGGTTTTTACACCTAGCCTGGGAAGTGCAGACACCTGTAAAGAAAAGCTTTATAAATGTTTATTAAACCAGTGAAACATAGCAAATGTGCTGTTCAAAGTTGATCCAAAAGGCTTTTTACATTTTTTTAGGAGATAGTGTTTTCCAGGTCTCATCTCTGAAATTACATCATTAGTTTAACACATAATATATATTATCTAGTGTAAGTCTTTATGTACAATGAAAAGTTAGATTCATTTGGAGAAAGCAGAGATCTACTGAAGGGCAAAAACATTTCATTTTTAACAGCTGTAGAAGTCAAGTGAACAGGACCTTTTATGATAATTGTTGTATTTACTCCTTTCTTCAGACAAATCCTCTGAATATAATACAGCAGCTGCACAAAGGAGTTATGACTTGCTTTTAAGTTTATCTATTTTAAATAAGAGACCGATCACTCTATAGCTTTAAGTCATAGGTAGGTAAATTTACCGTATAAAGATTTAATTAATAATGTCCCAGTAATTCTTGCCCAGCTATGGAAAAACCCTGCATAAAAGTACATTCATAGACCTCAGAATAAAGTTTGAGATTTTGCTCTTGTGGCAAGGTTTTGGCAGTGGGCGGGATGCAGTGGTGGCTTCTGTGAGAAAATGCCAGCAGCTTCCCACATGTTGGATGGAGTCAGTTTCAGTCAGCTCCAAGACGGACGTGCTGCTGGCCAAAGCTGAGCCAATCAGTGATGTTGGTAGTGCCTCTGTGACAACATATTTAAGAAAGGCTAAAAAGTACTGTGCAACAGCACCTGGAAGAAAGGAGAGAACGTAAGGGAAATATCCCTCCAGACATGAAGGTCAGTGAAGAAGGAAGGGAAGGGGTGCTCCAGACACTGGAGCAGAGATTCCTCTTCAGCCCATGGTGAAGACTATGGTGAGGCAGGTTGTGCCCCTGCAGGAGGGGGACCCTCCACCCATGGAGGACCACAGTGGAGCAGATACCGACCCTGCAGACTGTGGAGGACGCCCAGCAGGTGGATGTGCCCTGAAGGAAGCTGTAACCCTGTGAAGTCTTTACTCTGGAGCAGGCTCCTGGCAGGACCTGTGGCCTGTGGGGGACCCACACTGGAGCAGTCTGTTCCTGAAGGACAACACCCCATGGAAAAGACCGATGCTGGAGCAGTTCTTGAAGAACTGCAGCCAGTGGGAAGCATCCACATTGGAGAAGTTCATGAAAGACTGTATGCCATGGGAGGGACTCCACGCTGGAGCAGAAGAAGAGTATGAGGAGGAAGGAGCAGCAGAGACAACATATGATGAACTGATTGCAACCCCAATTCCTACCCCACTGCACCACCTGGGGGGAGGATGTAGAGGTCAGGAGTGAAGCTGAGCCCTGGAAGAAGGGAGGGATGCGGGAAAGGTGGGTTTTAGATTTGTTCTTATACCTCATCATCCTATTCTGATTTGATTGGCAATAAATGAAATCAATTTCCCCAAGTCAAGTCTGTTTTGCCTGTGAAGGTAATTGCTGACTGATCTCCCTGTCCTTATCTTGCCCCATGAGTCTTTTGTTGTATTTTCTCCCCTTATCCTGTTGAGGAGGAGGAGTGATAGAACAGCTGGGTGGGCACCTGGCAGCCAGCCAAGGTGAACCCACCAGTTTTATTTGAAAATTGCTGCCCACTGTAATGTTGTGCCAGATTTCTGCACTTGAAGGTATACAGAATTGTTATTATGACAACATGAATATCCTTAACATGTCTGTTGTGATCTACATGGAAATACTAAATTATGTCATATGTAGAATACCATACATGTAATCTAAAGGGATGCTTATAACAGATTTAACCAATCAGTTTTGTTCACCATTGCACAGCAAACTCAGGGTACATTCACAATTCACCTGGAAGAGAAAATAAAATTCAGCTGTTCACAGACTCTGTCCCAGCTGAGCTAAAATGAGGCTCCCTTTGGTCATTGCATTCAACATTAGGATTAGATTTTCATTCTTGGAAGGATGTTGTTATATATATTTAAAAAAAAAAAGACTAAAACTGTGGATTTTAATCCAGGTACACAGAATTTAAGGGAATCTTAAAAGAGGAGGGCAGGGAAAGTCTCAGCTGCGCATTAGTTAACTCAGCTCTGTTTTCAACCAAACTACAAGCAATTCTGGTATTGTCGACTGATATTTCAGTAGCTGAGAGGATCACCTATGATGGAGTTTCCCAAATTCCTTAAGTATTCAATGTTGGCTGTCAACAGGCAAAAGCTGAACTATTGCTCTGAGCTCATATAAAAATTCCTACCTCTTTAACTATCAACTTTATTTAGTCTATGAAATTTTTGTAATGTTTGAGATCTTGCTTCGCTACAAGAGCTGATGTTTCAATGGTTTGGTAATCTGGAAGACGTTTGTCTCTTTGATCCTGCAAAAATTAATTTCATACAGGCAACATACATTCAGGGACTTAATATCAGTGTTGTTGATTGACCATAGCTTTAAATGTACCTTTGTAATTCTGACATCTCTGGATGAGGTATGTCCTCTGGATCTGAAAAAAGCTTTTAATCCTGTAGAATGAGGCTACTCTGTTTCAAACCTCTTGGGGTTAGTTTGATAATAGATTTTCTTCCATAGCATTGCTCATTTTCTGTAGTCAAAGCCAATGGTTTCATTATCCCCTTCCTTTCAATTAGGCCTCTGCACCCATGAGGCCCGGGCAAAGTTGCTGTATTGATATAAGTTAACTTTCAAGTTAGTTTTGCAGGGTATCACAAGGATGGGTTGATCAGTAAAGCTTCAATCTTAGCCAGCTGCAGATTCATTCAGTCACTGAGAAGGATCAAAGATAACCACAAAATAACCCCATAGTTAAGACCTAAAAATACATGGCAAGGTTTGAAACCTGATTCTGTGTCAAAGAAGCACAGCTAGTTTGTATTGATCTAAAAGCCTCATGGAAGTACTATAGAACAATGGGAAGACTTGTTGAGATTGTTTTGTGACTTCTGATATGAAAGCTATATTGAATTATCAAGATGCCCCAAAATTTCAGTACAAAAATGTCCTTTGCTGTTTCACCTTCTATAAAAATGTGTGCAGCTTTTCCTTTTAACCTCATGTTTATGCCCTTATTTAAATAAAGGAGAGAAGAAACATCTTTAAGTCTTGTGATTGCATGCAGCCTAACTTTTAAATTATTGCTTATTATCACTATAACAGTAAACTTTGAAATATTTCACAGTGCTGTTATGGAATTTGGAAACACTGTATCACATAATCTTAAAGTTTACACAGACAGTATGCCAGAAAATGAGGGAAGTAATTATTAAATTAATCTAAGAATTGGCCAAAATGAAAAAAAAAAAAATTATTGCTTTAAACCCATGACTTAATTCAGAAGTAAATGCAAGATTTGTTGTATATAATCGGTACATAATCAGAGTTTTTTTGAATCTAACTCTTAATGGAAATCTGGTGAAAGTTTAGCGTGAATGAAACCGGTTAGCTCTAAATATCTTCTGTTAAAGAGTGTACTTGGGTTGAAAAAAAAATTTGCAAGAAAAAGAAAGCTTGTAAATTGCTAATATTGTGTCTTAAAAAATACATCTGAAAAAATACAGCCCACATTAAGCATGGCAGTAAGTGTGAAAAGAGGCTTTGTGGAAATGCAGAGGAAATAGGAATTTGCAGGAGGAAAAGTGAGAAATATTGCTTCTTGACAGAAGAATACAAAGATTTTGAGAGTCTATGTCAGAGGAAGGAGAGACCCATTAGGGGGAATGGGTTTAAGAAATTATTTTGGGTAAGGTGGCAGCTTCGCTGGTGGCAGATATCTCTTTTTTTTCATGGAGGAGGAAAGCCTGGAAAATGCTATAACACTAAGTGTATGTTCTGCACCGGAGGGACGGAGGGTGAGGAGAGGTGAGAGCGAGCTGGTACAGGGATCTTTCTGGATCTCAGTAAGAAAGGCCCAACAACAAATGTCTTAATAGGATAACTGCTTTAATAAGACAGAATAAGAAGAGGAATATAGATAGCAAGTAACATCTTACACCCTTTCAGATGCTGGGCACCCCATGTCCATGCAGCATCGGGTGCAGCCCTGATGGGTTTTCACATGGCATGCTGTGCAGAGCAGATCCTGTCTGTACAAAGGATCCCTTTTGTTCATTTGAGGTCACGTATGATTTCCTTACAAGAAAACAACTCTCTTCCTAAAAGATGTTCTCATAAGAACTCCTTACCTCACTGCTAGACAAGGGCAAGGCCACGCAGGAGGTGTAATCACAGTGCCAAGCAGGAGCTGACCACAGGCTCTTTCGGTGCCATGCACAGGCTGAGTCTGTCCCACAGCCAAGGAGTGCATGCAGTATGACATCGTACAGCACAGCATGGTACAGCACAACCTGAAGGCTATGTTGGGTGTGCAGTGCCTGCTCAGGTTAGCTGTGCTGTGGGTCATGGGCTTCTGAATATGCAACGGGCTCCTGGTCAAGATCAATGCAGTGTACTGACCTCCTCTGCCTCCCATGATATAGGACTGAAGGTTTCTTAGGTTTTATGAGCCTTTCTCTCTCTTTGCACTCTGTGAACAGTGACCTCAGAAACATCCCTCTGCTTTTGGACATGTCTGACTTTATCTGCTTCTTGCTGTCTGTATGCCAGGTCATGCAGAAGATGTGACCCTGAATGAGGACCAAACTCCTCTCCTTACTCTTCCTATATGTCAAGATCTGGGTAACAGATGATAGAAATGAAGAAGCACAAGCTGATACAAATGCCAACTAAGAAACATATGAGAGTACATACGACACCCTGTTACGGAAGGGAAAACGGATGAAGGTAGAGGGTCTAGGTAGATAGGGATAAGACCTGAATGATGAAAGGATTTAATTTTAAAAGGTAATTTTTTCATGTGAACACCAACCTACACAGTTAGGAACAGAAATCAACAGACCACATGTAAACTTTGCCACACCTACATTCCCCTTGAAAGGAACTGTGTCTTCAATAACTTCATTAGACCAATCTTTGAATCTGCATGGAAACATGCTAGTGTCAGTTTGACAAATCATATTTTGATTTGACACCCTTCAAAGCTTTCTTCTCCCAAGCATGGATGAGGAAAACCCAGGAAGTGTTTTGAAAGCACAGATGAAATATGTATTTATGCTTACTAGCACTTGTAAACAGTTGATTTACTGCTAAGGAAAAAAGTATATTAACAGATACAGTTTGCTTCATTATGCGTGTAATAAAGTGGCTAATGTTCTTTTCCTCCCTTTTGTAGGAATAGCAAATGAAGATTTGCATTCTGGGTAGAGCTTTCTTTTGGAGAAGCAGCAGAAGCCTGGACCAACAATCCCTAAGCCCCAAACCTTGTTAAATGCAGTTTCAGTCCTGGGGACCTAATGCACTGATTGCTTCCCAAGAAGGAGTCTCATTGCTTGCTCCATTCAGTCCTATTACTGAAGGTCTAATTACATCTATTATGCTGTTCAGTTTCACAGATGGTTACTGAGGGCAGGAGGACGTGAAAGTAGGAGGGGAGCCACGGCGGGGGAGATGGGGAGGAGAAGAAGAAACCAAAGTGTATGGCAGGAAAAAAGCCCACAGGCCTCAACTATTGAGAAATGAACTGATGACTGAACTGACTACTCTGTGGGATTATACCTAAACCACTAAGCGTGTTACTATAACAAGACAAAATGGAGATAGTTCCAATTTTGTATTATTGCCCAGGCAAGAGAGAACCAATTACTCTATCAAAATCTTAGGTACTGGATTTTAAAAGCTTCACAAGGCCTTAGCTCAACCAAACAAATCTTAGTATGAAAAAGAAAAAAGGAAGTGAAGCATTTTTTAACAATGTTGAAAAGTTTCATTTACATTCCAGGCTGCCAAAAGCCCTTCCCAGACCTCTTTTTCTCAATATAATGCAAACATCACATGTCATGTTGTGCTTTTGTGTAGTGTAGATTAAGACTGTTATCATGGCCTAATAGAGCTCAAAATGAGAGGAGGGGAGAGAGGGGGAAAGAGACTCATTATTTTTAGATGGCTTCGCTTTTCCCATAGGGTTCCCATAGATCCTACTTAGCAGCAACTCATTCCAGCACTGATTAAGTGGGAAATACACAGAATCTCAAAAGGTCAAACCTATAATCAGCTGCCCTAAGGGGTTGACATGGAAAACTTCTTAATCCAAGTTCAGTTTATTGCAATCTGGTAACAAGGTGCAGCCAGTGACACACACTAAGGGAGAGAGGGGGCACTCCTAACAGTGTGTCTTAGGATGCCTCGGCATTACAGTGTTTTGCCTTATCTGGGGTTTTGGTCAGGATTCCCATTATTTTCTCTATTCAATTTGTTCATGTTGATCATTTGCTTTCCTGCTGCTGAGGGGGGTGCATTTATAACAAGCTAAATGTGCATGGGGTATAGACACTGCTTACTGCTGAGAAAATAATTCCCAAGTTCATCTACAGAGCAAGCAGGGAAACAAAGCTATCTCAGGGACAGGAAGGAAGAAAAGAGAAAGAACAATAGTGTTTTAGGGTGGTTTCGAGGATTCCCAAGAAAGGTAAACACATATACACAGACCAAAAGGAAAAAATAATAAAAAAAAAAAACCCAAGCATTTTATTAACTACAGACATGCATTACACTAAAGGGTATCTTGCAAAGCAATTGTCTTACCAACCCGGGGACCATGAGGGAGATGGACTGTCCGTACATTCTTGTGTCGTCTTGCGCCGCGCGCTCAGCCCAGCAGTCGGTAGGTGCCAGCTTTACATGGACATCCCCACGGAGGCAACGGTGACCTCACCGTACACCGGCCCACTGGTCTTCGGGAAATCCCGGTATTTATACAGTTGCAGAGGAATGGATTTCGACACACGTGACCAGCGGGTGCCGAAACACGCCTCAGTTGCTAACTCTCAACATAGGGAGCCTACGGCGCATGTGCCCGCTGGTCAGGAGCGCTGCATGTGCCATAGCCATCCTGTCTATTGGTTCATAGGCTTTGTACACATGGCATATTACCATAATGCAGCAGTCACATATCAACCATGCTCAAGCTAATAGCAAGATGTTATAAAGCAAGCAAAATTATGAACTGTGCTTTGTATTCTTTCACCACTGCACGTCGTCCCTGTCCTCCCCCTGTATTGCTCAGCCTCTTTATCTATATGGTCAGCATTTCAAACACTAGGCAATAAACCATCTTTTTTTCTTGTGCTGACTGTGGTTCTCTCAGCTATCTACTTCTCATCCAGTATCCATCCATGGAGCAAAATTCCATCTTTTAACCCTTCTGTACACAAATAGAAACAAATTATTTAATAAAACCCTTATAATTATCTGGATAACCCCAAATTTTTGAATAAGCATTATTTCCATGCGTGTGCATTATGATAACAATGAAGTATATTTAAACACATATCTCGTTATTTCCAAATGGTCTCTTTTTGGTTACTACTTCACAACTTGTGAATCATTTATACACTCCTGCAAAGCAGAGCCTGATGCAGCTACTCTGGAAGCAAGGGAGACACTAATTCAATTTCAACAGGGTTTGAAGACCTCAAATGAACATACAACCTAAACCACAGCAAATCTGGCAGCAGGATTTTTTGTTTGGTTTGATTTGGTTTACCAATGTATGGACTACCTTCCGGGACTGGCTCTAGGTACAAGCTAAGTAGGCAGTTGCTTATGTCTGCAAAATTCAGGGGCCAGAAAATAGCCATGGTCCCCTACTTATATTTCCTATGCCAGAGCTGTGGATAACTGGACTGATTACTGTAACGGCTTTGATAGCATCTAGGGTGTTAGAGTGTCACATCCTTGCCAAAGATGCCATCACAGTCTTCCATATTTCTGTTCCTCCCCAGGCAAAGGCAGAAGCTGCTTGCTCTGCTTTCCAAAGCTCTTTCCCTCACTTTACCTCATCTCTTTTCTTTTCTCACTTTCTTCTTCTTTCTATGCCAGAAGCAGACAGGTCTCTGCTCCCTCTCATTGGAGTAAGAAAGGCAATTTCCCTTTTACAGCAAAGCTGCCTTGCTTCACTTGCTTTAACTAAGTGCAAAGCAGTGCTGAATTGTACGGTTTCAATCACTTTCTGGCACAAGTTTCAAAAGTGTGGCACAGCTGCATTTTTATCATTATGGGAATGTCCTGAGTGCTCCCAGTATGTCTCCACAAAGGCCCCTGGATGTCAAGAACCCTTCCAATCCAGGTCTTTACAAAGCAATAATTGAATCTGGCTTACTTTTGTCAGCTGAAGTTGTATGGGAATACAGCCTTCCCAGGTCACAACTCTAAAGGGTTGTCATATTTACTGTATAGGTATGAGGCTGTGATTTTGTGTAATAAACGTGTGGTCTGATTATTTCGCTGCGTAATGGAACTGTAAGGGTGATTCATCTGTTACACAATGTGCACTTTAGAGACAGCCATATGGAAAAAACCAACAGCAAAGTCCCAGAAACAAGCAATCAAACACATCAAGATAGATGGGACTTTCAGTACAAACAATTCTTGTCTCTCGAAATAAATAACCCATATCAAGGTCCAAAAGTAGAAATCAAAAAGCTAGCCTTTGGAAAAGACAAGTGCTACACAGTTTTGTGCAGAGGGCATCTGGCCAGAGGGCTGTATTTGACACGTTGCATTTACTATATATCTTGGAACAGATGTATATTTCGAAGAATTTAAAAAACCTGAAACAGCAAAACCCCACAAAACAAAACAAAGTTTTTGAATGTCCTCCTGTCCTCTGAAAGTAATTTGTTTTCAAGGCTAGATTTTCAGAAGTTGTGGCACAGAGATCCATATGAAAATAGATCTACTTACAATCAAGCAATAGGATTTGGAACTTGTAAATATATGCAAATAGATACACATAAGAAATTCAGGATGCACTTGCACAGGTTAGAACATTTACATGTGAAAAGAGATATTTTAGTTAATTAAATTCCAAACAGGGTGAAATTATGATTTTTCTTTTTCACACAGTAAGTAGCATCCCTATCCCCATCTTCTCTGTGAGACAGAAGACAATTTGGCAAACAGAGTTAGCACATTAATGTGTCATAAACCTGAAGTTAGCCTTTTAGGCGAAGACATGTCATGACAAACTTTGTAGTGCAGTAACGCCAGAAATGGTCCTAAATTCTACTGCACCACGTACTGTAAAATGGTAGATCAAAACTATGTCAGTTTTCAAGATACAGTCTCATTTCTAAAGCTCAAGGAAGGTTGAGCAGAAGCCATCAAATGTCATAAAAATACAGTGGTTTCTTAGTGGTCATAAAGCACACATAGCCCATTTCACTCAGTGTCAGATCAGTATGATGGACCTTTAGTGCAAATGAGAATCAAGCTCTCACAACTGAAGATAGAAGCAATCCTCAAGTCTTCCTGTAATGAAGACCAAACCACATTCAAACTACTTTCAGAGGTGTGGAGACATTTACCACTTTAGTTTAGCTCTTCTCATTATGATCCTAGCTAGGTTTGGCTATGGTCAGGAATTATGCTTCACACACCACTGTGGAAATATTGAATGCCCCATCTTGCATGTTCATTTTACATTTTCATCTAGCACTGCATCATCATCGTGCATTTATCGCACATCTCCATTTAAGTGGCTTTACAGTTCTACCATTCTGATTAAGCAGCACTCATACTCGTATTATGTAGGCATAAATAGAATAATAACCTCATTATTGCTTCAACTTATGTATGACCACCTTACATAGTTTCAGCAAGGTCAAGGACTTTAGGACTGTAAAGTCCTCCTCTGACAGCGCTCAGATGAGCAAAGGCCAGAGATACTTCGAAGGCATGGCCATAGAATTTCTGGTGATCAGGCAATTGAACGTTTTGAGTCCATTCTGTTCTCCCTACAACAATGTGCAAATGCAAATGGATATTAAATTTAGATGACATCTGATCCGTATTAATTCCTGCTTTACATTCTACTTACATCATTTTCAATACATATCCTTGGGATTGCTTTTCTAGTGCAGTTTCAGTTTTTGCACTTTATTTAAGGATCTTGATAAACTTAGAGCATACTCCTTTATTCTCACTGATTTGAATTAAAGTGAACTTTCTTTAATCAGTTCACCCTTATTTATGGCTTTCTTCAGAGGCATTTGCAGAGAAAAGATGCTAGGACCGTGTGTTGCTCAGATGGAGCAACTGCAACCTTTTGTGGATATTATTTTTTGATGTAGGAATTGTCTTGGTCATTTCCAGTTTTTGATGTATTTTTCAAAATGCAGATATTTCAGCAAATCACAAATGACCACCAACATAGCAGCTGCCAGAGATGGCAGCATCCCAAAACCAAACAATTCTGATGGCTTCTGTATTAGTGAAGAAACTGAAAATAAAAGAATGGAGAACCCACAGAGAAGCATCAGACTGTGCGACACCCTGTTCATACTCTTCAGTCATCCTGTGACTTGGGAAACTGATCCAGTTTAAAAGTAACCCAGCAAAAAAAAGGTCTAACTTTAATGTGGATCAACACTCTGAAACAATGTGCCTGAAGACTACAGCAATATTTGTACTCACACAGATGAGGGAGGGGCATGACAACAGGAGTAAACAATCATTGACAGGAAGGAGAAAAGCCTGTTTCTTTGGCAGCAATATAGGAATAAAACAATCATGAAAATACAAGGTAATAGTATTTAAAAGAAAAACAAAATTCTAATCAAATGCTTCCTCAGAATTTTAAATTAAAACCCAGCCTCAATGGTCAGCTTTGGAGTTACTCTGAACTTCAAGGCCTTGGATGATAGGGAACAACTCCCTTTCTCAAATGAATCATTTGTCTATTTACATAAAATGAGCAAAACCCAATCAGCGTGTTAGTGATTGACTTCCAATGCCAGGAACGAACAGTTTGCTGTTCAGTGGGTCAGTGTTATGGTCAGCTATCCAGTGCCAAGTATGAATTGCCTGCTGCTCTGGAATCCAGAACAGATCTGAGCCAAGACAAGAAGGTTTTGTTAGAAAATTGCTGACTCACTGAAATGGAAAAAAATTAGTATTGACATAGCAGTATTGACCAGAAGACATTTTCACAATTCTAGATGAAAGTTCAAGGGAAACCAATACCCTTGAGTAAAAAAAAGCCCAGTATTTGGAGCACTTGCTTAAATACCAAAGACTCCGTCATAGTTCTGCCGTGCCTCAGTGCTTTAAATACTTAAATATGAACTGGGCCACTGAGTTCTGCAGATGAAGGCTATTCACTACTCCAAGTAGGTCTCTTTCTCATAAGCTTTTTTTATTTTTTTTCCCAGCTGCGCTTAATCTACAGTTTTAATTTCCTCAACCTAAACCTCACTGAGAAGTAAACTCAGGCAATAGTTGTTAACTTACTTAGGTTAAAGGAAATATGGCTTAGAACATGTTTCCCTCTCTGCACCAATTACTCACTCCCACCTCATGCTGGCCCTTTCATTGTGCCATCATTCTCCAGCACAGAGAGACTATTTTTTAACTTATCTGGCATTCAGTGCAGACTAATAAGCAGTTGTATTGGAGCAACTGAGGTACCCGACAGTTCAGATGGAAGCATATGTTTAATGGTAGTCAAGGAGAAATCAAGGAGAAATTCATTTCTGCTTCTCTGCTGCAATTTGTAGTGCATGGTCTCACTTTGCTGGCAGCGATGCCACTGTAGCAAAGCAAAAAGAGGGCTTTGACAAAGACACTGTCCTCTGGCATCTGGCGGAAAGACTTTCTCCCCTTGAATGAATCTGAATCCTGTTGCAAAGTCAGTGTAATATCTTGCACAATTCTTACACCTTTTACAACAATGCAACTACTGTAAAAATTGACTAAATAGTTTATGTTATCAAAACAGAGCCAAATTTCAGTCAAACTTGTATATCACTCTAGACAGAGATAGAGAAAATAATTTCAAATTGTGTAGTTAGAGCTAGTTTCTCCTCTACCCTGCTGCAGGAGCACCGAATTCCAGCCTTCCATAGCTCTACTGTCTCTGAAATGCTTTCCTCATTACCCTAACTCCTGAACTATCCACTGACTCAGTCCTCCCATCTCTTTCTTTTCTTTCCCCTTCTGTATGTCCTATCATAAACTGTGTGCACCAAAACCAATTTTTGTTAAACTCTCCCAAACCCTAACATAAGGATAGGTCAGTGGTGGCACCATGTCACCCTGCCCTCTCATTAAGATTTGTCAGTCTTTACTTTAGAGTCTTGTTTCCTGTAATTACCATCACGTAACATAAAAATGTTCCAACTTTTATTGTCAGGTATGCTACAGGGTGAACACATGCACCATTTTTTCAAACAGTATTAGCCCTACAGTCACAGCAGCAGGGAGCACAGCAAGGCCCGCAAATGTCACTGGGGAGGACAACCATTTGGACGAGCAGCTAACTTGTGCAGAGGGCCTTGTTATCATAGCAAGGCTGCTAGGAATGCTTGTGCCAGCTCACTTAAAGCTGACTCAAGAAATCTAAATACTACTTTCACCTTGAAGTAGCAACTATGATGCAGATCCTCCAGAGTAATTAGACACTAAATTCCTATTGATTTCAGTTCCTCCAAAGATACAGGTCTACACTTGTGTGGTGTGTTTACAGCATCCAGCTGTAAAATGGACTGAAAAGTCCATTATGACTGGCATATATAACCTCGATGGAGATACCAAATCATAGTAAGGATGTACATCTTTCTCTTCTCTTGTGAGCTATTTACTTCCTTGGAATCTAAGGCAAAGATGAAGATTGAGACTACTGGGGATTTCATTAATATGACAGAAAGGATGCACTGCGGTCTCAGTGAGCTTATTTTTGACATGCTGCTAAGAGATGTGAAGGCATGTTTGTCAGGTCACTCTTCTTAATAGAGGAAATGCACACACATTCCCTTTCAAATGTCAAGCATATTGAAGTATAGTGTAAGTTGGGAGCTAGATGGTGAAAACTAAACCAGATAAAATACAAGCAGTCCTAGCAGACTGCAAAAAGTGATAGGTAGGAAAGATTATACAGGCCCTCTATAATACAAAGATGTGGGCACCCTTCTTGTTACTGAGCTCCCAGTTTTTTCATGTGGTCCTATCATAAGCTGCCCATAGTCCTTGTATTGGACAACAAGCCACTTACAATGCAGCCCACATGAGGTTATCTTATATGAAATTTAGACTGAAAGTAGTGCAGAATCTACTCATTTGTGAAGTGCTGTTATGTCCCTGACAGGCATTGACCTGTGAGTGACATTGATGGATGATTGAATCTAAATGAAGCTTAAGATTTTTTTTTGACCTGTAATACCTTGGTTTGTTCTATTAGAATGCATGCTTCTGGGTGTTTTGGAGCCTAGAAGTTGGACGGAAGGAAGGAAGGAAGGAAGGAAAGAAGGAAGGAAGGAAGGAAGGAACAGAAAGTGTGTACCCATTTGCAAAACAGCTAGAAAGGAAAGTCAGGCAAAACTTGGCATGAGCTCGGAGCCTTGAGCACAATATTAGACACTGTTGTGGTCACAGGTCTTTATAGAATAATAGAACATAGGCTGCTGCTATCAATCAGCTTTAGATTCATGCTGGTGACTGGATGATGACAGCTAATAAAACATTAACATTTATGATCTGATAAAAGGCAGTGCCCCAGAGTGTGAAAAAGTAGCCATGCTCTGGCTTGATGGTGAGAAAGATGGCTCTGCATTCATCCAAGTCCAGCTATGCACCCAATACAGCTCAGAAAGAAAGTGGGCTGAGGTGAAAGATGCCATTGCTGAGTCTGGAGCTGCCCCATGCTATGGGACATTTCAGCCTCCTGAGCTAGAGCTGTAGAAACTGAAGGCATTGAACTGATTTCAGCTGAAGCTTCCTACCCCGGTGTAGCCTGTAACTGTGCAGGTTACATAAGAAAGTGTAACTCAGTGAGGGGTTGTAAGGAAAGGATTTGAAAAACAATCCAGGAAAGCAAAGCAAACAAAGAAAAACCACAGAGTTCTCCAAACCTATATCTGAAACAATTCCTATAAGCAAAGGCACAGGTGTGTGTGATGACTCTGGAAAAGCAATTGGAAATTCCCTGTGGCCTCAGTATAAATCCCTTTCATTCAGAGGTCAGCATTTAGTGTTTGCAGCTAAGGAGCATCTTCCACTGACTACTCAGTGTGCTTCTGTTTCTATGACAGTTTTTATCCTGATGCTGAGAGAGCCCTGTCAGATGAAGTGTAAGCCACATTTACCTGTAAGTGCCCCACACTAGCTTGTGATGCCTAATCTCTTTTATTGATCCTACTAGCTGGTTTCTGGAGACATTGATTTTCCTTGCTGTCAGTTTGTGGCCTTGACTCTTTAATGTTTATTTAGACTGGTCTCCATAAATTGCTTCTGGTGCTGAGGGCGAGGAAGGCGGCAGGAGGTCAGGGGTGTGTGTATACCTGTCCATATATATAAATCACAGCTTTTGTTCTTCGTTGTTGTTTGTGAACACTGTTTGCTGGGTGAATAAAAAGGAAGTATTCTACTAAAACATGGAGAAGCTATTACTAATTCCCCTGTGTCTGCAATTTTATTGCAGTCTAGGTTTTCAATTTTCTGTATCTTAACAGTACCTCTTGTTATCTACTCAAACACATAATGTTTCTTTTTGTTAGAGAGACACGAAGAGGGAGAATTTTTTGCTTGCCAGTACAGAACTGTACTTTCAAAGCAGGAAGGGGTGTATATATTTTGTTGGTGAGTTTTTGATGTGGGGGTGGGGGGAATTGTAACTTCTTGCCTCTTTTTAAATTTCAGTCTTTATAGAGAACAGTAGGACTCAATGGTGGTGCATTTAATGGCACTGTACAAACAAGCAAACACCACCTCTCTTGCTGGCAGTGTCCAAAACTCTATCCATTTAAAGAAGGACTGTAGCCTTCATTGGGCAGAACTGGCAGTGCTGTTCCAGTAGTAGGACAAGTCTTCTTCTCTGGTAATGTCACTGGCAAAGCCGGCAAAACGTTCCTGTTAAGAGAAGGGGTCTGTATTACACACCAATAATTTGGGAGTACATCCTGAAAATTCAAAGGGAAGAGCCCCACAGTTCATTTAACAGTGAGCTGCTAGAATGCTATAGCCTTAAATCAATGGAAACTGTTTTGCAACAGCTAAGATTTTTTTCCTCTGCAGCAGTAAACATCATAGTCTGTACAAGGTGACAAGTGGTTCTCCTGAGACTAGGACGACAGTAATCAATAGAGGTGCAGTCTGGGCCACTGTTCTGTCTGTTGATGCAGAAACATTGTGCACAGATATGATGCTGAGAATAAATCAAAGAAAGAAAGAGAAGCTGCTCCAAGGCAGGTAGAGGAATACCTCACAGGCGATACCTTATTGACCAGAACATCTGATTCAGTTTTTTTTTCCATTTGACCTCTCTTTGATTGTATGGTCATTTGCTATCCTAATTGCTATCCTGCAAGTTCAGTTCGTCATAAAAGGGAGATGTAGCAACACTGGCAGGATAAATATTTGACCTAATATTCCGCTTTCATCTGTCTCTCCCTCTTGCAAAGGTCAGTGTAGCCTTTATACATTTTGTAAAACCGTTAAATATATGTTACAAATGACCAGAACCCAGAAGAAAGTCTCAAGCACCACCCCATGTTCAGGTTGTGATTTCAGTATTTTTGAGGATTAATGTCCAGGATCATTTCTCTGAAAAGTCTTTAAGTACCTTGAACCTGTCCTTTAACTGAGGCTAATATACCCTTAACTTACATGTAAATCCCTAAAGAATCTAAGACAGAAAGCTGCACTATTGTTTACACACTTTCACATATTAAAGCTTTGCATTTCATAACATATATTTTATTGGTAGATGATGTTCTGATTCTAGGCAATATAAAGTACTAGAGGAAGGCAAGTATTTTCAGTAGTGTGCCTGTTTGTCTCCTGTACAGAAATGGAGTGCAACTTTAAAATCAGCACCACAGCAAGAAGGCAAAATGCATTAAGATATCAGGGAGTACTCCTAAGGCTCTCAAGTGGGCCCTCCAAAGAGAGAAATCAGTAAACTTTGGAGTGGATTGGGAAGAATGATGAAGAAAAACAATAATGATTCTTATGAAAGATTTGTATGTTGACATATGTACTGTAGTTACATATTCTAATGAACATTACAACAGAAGGAACATCCTGTCCCCAATTTAATTGTAACCAATCATCTGCAACAAAACAAACTCCTTTGTTTAAAACAATAAGAATGGCCAAACTCTCAATGAATTGACTAGTAATTTCTATTAGTCTTCAATATAGCCAATGTAAAGAATAACCAGGGTAATTTAATACATCATAACCAGTACGATTCAGTATATGAAATTAATTTGGCAACCATTAAATTCATTGGCAAAATTCTTGCTTGCTTTGTTGGGCCTCTGCTCATAAAAGACTAGAAGCTGTATCTGGACAAAAAGCAAATGATTCAAATGGTCCAAATGTTCCTCAAGAATGAGTACAGTAACACTAACTATTTGCATAGCCTATTTAACCTGCAGACTGGAAAGAGAACAAGACTACAAGATTTCTTCAGTAAGTAGTGCTTAGGTACATTTTCCTTCAGCCTAAGTAAAGCAAGCAACTTCCCCCACTACAGATTTTTCTGTACTGACACAACATATTTTTATACAGCTCAGTTTAGCAATGCATAATACCTCATTAACATTTAAGAGCATGAAATATGTCTCTGAGAAGGTTTTTAGGTTTGGAGTTTTTTTAATGTAAAATAAGAAGGAAGGGTTTTTAACTTTATTTTCCTCTGGAAAAACAAAACAGAAAATGTTTTCCCTTCACATTTTTCCATCTGATGTCAGGAGATTACATTAGTGTTTTCCTTATTTTCACTCATGAATGAAGTTTAAATACCAGAAATGACAAGTTTTGGAGATGGTAAGGAATAATAATTCATTTATATCTATAAATATCCAAGATATGTTTAGTTAGGAGGAAACAGATGACCTAACAGTAGACTAAATCTTGCCAAGTTTACTTACATTGACCAAACCCTGCCAATTAAATTTCAGCCAGCTGGTCGCTTCTAATCCTCTTTTTTTCAGTCTATTTGAATGATTTTTAGGTTTTTGGAGTGTTTTTTTCTCATGCCACTTTCATCCATCTCTAGCAACACCAAACAAAACAACATTTTGTGTGAGAATGAATCACAGATGAGATGTCATGGGGCTTACTAGACTGGGGATGAGGCCAAAAGCACTTAGGAAAATGTGAAACTTTATCACACATCCATAACTCCAAGCTAGCAACCCATGAGAAACGTAATTTAAGGTAGGAGCTAACTCACTGCCCTAGATGTTAACTAGGTTGCTGAATATTAGCCCAAACCCCCTTGTTTATTCCCACGTTAGGGCATTGGTTTTCTACTTGTAGTACCAGAGAGGAGGAAGGTCAAAGAAGGGGATGATAAAAGATTAGTGCTGCCAATCCTCCCCCTCTACTCTGCCCTGGTGAGGCCGCATCTGGAGTACTGTGTCCGTTTCTGGGCTCCCCGGTTCAAGGAGGACAGGGAACTGCTGGAGAGGTTACAGCAAAGGGCTACAAAGATAATTAGGGGACTGGAACATCTTTCTTATGAGGAAAGGCTGAGGAACTTGGGTCTTTTTAGTCTGGAGAAGAGAAGACTGAGGGGGGATCTTATCAAGGCTTCTAAATACTTAAGGGGTGGGTGCCAGGAGGATGGGGCCAGTCTTTTTTCAGTGGTGCCCAGTGACAGGACAAGAAGTAATGGGCACAAACTTGGTCATAGGAAGTTCCATCTAAACATGAGGAGGAACTTCGTTACTTTGAGGGTGGTAGAGCACTGGAACAAGCTGCCCAGAGAGGTTGTGGAATCTCCTTCTCTGGAGATATTGAAAACTCACCTGGACGCATTCCTGTGCAACCTGCTCTAGGTGAACCTGCTCTGGTGGGGGGGTTGGACTAGATGATCTCCAGAGATCCCTTCCAACCCCTATCATTCTGTGATTCTGTGATTCCGGTGCAGGTCATTAGTACAGTCCGTCATCTGCACTGTTCAGTAGTTTCTTCCCAAATGCTATTCCTGGTTTCTCATGCAGCCTGGAAGAGATGAACTGTCTTACCCAAACAGGTAAGCTGTTCTACTTTGCCATGGGTTTTCTGCTTTGACTTACTTTTGAAGGCAAAATCCTTGTTACTAAGACCAGAACTGTGGCCCGGTTCCAGATCTGTACACAGTTCAGGGCAGCCCAAGAACTGAACAGAATACATAAGTGAAGAGCTCCTGCTTTTTTTTCATAGCTGGGGATAGAGGAAGAACAAACAGAGAGACAAAACACATGCAGAAAAAAAATATTTGCACATCTAGTTTCTGTAATTACAGGGGAAGGTGATTTGTCACAGTTTGCTTGCATCAATGAGCTGACACAGGAAAGATGCATGTGTGGTCCTTTTGGAGGAAGAAATCCACTTTCCCACACAGCTCTGCAAAAGGCATAAAGTAACGTGATTCCAGACTTATTACTTCTGACAGTTTTGGCATTTTACATGCATGTAATTAAACATACAAAGAAGAGTTGAATGAAAAAGTCTATCCCAACAAACAAAGCTCTGATATTTTACAGGCTAAAAATGGGACAATTGTGAAGGTGAGTACTTGTTAAAAATAAGAATCTGGCACTATAATCAATTAATCTGATACATTAAGCAATAGCAATCACAGTTATTTTTAATTTTGGCAAAGCACAAGGCTCTAATTTGGTGTTGTCACAGTAACCTCCCATTGTTCTGGACAAAAAAGAAGGCAGTGGAAGGATTAAACTTTCCAAAACACCATTCGTTTAAAGGATTAAAAATACAAAGTTGGGATACGAAGATAGTAAACAAAAGGATCAGTTATCTCAGTTTTGTTAGTTGCAGAAAAATGTTATCCTCTGTCTTAAACTTTGAAGTATTAGAATTGGAAAGCATTGAACAGAGCGAAATCATTAAGAATCATTCTGGATTTCTTGCTTTAATTCCAACAGTGTATACAATCACAGGAATAATATTTTATTCGGAGACTTTTATGTGAGTTAAAAAAATAAAACTAATGTAGAACATACATACGGCTGGATCCCTGCAGACCTGGCGTAATCTCCACATGAGGCATTAATCTCCTCCACATCACAATTGCTTCATAAATGGACAAGTGTTACAGAGAACAGTATTACCTGGTGCTTTGTAAGTGCTCAGTAGAAGAGAAAGAAACCATGGCATATAAGGGTAAGCAGACTCTTCATTATTTCCACAGGAATACCAGGACTGAGGGATAGTTAACTGCTGAAATCATCCAATAACTTGATTTTCAGGATTCATTAGAGACCCTAAGAGATTCAAGAGAACATTTGAAGGTTGTCTCCTTGACACCAGTATTACTCTTCAGTGCAATGATCTTTACATAAGTGATGCAAAAACTGGGTTGTGCACAGCTTAGTTAATTTGCCTGAGGCCTGAGGCGAAGTTCATGGCAAAACTAAAATTCAGCTCTGTTGAGCGCAGGCCCTATGTCCTAAGCTGTAAATCGTCATTCTTTGCAACACTGAAACTATCAGCTCTTAGGTACTCAGAAACAAAGAAGAAATAATTCCTTAACCTTCTATTTGTTAAGCTAAATAGATTGAACTCCTGTCTTGTACCATAAGGAGCATCTTACAGTTCTAATTATTTGTCTCTGGAATCTCTCCAAATGTTCAGCATCTTCCTCCAATGTAGATACTTTCAATGGACACCGTATTTCATTACTGGCATTCCAGTAGTGATTACAAGGGCACATCCAGAATCACTATAGGCTCTATTTTACTTGATATATCCTGATTTAGACACCTCAGATTCTCATGAGCTACTTGTGGCTACATTGCCACACCAAGAATATCCAGCCAGACTCCAAACTTCTTTAAATAATCGCAGCTGCCTAGGATAAAACCTCATTTAAACCTGTATTTGTAAGCAGCATTTTAAGGCTTAACTTTCCAGCCTGTATGAATTAACTGTTACATGGATGCATTCTAATTAAGAAAGTAAAAGCAGCATCAACAATGCAGGGAAAGCAATCAAAGCAATGTTGGAAAGCTAACCAAATAGGAAAAGATGAAAATAGTGTTTCCACTTGGGAAACATATAAGCTCAATGAAAAGACGGAATCGAGTGCTTCCTATGCTTAAATATTCCCTAACTGTTCTTAAAAAACAAGACAAACCAAAACCCAAATATTAACATGGGAAAAGCTACAGAATTCAAGCCATCAGAAGTTTTTTCTTTACAGATGCCTTTCTCTTGGGATCTCAGAGCAGGCACCATCTCTTGCAGAAAGCAGCCTCCTGGAATCTTGCTGGTTGATCTCTATTATTTTATTAATTTAAAATAAAAATTACTGAATATTCTGCATTTCTAGTTCATTCATAGAAAACAAACAAACATAAAAATCATTCCATGTTTATATTCTTTCAAGGGTCTATTACTAATAGTTACTGAATTCTGCATTACACTGGGAACACCTAGGGAAATAATGTAATATCCACCTAAATCTCCAAAGTGCTCATTATCATCAGTGCCTTGACAATAGATACAAAATTAATAATAATGACGATAGACATTTAAAATAATGTATTATCGTTATCTCTGATATAATTGCTGTTCAAAGAGTATTTCACAGACCATTGTAGAATTATAACTGTCACATTTACCATGATTAATTTCAGTTTATTTGATTTGGTGAAAATAAATTGAGGCAGATTTCCATATGCCTTGAACATAAAGGGCAGAGTCATTAGTGGAATCCATTTTGGATAGAGGAAAAATAAAAATTCAGTCTGGGATTTACTGAAAAAACTCTAGCTAATGAATTATGCCAAGAGACTCATGGAAACCTCTAATTATACTGCTATAGACTTCATCAGCTAATACTTTTCACCTACGACAGTCATCCTCTCCATATGCTAATCCCATAAGGGATATTTTAACACCATGGGTAAAAACAATGTTTCCACAGCTGTTCTGCATTCTCTGCCTTCTGCACTGATGTTGGTACATAGCTGGGAAAGAAAGAGTTTTCTCACTACCCAGGAAACTGTGTTCATAAGATTTGCTTGTTTTCTAGTGGTCTAATCCAGAGCACACAGAATCACACAGAATCACAGAATCATTAAGGTTGGAAAAGACCTGTAAGATCATCAAGTCCAACCATCAACCCAACACCACCATGCCCACTAAACCAAGACCCTCAATGCCATGTCCACATGTTCCTTGAACACCACCAGTGATGGTGACTCCACCACCTCCCTGGGCAGCCTGTTCCAATGCTTCACCATTCTCTCAGTAAAGAAGTTTTTCCTAATATCCAGCCTGAACCTCCCCTGACACAACTTGATGCCAATTCCTCTTGTCCTGTCGCTAGTCACTTGGGAGAAGACAAGCCAAGAGAGTCTTAATCACTTCCCCTTACAGTATCTGTACTATTCCTATTAATAAACACTATGCTTATAGTCAAACTGGGGAGGAGAACTGTCACCAGTCTCTTATTCACTACCCCTATGGTCCTCTTACTTTCATATGGTTAGGAAAGCATGGACATACAATTTGTGGATCCTTGTCTCTGCTGGTATTCATTTGAGTATGAGAACCAGTGAAGTTAAGTAATCCAAGGACAGGTCTAATAATTTCTGCTGATCATTGTAAGTGCTGTATTCTTCTTGGTCATTTAATGGGCAGATTTCAGGGCAGAACATAAGCCCTATATAATTAAAATACAGTCAAAGTTAGCTTCTGTATATGTACTAGCGAATTTAATACTTTTCTACAAGTGGATTAGGTGTTCATACTTTTCTTAGGGAACCCTAGAGCAGACATATAATTTATGTCAAATTCTGTAAGACAGTTGTAAAAAGGGGACATTCAGACAAAATTTATTTTCCATTGCAGCAGGTATTATCTTCTGTAGAGCCTGAGGCAGTAAATAACAAAGAAACCCATGTGAAATCTGGACCCGCTGATCCCGTCTGTAAAACTGTCTCCAGAACTACAGCAGGTAGGGTAGGATTTCACCCCTGCATCTGGTTTTATGACCTGCCACTGTGGACTATTTCACCGCACTGCTTTCTAAAAAGGGACTTGCAAAAATGTCACTTGTTCTCAGGTGGGTCTGCCTACTTTGAAAGCAACAGTCTGTAGTCCTTTGACTCGTATGTTGAACTTAGGGGCTGGAGATTTTACAGCCATTTACTCAGGTATACATAGGCATGCGTGTTTGGTTTTGCTGTTAAATTGTTTATGAAGACAAGCATTTCTAAGCACCTTAGAGGCACTGCACCTGTACTTGCTGCACCTAAATGAGGTTTTCACTCTTTAGAAGAAAGAGCAATATTGTTCTAGCATGCACAGAACATATGCTAATCAGCTGTACTCTTCAGGCACAAATGAGATAATGTGCTCATTGTTTAGACACTGGAATTGTTCATTACAAAATGACACAGTGTTTGCCAATTTTGTCTTCATTATAAATGTAAATATTAACTGGCGATATGCAAAAGAATACAAAAAGTCAACAGCAATTAATTGGCTTCTGCTGTAATTAGCAACTGTAAGGCAAACACTTAGGAGCCATTGTAATTGTCTGCATTAGGAATACACCTCCTGTACAGATCTAATTAGCAATTTAAATAGTTCAGAAATTATATGCCTCTTGCCTTTACGCTCCCTGAAGTACTGTTCATTAATGGGGAAAAAAATTGCTAGTAAATGTCATTTGCATTGTCTCGTGTTAAGAGCTCTACATCAAAGCCTCTGCATTATTGCCTTGTACTGAATAATACAGAACTGAGGCTTGTGGACCAATACAGTTGTAATTAGGCTATGATTCCTTTGTAAACAGCACACACAATAACTAACAGAAGCTTATTTTGCTCTGAGGTACCTACTCTACAATTTAAGCTGTAAATAAGGAAAGCAGAGCTGCACAAGACCTGCAGCTACCGAATAAAAAACAATCCAAACTGCGTCTAGGATTCATGCAGTTCTATTAATTGATGCTTCAGCAAAATATTTGCTTTGGGAATGGGAAGTCTTAGAGTAATCATGTAAGGGCTGGGTAGCACTTCCTGTGAAACAGTATGTTATGTCCAAGAATGATACAAAGACACAAGGACAAGCAAGAAGTTACCAGATAATCATGGTGAACACCAGAAGATTTGGGTTTGTTTAGCAAAAAACAGGTCTAGAGGGTATTTCATTTCAATTTAGAAACACATCACAAGGAAAACAGGAGGAAATTAATGTATAAATAAATAAAATATTAGAGATAGTTGACACTAAAGCAAGTGCATAACAGTGGACTATCTATACATTTGGATGGAAAACTGATACAACACTCCTGAACATCAAGAAGATTAAATTCCAAAATAACTTTTAAATAAGATCAAAGTCCCTATCTTCTCTATGGCAGAGCTCGATCTGTTTATGAACATTTAAAACAGGGGACCTCCATGACCCAGGGGATACCTGGTAGTTTTACATTCACAAAAAACCCCATGGGCTCAGTACTGATATACCTTAGGTAAATGCTGAAAAAAAGAGCTTGTTCAGAGTCACAGGAACAGTGAATTTCAGCTTGTGATTAACCTCAGGCAAATGCATATGACCGAATAGCTATCATGCCTGCATGCTAATGCGGCTACCATTAAAAAATAGCTAAGCTGCACTACCTGCAACACAGATGCTGTGTTAAACAAAATGAGAAATGGTATCACTCACACCAGTGAATGGTGCTAAGACTCTAACAGTGCCTACAAGGAATATAATGATCCTCAGATATCACACTCCATTTTTTGTTCTCTCCAGAGCCTGATTCTGGCAAACTCAGCTCTAAAGTCTGCTTCTCTGTTCCTGTGAGAACATCTCAAAGCAAAAAATGTCACAGCACAGCACCAACACTTCACTTTCTGGCTAGTACTGCAGGCACAAATGAGTGGTTAGAAGAGAGAAGAGGGTTGTTAGATTCTTTTCTCGTAACTCAAACACCCATATTAGATATAAACTTTAAAAGATCATTGATTGGAACATTTTCTTCCACAAGCTGTAACAGTCTAGGTGAAGACTTGTTAAATATCTGATTATCAGTAAATGTTTCAGACTGTATATTCTAAAGCACTTAATAGTTTTTTCATTTTTTCCTACTACTTGTTCTTCAGAAGTACTTATTTAGTCCTGAAAAATATATCTTTGCACCTCCTTTTATTGATCAGTCTATTGATGCTCATATTCTGAGCATTTAAAAAAATCTTTTTGAAGAAAAAGTTGGAATTACTCACAGGCAGTAGACCCAGGACATCTGGAATTTTATATTACATTTTCTTTATTTTCTTGCAATTTTCCATTCATTTCTTGTGCACTCAGGTAAGGTCTCTGCACAATTTTTGGCCTATGGGGGAGAGTGAGAGGAAGAAAAAAGGAGTGAGACATAGCACTTTTCATTTACATTTTGGCATATAGGATATTCAGCATAAAACTGTAATTCTTCTGTAACAGTAGAAATCTCAGCCAGTTTCTTATCATCTAGGGAAACCATGTACTCAATGTTAACATAGAAGAGAGAAATTTTATAAACGCTATTCTAAAAAAACCCATTCTTTCTTCAAGGCTGACTCTTACTCTCACTCACACTTAGTTGCCTGAAATTATCATTACAGTAAATGAAATTACAATAAGTATGTGTTTGTTTCTCACTAATTCAACTACTGCAATGTTTCTCTAATTGAAGGTTCCTCTTTTGATGTGCAGTGTGGTAAAACACATTGCTCATCAGGCATCAACTGACTTGTTTTCAATAGTTTTGCAAAATATGGACATGGGAATTTACTGTAGTATATTACATAAAAGTGTGTATGGAACTGCAAAAATTTTGGAAATGCACGGGAGATAAATGATGTTGATTCGGAACAAACCACCTTCATTTTATTTGTTTCAGCTTTTTTGCTTTTCTTCTTCCTTCCTGAGATTACCTGCCATCAGGACCTAGTAGACAGAATAAGCCTTTAGATTCTGAAAATGCGTATGAACAAAGGTAATCACTTCCAGTTCAGTACTACCACTGAAAATATTTGGCTATTAACACACTCGCAGAGTCAAACTTACAAAGCAAACTGCTTACTTTTAAAAGAAGATGCTGGTCCAAAAAAACTCCTATCAAAAATTACTAATGGAATGAACCTCCCCCTCTCTGATTTCCCTAAACTTTTGACCCACCTCCTTCTCAAAACCAGGCAGTATAGTTTCACAAAGACTTTTGATGATGCTAACAAGCAATTCTGCCCTCCCAGTCCTTTCCTTCTTACTTGATGCGGCCATCATGCCGCCACAAACACTGAGGGTCAAAACAATCAACTGGACGAAAGAATTAATTCAGACTAGAAATAGTCTTCATTTTTGGTGGGATAACTTTAAAAAATTTTAAACTTTTAAAAATTCAGGTTTTACCCAGACTGTTTCCCTGACCTAGACAGCCATACTTGAAGCCTTCAGACATACCTACACCTCAGAAGGTGGGGGAAAGGGAAAGGCAAGGGATAAATGAGATGAAGACTACCTTCAGTCACAAAGAGGTATGTTTAGCCTCCCACTCTGTGGGTAAGATTTTCAGATCAAAAGGTGTGAGAAAGGACTATCTGTTTCATACTTCCAGCATGGAAAATTTAAGAGAGAAAGGTGCAGAGGAGTATGATAGGCCTGGAGGTAGGACATCCCCTGGGAAGCCACAGGATTTGTGCTTAATTTGAGGGGCACCAAGAACGAACACAACTCCTCACAGAGAGTTTCACAGTGGTCACACTCTTCCAGAATTCTCATTTTCTTAACTTCCTCTTCCAGAAAGTTGCAGATACCATCAAAATCCTCACTGCAGTCAGGGCATCCCTTCTTTCCAGAAAGCCTGCTACAGCCTCATGGAAGACTAGCAGGTTGTTTCAACATGATTTCTTTTTGACAAATCCATGCTGACTGTTATTCATGAACTTGTAATGCAAGATTATGATGTACAGACTGTTAATTTTCTCATCATTCATAAAAAGCAGAGTTATAATTCTCTGGCTCATTTTCCCTCCATGACTTTTAAGCATAAATGCCTTTTATTTGGTTTCAATGAACTTTATCCACCTTCCAAAAGTTCTTAATAACCATTGCCACTGGCTCTGATGCTACCTCAGCCAGTACACTATGTACAATGGAGTGAATTTAATCAACAGTGACCAACTTGAAAACGCCTGACTCTTTAAGGAACACTTTACAGCTTGGGAGTAGGTTTGATTGGGGTGGTTTGGATTTTGTGAGGTTTTGGGGTTGGGGTTTTATTTGTTACATTTTTTCTTTCTCCTTAAAAAGAATATTACACTTTGTCATTACACAATGTTGTGTACTGACCATACAATGATGATATGAAAATCATGAAATTAAGGAAGAATATGTTTCCATTAAGTTTCCATTTATTTGTATTCTGAGCTCTCAATATAAAGGGTCAAAAGAGGATAGAATAAAAAAGAATAGTTTCTTGTTTCTCAACATGCATTAGAAATTTTTAATAAAATCAAGTCATGTCCATAGAGAACAAAAGGTAAAAAACCTCCCCCTTAGTCAACAATTAGTGTGAACATTTTTCGACACAGCCTAATTTTAATCCTTCACCATGTACCCGGTAATTTTTTTAGTCTTCCCCACAATGTCATGAAGAACAGAAACTTTCTTTCAAAAAGATAAGGAAAAAATTTTTTTTTTTCTTGCAGGTTGCTGCACTCAGGAATAAAAGCTTTAAGAATATGTCGAATGTCGCAAGAGGCTTGATATGAGAATTTGCAAAACCACAGGTACCCATTTATGTTTCTAACTGCTAAAAACAAGTCTGGGTTGGTGCTATGCTTTACCAGCAGAGCTCGAACATCCAGTCATCTCATAAAGACAATTGTTATATATTTATTATGTACCTGGTCATTACAAACTTGAAAGAAAGTGAAATCAAAGCACTACTCCATTTAGGAGAATGAGCATATGCTTTGAAATTTGAAGACCTGCCAAGTGGTATCAAAAGGAAGATTTTGACAGACTTGACCATAAAGTAGAGCTTGGATGTTCTTTAAAGCAATGTAGCAAACAACCTGCATTACCACTTCTTTCCCTTTTTCCTGACCTAGTGGCTATTTACAAGACTCATCTGCAACAGCTCAGTTGTTGAGAAGCAATTTTGCCTTGTGTATTTACCTAGAATGCCAATGAAAGGCACAATAACTTCATGTGTATAGTGTTACCTGGCCCTTACTATGTCAAACTGAGCACACATCTCTGAAATGATGCTATTCACTTATCTTGGCATCCCAAGCAGATAACTAACTATACAAAGGACATAAAAACAAATGGCAGGAACAAGTTCAATACAAAATGAGGATGTCGCATCATCTTTTACGATATCAAGAATAATTTTAAGTGAAAAATCGCTGTTAATAAAATAGTGAATGCTACTAGATTAAAGAGGGTAAGCTCATAATATGCTGGACCACTGTAGCTCCAAACTTTAAGATTTGTAATTCTGACCAAGAAAAAAAGGAGTATTAGTGAGGATGAGGATTTTTGATGTCTCATTTAACTTGTAATTTCACAAGTAGTTCATTTATAAGAAGCATTAAACATATTGCTCCTCCAGGGCTTAAATACAAAATCTTTAACTCTAGATATATGACAAATTAAGAGAAAATGTAATAAATAACTTGGGGAACTCCACTTAAAATATATTAATTTTGCTGATTTTTGGAAAGTCCTTTACTTCCAGATGTCTCTGTGCTTATAGCACCCAACATTTGCTATGTCTTTGTGTCTCAAAAACATTAAGTCTTGGTATTTTTCTATTTGTACAAAGACATCTGAAGAGAGCTAGCTGGTACCGATTTCCTTTAACTTCTATTTGGAAGCTGTGGTATGAAGGAGACAAATATTTTCACAAGCAAAATAAAATGATCAAGCAATAACTACTGCATCTCAAGAATCATGAAAACCTAAAGAATCAGGAGGAACTCACAAGAGAAGAAATGAAGAACCAGACATGAGAAGAAGAGTGTCTTTGCTTGTGTCAGCAGTCAAGGACTCAGGTTGCCAGCAAAAGAGAGAATGAGAGACAAGTTTACATGACACTGAAAAAAAAAAAAGGCCTGATTTAGAAGGGTAGGCAGCCATAACTCCTAAAGAACAGGAAGGTGTGTCAGGGAATGGTGTTCTTCTACTTTGTCTGGAACATACATTTTTATTGTCTAAATTGAAAGTCATTACTTTTGGAAGACTGTAAGGTATGTATCTCTGCTTTTCCTGTATGTCAACAGGTGACTTGCAAGGTGTGGCTTTCAAAATCAGATTGTAGACATGGATTAACAAAGATATTGCAGAAGACTGTATGCACAGGGAGTTAGATACCTGCACTACTCTTATCATCTCAGAAGATTGTACCAAGCAGTAGCTTGGCATGGATGGAGGTAATATACAAATTCTGTGTGACTACAGAAGGATTAAGAACTAAGTACTCCAAAAAGGGACATAAAAAATCTAATCTTGCCATGTCCCTTAAATGAATTTTCTTTACTCTCTCAGAGCACAGTTGCTGTAAATACTGAGGTTACAAATGTGCTTACATCCTGCCAAAAATGAATTTAAAAGTTATTTGTGTTTATGGAAGTACAGTTATACTCACAGGGAATAATTGTGTCACAAGACTTACCTAGTTAGACACAAGACAGACAATCATCATAGTCCCTTAAGTCCCTTACTGGAAAGAGCAAAGTTTTTAAAAAATCTATTAATAAATCTCTCTAATGTATCTTAAAAGTAATTATCAGGAGATTGTGTTTTGGGGTTCTGATTTTTTTCTTACATACCATGCAGCAAGTGTTCCTTACTGATTAAAGCTGAGATTGGGCCCTTTCATATTTTATATCTTGTTTGACATGAAAGCACTTTTAATTTTCAAACCCTCATATTGTTTTTATTTACTTATTAAATTTTTTTTCTTTTCTGCTAAAAACTTTAAACACGATTCTGTCCTGAACCAAAAGAGGAATGGAACCTGAGATCACCTTTTCTTATAAGCTGGAATGTAAGGACACTTTAAAATCATAATGGGAAATTTCTGAATTACTGTTGTATTTATTTTCTTAGAAAGAATATATCAAATCGTAATTTGCCTTCCATATTTTATGAATGAATTTTTTCCATGGCAAGAGCATAACACATGTCCTAAGCCTTCATATCTTTTATCAACTTGATGGGAAAACAGGAAAATATGTATAGGTCTTCATTTCAAAACACAGGTGCATTAGCCTTTTTTTCTTGTACTATTTTCTACAGTAAAAAAAAAAAAAAGAAAGAAAAATCTAGGAGCTGCTTTAGAGTTTGAACTATGCTCTCCTTTATTCTTCTTCCTCAGTTTCTTTAAGCTTTCAGCAGGGAAAGTGCTCAAAATTGCTTTTGGAAAGATTGTCTTGATTATAGTCTCTCTTCACTTCTAAAGTCATTTTACCAAAGCCTAGGGACCCAGTGCAATTCTCATTAGAGCCCGCTGGAAGATTTCCACTGACTTCACTAAGCACTGGACGGAGCTTTCTGTTTTCCAGATGAAAGTAAGCACCCTTTGCCCAGATGTGCAACATCCATTGCTTTTGGCCACAATACATACTCCCTCAACCATCAATGGATCCTCCAAACCCTTACCGTTCCTACCAATATGCCTTGATGGCCAAACTGTGTAGCTAATTCGCCACTTCAATTTACCATTTTCAAAATAGAATTAAAACATTCTTTTTGAAAGAAACATGTTTCCCTGTGAAAACAATCTGTTTCCTTTCTACCCTGCTTCCCCCTCTCACCTTTCTCAAAGAAGAAAAACTACAGTTTTCCTAGAAATACTCATTAGAGAGACAGCTACTACAAGAGGTTTCTACTTATAAAAAATGAAAAGAAAAAGAAAACACTGAAGAAAAAAACCCAAAATGTTTTCAGAGCTCGTTAAGCACTAACAAGATGGCAGGCCTGTTGCTGCAGGAGTCCATTCATTAAAGCTGTTTTACTCCTGTTACTTTTATGCCTCCAGGTCAGAAGAGCTGATATCCTGCACTATGCACTGAGAAGTATTCCATGTGAAAGTAACGGTCACAGCAAGAGCTTGGTGAACAGAATCAAATTACTCACAAATCTGACTGTTTTCCATGGTTTCTTGAAAAGTAAGATATTGGGCACATTGTTGTATAGTCCTTTCTGTTGTTAACTTTTGTATTCTTCATCTCCAGGAAGAAAATAAATATTGCACATCTGCCAAGATATGGCTGTGACTGCAGAGATTGAAGGTTGTCTACCATCTTGCAAAGTGAGGGTTACAACTGTAGGCTGTAATCAGCGATAAGTTGTGATGGCTTTAAGGCACCAATCATTTAATATATACAAGAGAAATTATGTAGCTGTTTAAAAAAAATCACCTGGCCTTTGAAAAAAGACACTTGAGGAGATGGGATTTTATATTACACATCAACCTTTTCAAAAGGCATAGACAAAGAAAACATAATGTCAGTTAATAATGCTCTAGCTTCCTTTTCTGGAGTCTGATACTGTCTAGTAGTGTAGCACACATTATCCACTAGGTTATAACACATACTTAAGTTATAGCTGCAAGGCTAAAGGATTTGCTAGTAATAATACATCGTTATTTTCCCTTTAAATAGCTGTGAGACAAGTTAGTTGCTGGAATAACTCCAGTGAGCTTGCAGACTTATGCCAGCAAAGAATTTGGCCTTATTAGTCTATGATGTTACTCCTGCCATAACTGACAAAAACAAAGTAATCTGGGGTTTGATCACATCTGGAAGTAGAAGCAGGAATTCTCTTGGCTTAAGACTGGTAAGTGTTCAGAAGAGCAAAAATACAGAATGGTGTCACAGCTTAAGCAAAACAAGTCATTTTACCTAATAAAATTAATCCACCCCTCTCCAGTACTTTATTGCTCCTACAAACTGTAAAGTTTCAATTTCAAATGACATTGCTATTTGGTGAATGAGAATGATAAGGAAAATATGCATAAAGCGTAACGACAATGACTGGACTTTTAGTGGTCCAGTACCTAAACAACTGAAAACATATGAAAAAATACAGGTTGCTGAACAACTTGATGCATCAGGGTAATACAAACAGCAAAAATGTGAATGGAAGCTCCCTGTTGTAAAAAAAAGAAATCAAGTTCAATTTAACTAAAACTGAAAGATTAGAATTCTTTCAAAACTTCAAGAAATCTGTCCTGATAAAGTCCCATGGCCCACTGTTTTATCTTTTAAAAGAAATTCAAGAGACTAAGAAATGTCATCATAGCACCTTTTTTTCTTTTTCCTTACTTTTTCAGTCTTGCTTCTTACAGCATAATCTTTCCAAAAGATATCACAACACCTACACACATTCTGTATTTTTTTTCAAAATTTTCATTAATAGCTATACCTAGGACTCTGATAAAAATCCCAGTTTTGCTTGATGCCCTCATCTAGGTATTTTAGAAAGTTAAAACGACAACACAAGGATACATATCTGAAAATTAACAAACTGATATCCTAGCTCAAGAAGGTGAAGGTTTATTTTCCACTTAGAAAATATTCATAGAAAGACTGTAGTCAGAAAACAAAGCCTAGGACTATGGGATTAAGATTTTGAGATTAGGAAGGGAATATAGCCTATTAAAAAAAAAAAAAATTATTCTAAGGCATTTTATACTCTTTCTAATGCAAAGAATGTTAATAGCTGAAATTTAAATACATATACATTTCTCACAGTGCAGCAAAATACATCAGAAACATCAGGATGACATCTAGCCTGTCATTTCTTAAATACATCTTTTTAAATTCAGTAACAGAAGGGAGATTAAAGATACATAGGTTTGAGTTTGGCTACAGATGTAATGGAATAAACTTAAAGTATACTTTGGAATAATGAAATTCTTACAAAGTGAAATTTAATCCAGATCCTTTAATAGTTCTGATGAAATTTAAGTGATTTTTTGTGTTAATATCTTTCACACAATCTGCTTTTTGTGGTTTATTATGTCTCCCTCTACCTGATTCCTTGCAATGGATGTGCTTAAATAGAACATGAAGTACCTTTTTCAGAGAGACTCTGACAAAGCTGAAACCATGAAAAACTTGAAATCCCTTTTTAAAAATACCCTTGTGCTTCTGAGAAACTGACTGTCATTTTATGCTACTGTTTCTTTTGATTTCTGGAAGGAAAAGGAGGATGACTCAAGTAGCACAGATGGTCCAGTTTTAATGTGTTTCTGGCTGTTGAAAATTTCTTTGGTCAGAGTCTGGGTTTTACAAATGCTTTGAAATTAACCTTCATTATACCTGCAGGGCACCACCTTGGATAAATTTGCCAAACTCTACAGAGCCACATTCACATTGATAACTGTTTTAGTAAGCTATTATTATGTGATTACACGGTATATTATAAGCAGATGAAAATGTTTAAATTAATCTTTTTTGGAAAGAGAATTAATTTTTTTTGTCCATTTAATAAGCTGAAGAGGCTCACAAAAGTATCAAGCAAGTAAGCCAGAGCTGCTGCAGTCAAATGTATCACATGGTGATGAGCTGAGGGGAAGACACCCACCTTTTAGGAATCAAAGCTGTCAGAAGTCATTATACCTGACAAACACACATTCTATAGAGGAATATAGAATAAAAACAATTATTCTTCAAGTACCTCTGCAGAGGTCCTGGCGATTTTTAAGAGTATTCTTCTTTGAAGATGAGGAAAAATAATCCGTTTTAGAATTAACTGATTTAGATCAGATGATTTTTTTTTTTTTTTTTTCGTTTCCAGGCAGAGGATATGACAGGAGTAACCTATTATATCTCTTAGTTGTCTTGTGGATTAATCAGGAACAAACACTCCGGAGAAAATCTGCTACCTGGACTGTTTTAAGGCCAGAGACTCGAATTTTCAAATTTCAGGGGTTTTAAATTTGAAGCTTAAAAATTCCTGAAAGAGAAATCCTGAAACTTTATTTTATTTGATTCCAACCAAATCACAATCACTGTACTTTTGGAGATGTTTTCCACAGATCATCACAAACTAACAATTGCTTTCCAAGTTATTTTATTTTCTTTAAGTATTTATTAAAATTTTAGAATTCAATTGTAGACTATTTTCTTCTTGCATATAATTTTTGCATATTGTGACTCAGCTTTTTCTGCTCATAACACATTCTCCATTAATAAAAAATGCAAGTAGCAGTATCTCCAATATCAAAAAGTAATTGCAGTTTCAGTAGAATGCTTCTTTTCAAACAAATCCCTACACAGATAAAATGTAGGATATAAACAAATATATTAAGTCATTTGGTAGTATCTTAAAAGTTTTACTGGCTGTCAGCTTAGATCAAGAAATTTACCTTTATCTAATTTAGATTTTCCTTCAATGGAAATTTCCTGATCAAGTTTCTCAGTTATTAAACACTGAATATGTTCTGTAAAATGGCATATAGAGTGTTTTCTCCACTATATAATAGGTACAATTCTATTGCGTCTCTATCTGTTTATGATAACCAGAGAAGACATTAATATTTAAAATTCATTCCTACATCACTATTTTTCATCCATTTATTCATTTTGGTGCCCAGAAAAAAGTTATTAAAGAGTAGAAGAAAAAAAAATCAAAAGAAAATCCAAGGCACTTAATATGTCTTGCTTTAAAACATGATGAAGAATATACATCACATTAGCACTGGAGATTTTTTATGTGAGTAAGATGGTATTTCTACAGCGCTGAAATGAACCTCAGATCTGCATTCCACCTTGGTCCAGCAAAAAAGAGAAACTGCAGTCCGAAAATCAAGGGCCTGACTTGGTAAAGATCTCTGCATTATGAAAGCTGAATCTTTCCTGCAGGAAAGGATTAGGGCTGTTCTGAGATAAGCAAGAGGAGTGAGAGGTAAGTGGATCCCAATGTGAAGGAAAAAGGAAAAAAAAAAAAGAGAACTCAGAAAAAGAGCTATGCAGGTCTGAAAGAGTTTAAGGGAGGGAAGGAACAATTTGGCAGGCCAGTGAAACTCCTACCTTGGAATATCTAAGAAAATACTTCAGTGTTAAGAATGACAGAGATTTGTTTGCCATTGTTTTTTATTTCCTTCTGTAATTTCCTTTCCAAGTTTGTAATCAAGTTTTTAACACTTTCCTTCATTAGAATAAAACTTGCTTTCACTTCATGGACTATGGTTATGAAGGTGACTCCCAAAGTAATGAGACCAAGTACTGCATTCACTACTGAGTGAATTCATACTGAGGAACACTAACACAAATAGCTCTTAGGATGTCTGCAGTCCAATAGAATTTGGGGATTTTTAGAAATTGCAGTATGTTTCCCACCAACATGCAAGAGTAAGTTTGAGTGATAGTAGTGTATGTGCCACAACAAAGGAATATCTCACTCTTGGCAAACAGTCCTATACTACCCAAAACCAGTCTGCAGAGTTGCAGATCTCAACACACTCATACCTCTTTACACCCTTTCCAAAAAAGTATTACCCAAAGAGATGGTAGCTTACCATTTGCTGCTCTAGAGATACATGGCAAATGAAATAAATATGTAGCACACGGATTTCATAAACAGGAATTCTGAAACAATGAGGACTGGATTTTCATCACTTAAACACAAGTACGTATCTGAGATGACTAAGTTCTAAGAATATTGTTCCTAGACAATTTATCTACTAAGATGAGGATTATGAGTGGACACGTCAGGTTATCAAAGACCAGACTGATAGTAGCATTAGCTTTTTTTTCACAGTGCTCTGCTGATTATTGGGAGATTGGACTCCTATTTCACACATGTTAATTAAGCAGAACGAATCCAGGCCATGTTCTGTACTTTGGAAAGTACAAAAGATAAGCAGATGTTAGCAAAACAAACAAACAATTGCATGCACTTCTTTGTCTCAGTTTTCTCGCAGGGTTTGTGCTTCCTTCAGTCTTATATGAGAGCTTTCTGGAGCTCCTTAATCCTTTCTGATCTTCTTTTTCCCTTCCTTAAGCACATGACTCCTCAAATACAAAATAACTCCTCAGACTTGTAGTCTGTTTTTTACAGGTTTCCCATCTTCCTCTCTGAAATGACTGATGGAAGTAATTCCTGATGATTCGCCTCCACCTGGAGTATCCCTTGAAATGAAATTATCAAAATACTCCCTGATCTAGAATTTATCTGTGGCATTATCTGACATCTATTACCTATTTATCAATTTATCTAATAGGCAGACCAATTTTGCTGGTCTACAATCTCCTTTGTCAAGGACAAGTTCTAGTAGAAAGAAAGATCATCAAAGACCAGCGAATTATCCAGCAATCTTGGGGTTCACAGTTATGAGAGTTACGCTCCAGGATAAAAGATAACAGAGGATGCAGACCATCCTCATTAGTAAAGCTAAATTCACAGGTTGTTGAACTAAATGTTCATAATCTCCAACTGGAATTATATATTGTGCAGATTGCCTTTACCATCCTGTTTCACAAAGACTGGTTGCCATGGGTGTTTTAGGATTAATTTTGGAATGTGAAGAAGTCAGCTCTGAGATAAAAATACCAATGTCAAATAGTCATTTTTCAATGAACTAAAAATTATGCTCACTCATCTAAAAGGTCATCCAAAATCAAGACGAGCTACCCCAGTACATGAGTGAGCTGACTTCTGGCAGCTTGAACTACCACTTCCTCAAAATTACTATATTCTGCTCAGGTGAGTATTTATTTTTGTGCTTTGGAGCATGTCATGTTCCTGTTTAGTCTGCATGCACTGCAGGTATTTGAAAAGAAAGAGGTCCCTTTTGCACTGAAGACTGAGATTTTGGTAAATAATGAAAGCTATGAACTCGACAATAAAATGTATCAAACTTTTCCAGAATGGTGATTTAATTTTTAAAATATCATGAGGCCCTTATGTTTTCATGGGCAGACACAATAATCCTCTGCCAGCAGCAAAAGTAGAACATTTTTGTTGATGGAAACTTGGCTACTGCTATGCAATGTAATGAAATGTATTATCTGTTAACAGCAGTTTTCCATAAGAAACTGAAACTGAATCATTCCACTGACTTCACTGAGAATACCATCATATTCTTAGGACCCAGTTCCTACTGGAAAAAGTAGATTCCAGTAGGTATTACCACAAGTTAGAACTGTTTACAGTCTAACTGTTATATTTCCTGAGGCTTGTTTTCACTGCAATGTAAACTAAAGAGTTGATGGCAGTATTACTGATAACTTTCCTCTTAAGATGTGGGTGGAAAACAGTTTGAATTAGGACCTTTACTAAGTTTTGGCATGGTTCTCAACTTCAGAGCAAAAAAGGCAGAACAAATACCATACAGAAGCGCCCTTGTATAGTACAGTTTTCACTCATTATCACGGGGATCAGTTGTAATTTTAACTGTGACACACACACAAAATTTTATTTGAATTAAGCTAAAGCATCCTAATAAATGAAGGAAAAGATATCTGTGTACTATGGCTTTGCCTGACAAATCTTTTGCTTATTAAATTCTATATATTGGTTCCTGAAGTTACTGAAAAATCCTTTGTTCGTAAGATCATATCACATGAAAAGGCTGCTGTAGTGACAGAAATATTTCTCCATCCGTTCCCAAAATTTAGCAGTATTTTGAGCCTTATTGTAGGTCACAATTCTTTTCTGACTTCAGTTTAAAATTCTGATTGTCAATGTTTTGAATAGTTCATTTAAAAAACAAAAAGCAAAACAAAACAAAAAAAAGAAAAATGAAAGCTATAACCTTACACCTTGACTGAAGATTTTTTGCTTCTGGTAAAATTTTGCCTTTTGACATACTACTTTACAATCCTGTAGCTCAGATTTGGGATGTAACTATCTGTATACACTGATTTATAGTTTTGTTTATTTTCCAGTTTTCTTGAAAATTTGAATCTTGGGGTTCTCTTCCTGAAGCCCTTGACATACAATCTTTAATAATTTAAGTATGTAAGTTACCAGGACAAATAAGCAGAATAACTTAACTAAAAAACTGCATCTTCCTTATTTTGCTCACAAATCTACCTAATATGATTGTTTACAAGTATATATACTTTGTTTTAACCTCTAAGCATTTGACTTTACTGTAAGGTTTAACTGGAGATCTATCTACAGTGTAAGGAGTGTACAGTACTTTATTCCTATGTCATGCAGACACACAACGCCAATCTGAGGCCAAGTGACTGCACCATGTCATATTGGTCAATGGTATCTGGAGTTGATGTTCTTCTAGTAAATCCACCTCTGTGCCTACACAGAGAAAACCTTAATATGAATTTATCATGATTTTGCTTCCAGTTATGATCACCTCAACCTTACCTTATACGCAGAAGTAATTTGTATTTGGCCCTGTAATAAAGATTCCTTACAATTCATTCTGTGAAAAAAAATCACAGAGATGCTTACGCTATTCCTGGAAATTTCAGTATGACACATGGTTGAACACAAGTATTATATTTTTGGTTTTAGTCTCCCTCAGGTTGGATGAACTTGAGTGAACTAACTCTTAACGTTAAATCTGCAGACTAACTTCAAAAAGCAATCTAAGTGTTCAGTCATTTTGCTGAATTGTAGTTGTTAATTGTTGCTAATAGTCTCTAAAACTTGTGTTGTCACTGCCACTGTACCTTTGGAAATCATAGACCGAAGCCCTTCATATACTAAAGGCCACCTTCAGCCATATAAGCTCAGCAAAGTGGCCTAAAACCTCCGTGGACTTTCAGAACTGTTTTTTTGGTACAAAAGTGACAACATACCCTGTGAGTTACCTAACAGACAGGGACTCAGTTACTGCAATTTAGAGAGCTGGCACTCATTTTTGTTTCACATAGGGTGAAATCAAAACTTGTTAATTTTTTAAGGAAGTTTAGGGGAAATGACAAGCTCATTTGTCCCCAGAATAAACACTAGCATTTTCCAATAAAGTACCATTACCTCAGCTGTTTATACTGTATTTCCAATAACACTAATAAGGTTTCCGGATCATTTTTACTATTAATAATTATTATGGATCATCAGGCAGTACAAACATGATCCATATCATCTATGTATACCACTGCATTAGTCAGGTTTGACCGTAGGAAGGAAAAAGGAACAGTAGAAGCCATAAAACTGATTTGTCTTACTGTATTGCTAGCCCATAGTCTAAAGTTCAGAAAGAAATGCAACAAGCTAAAATGCTCCAGAAAATCACCATTCTGCAAAAGAAATGTAAAGAGCTTTCTGATTCTGCAGAGTTTTATAATCTATTTTTAAAAAATTGTTAATAATATCACAAAAGTACTAATGAATGGATACTTGGATCCCATCAATAGTCAAGGCACAGTGAAAAAGCTTGAAGAACTCTGAAGAACATGGGTTGCTATCTTTAATTCTCCAGCTCCACCTTTTTGCCTTGATGAGAGTGAATGAACAAACCAGACTGCCCTTCCTAAACACGTCACACACAGATTTAAGCCATAGGTGTGATGATAAGTTAAAAGATGTTACCAGTAAGGGTATATTAGTAAGCCAGTCTTAAGGCTCAAGACACAAACCTGTACCAAGCAGCCAGTGAGATCTCTCAGATGCTGTCCTCTCCCTTCCCTTCTTACAAAGAAGGGAGGTGTGAGTCCGCTGTGGTGGTTTCTCAGTTCTAGAAACCTGCAGTAGCTCTGAATTAGGTTAATTGAGTTAGTCCTTGCTGACAGATGTGTTCCGTCTAGGCAGCCAGTTAAAACTCAGTAGGGTTTGTGAAAAAAGTGGACAAAATAAACTGCCAGCTAATTGATTGAAATATTCATCAAGGAATATGATTCAGAAGAGATAGTCTCAAGGAGGGTCCTGATTGAATTTGCTTTGGCCTTCCCATTCATTCAGAATTCCCTGGAGGTGGCATTGCTGGTGATGAATGACATCTGTGTTAGCAGCAAAACAAGAAGGCTGTATTATTGGTTGGATGTTCTCAGTTCTCTGCATGGGGATTAGGAGAACATGGTTGCCTACTGGTATGAAGGAAATCTGCACAGCCCAGATAATGTACAAAGCTATTATCAATCTGCAGTCAAATTTATGTGTAATGTGTTTTGTCCTTATATTTTTACAAAAAGGCACTCCTATATTTATAACAGTGGACAGAAGAGGGGCATGATAAGTGGCTGGTTATGTTGAACTGGTTAGAAAAGCCAAGACATATTTACTGTATTAGCAGTGTGATAGGGCACTAATGGCAGGGACAGGAAAAAAATTTAGAAAGTTATTATTTGAATTTAAATAAGTAAAATGGAATATAAATAAATAAGACGGATCCTCACAGATGCTGCTTTTCCTCTTTCTTTGAGTAGTTAACTAAACAGACTGGTGACATGGGAAGACCTCTAGTCTCATAGGATATTTGACTGAGGAGAGTGGATCCCTGCCTCTGTACAGGGTTCAAGCACTCAGGAGTAGTTGTACAATCAAGGCCTGATTCCTTTGTTCAGCATATTACCTCTTGACAAAAACTAAACTGATTAAAGGAAGAATTTCTTGAAAGTTCCTGGAAAGTTTTTCCCTCCAAATTGCTTCCCTTCCCACTTTCTGTCCTTCGACTGTGAGGTTCACACAGTCTCAGAAATGTTGCTTAGAACAGAGATCACCCAGTGCCACCTCCTCCTATCGCTAGCATTTGATCAGATCAGCCACAGCTTTTTCTACTTAATCTTTGAAAATATCGAAGGATGGAGATTCCACAACTTTGGAATTGTTTGTGGAATTGATTGTTTACCAACCAAAAAGTTTCTTACCCACTACATTTTTGGGTAACGTGTTCCAGGGCTGCTCTACCCTCCTTGTGAAAAAGCCTGTCCTCGTATTGAATTTCAGGAGTATCATCTTTCTGGACTGTGTAATAATGACACATGAATAATTTCTAGGAAGCAATCAACTGAACAAAAAGTCCACCAGGAGAACTTACGGCAAAGCTAGAAAATTAGAGAGATCTGATCCTATTTTTCCCTCTCACCAGCCTTATAAAATTGTATTTACATGGCACTTCATAATTATTGCTTTGGAGTAAATTCTGATTCTTTTATTTAACAAGATGCTTATTGTTCAGTAATGTATGCAATAAACTCAGGTCTGCTGTGAAGCGAATTCATATTTACCGGGAAGTAAATTGCTTGGCCATGAGAATAAGTCTGAGAGGCACCCCCTGTGGACAACATAAATAGTATCAGCTTTCTGTCTTTGCTTTTTTCTATGTGCTCTTTGATGATGGTCTCTCTAATAAAGACAAGCTGTTTCTTAAAAAATTGCTTTATCCCTTCTACGATGAATTTCACACACCAAGAATCAGGGAATGTCAAGTTAAGGTATGCAGCATTTCTGTAACACTGAAGAAAGTGTTGAAACCCTAAGCTCAAAGAAATTTAACAGGAAAGATTTTGCAACAAATATTTTGTCAAGTTCTTTTAATTAACCTCCTCTTAGGGCATTAAAGCAAAGGCTTTCCATTTGAAGCATCTTTTTTTGACATAACAAAAGGAAAAGCTGTCTGTGGGCTCAACTTCTACTTCAACTAAAACCAATGATTGCCACTATTGGACTTGAACAAAATGGATCTGCTCTGATAAAATGGGTCTACAGCCACCAGCACTCAAGCTTGTAGTGCTGTTAGCCATGCACAAACATCCAATATCTGTCTCTTACTCATTGTGAACTATAGCAAGGTTTAATCAAAGAGAAATTTATGTGTGAATAATACGTAGCTTTCAGCTTAGAAGCACTACAGGTTTGTTTCCCTTTGATTTGTGCACTGCTGGGCCGAAGCTTCATCACTGAAAATTTACTGGAGTTCTACTCTTGACCTTAATTTGTGCACAATCAAGGGCATTTCTAAAATCATAGATGTGTCGTCTTCTAGCTCTATTTGTGTCAGTAAAGATGCTCTGTTTCTGGTTGCTCATTACTCTTCTATAACCGCCAATGGAACACATCATGTGAGTGAGCCCTAATCTGCTTTAGAAGATTGATCAGGGTTTGCTCAAGCCTCCTTCATTGGTGGCTTAAATTATTTAACCTAATTTTACCTGATAGGATTCAAAGGAGCTCACATAGGTTTTTCAATTGACAGAAGGCATAGGAATTGAATGCACAAACGATGGTCACAAATCTGAATAATTATTTAAACGGTGGATATTTGGCTTTGGCTGAAGAAGCCAAGGATTTTAGAGAGCAGTCATTGAGTAAACAGGGAGGAGCTCTGACCTGGACTGAGACTGAATCAATCCTTTATCTTTGCCTCCAAAAAAGCCAAGACTTTCCTCCTCCTGTGCCCCACCCCGGACACATTCCAAGCTAAACCTATACAATTCCAACCCATATAATGTTCTATCTGTGCCTACAATGGTATTTCTGTTTACAAGTTGTGAATTCCAAAACAGCCTGGAAAATATATAGCTAAAAAGACTAGCTACGTGTCTAAAGCTAAAAAAACATAAGGTACCATGTCAGCCTCACACTGCCAATTTATATTGTGAAAGTCTGGAAACCTTAATATCCAGCTCAAAAAATGAACACTCATAAAACACCACAATAGACCAGGTATTTTTAAAAGGTATTTAAGCACCTAGCATCTATTAAGTCTGTGCCTAACACACATTTACTGATGTCCCCAAACACTTTTAAAAAGCATCTTCTGTGTTTCTAATGGGTATAAAATTTGTAAACTGGTTTCCATGGTTCCCAGACTCATGGAGGGGGTGTGTGTATGTGTGTGCACACATGCATGAGAGGCAGGAATAAGGACACACATGCATATTTTTCCAGCATAGCAAAACAAGCATAACAACACATCAAAGTCTTTAGCAGTGTGCAGGGGAGTATGAACAGGGATACAATTAGTTTTACTTTCTTGCAGGACAACTTGATACTCGAAAATTTAAGGATTATACCACAATCCAAAGTACAGTATGTCTGAGAGTTCAAGGGTCACCAGTGAGATTGCCACACTCTTGTATCCAAATATTTCTGCAGTTTCCTCTGAAATGTCGTGTTATAACCTTATAGCATTTTTTTTTCCTGTCAAATAAGCCTACGGGATCTAAGTTGGCCTCAAATTAATGTCTCCTTAACCACCAGCTATACTGTCAAGCAGATTGGGTGATTCAGCTAATGGTTCTTTAGCAGATAGTTCTTCCATAATCCTAGCTACTGTATGTTTCATTGTTGCATTTTTTTCCAAAATCAGACAGACCTTAAAGAAGCAGAATAAAAGACACACATGCTCGCACATACACATATCCCTCATACTCTGATTTGCCAGAAGTGGATTGGCCCAAGTTCAAGAGCCATTCTTGAAGCAGAACCTCTTTTAATCACATTTCTTACAGCTGAAGAGTCAATCCAAGCATTTAAGTGAATGCTACCAGAGGTTTTTAATCCAGATAAAACCCCTTCTGTAAAAGAACTGAAAAACCTGCTGAAATACAAAGGGAAATATACAGCTCTGAAGTACAAGCTGCTCTCACCAGAAGACAGAATTTTTACTTTCATTCAGGCTCACATCCACTGCTAAATATGATCCCATGCTTCTGACATTGTCAAGGAGGCTTTGAGGTCTAAGAATCGGTACCACTGCAGACTAAGTACCTACAACCACCTGACCTGGTGAAGGATCCTGAACTGCTTCATTCTTGTGTCTGGAGACTGAGACCACTGAAGTGAGAATGAGGAGACAAAACAGGGAGCTTCAGATTTTCCCAGCTACCAGGAACTTATGTCCCAGAGAAATCAATGCTTTATAAATGATGGCTTCTTGATCCTTGTCTTTTCAATAGTCAGTAGCTAGATATTAAAATGCATGGACTGCTAGGTGTCTTGTCAGTGTACAAATAGAGACAACAAATTATTTTTTACATTACTTCACAGACCTTTTTTTTTTCCCTACTAAGAAGCAGGGCACGAATACATCTATTAGATAAGTTGTACATCCATCCACCCACCCATCCATCCACCCATCCATCCATCCATCCATCCAGTAGTGGTCATGGCAGATTAGATTTCCAGCTTCCATAAACTGATGCTAGGAGATGTTGACCTGATTTGCAAAGTACAGTGCTGAAAATCCAGTCCTTGCTGAAAAAGGTGCTAGTTGTTACTTCCTGAATAAAGGTTTCTGTAAGTAAGTGCTGCAGACCAACCACAATAAACTTCAAGAGGATGTGGGAATAGTATCAAGGACTTGAAAAGTTTTTGGGAAGTACATGTTTTTTGATAGGAATCCACAGTCTGTTCCCAGAAGCCTCTGAACCAGTCTCTCTCTGCACTCTGAAAACAAAATACATCTTCAAACTAGGATTAGATCTCACACCTTCATAACTTTTCTCCATACTGTATTTCTATCTTCACACATAAAAGTCAGCAAGAATAATCTTTCCGTACTGTAAGCCAACTATACCTAGAGAAAAATGTCCTTGCTACATTCAGAGCGTTACAACAATAACAATTAAGTGATTTTTGAGCTAGGTGGAGATTGTATTGACACAGATGAAAGATGAGTGATAGCAAGAAGAAAGAGAAAATGGTGAAGTTCAGATCACGACTTGCTTGTGCAAATGGAAGTATAGAAGAATAGTACCTTAAGAAAATTGATATAAATGTGAAGTTTTAGGAACTACACATAAATGGCAACAAATATATTTACAGAGGAAGTTGGGAAAGGTTGATAGAAAAAATGAAAGAAAGAACAGAGAGCTAGCTCAAGTAGATCAGGTAAAGAAGATTTTTATGGACAATAGAGGAAAGACTGGGATAGTATAATAGGCAATGTGTTAAAAGAGGATGTGAATTAGGAAAGACTGTAGGGTAGGAAGTAAAGAGAAAGATGAAAAAGCAAGGAATAATTAAATATATATTACACAGACAGCTAATCTGCAGAAGTCTGGAAGGCAGGGAGGATGTCCTGAGCCACCCCTGACCTGGTAAAATTCTGAGTTACAAAAAGGAACTACTGTTTTCCCTGACTTGTTCACTTCTAGAGGCCACCACCCAGTTTTCAACTGTCTCTTTAAGCCAGACTAGTGATTCTAACTACACATTTTCTAGTCTCTCACACTTTCTCTGTGTTGCCTCCTCCAAAATGTGTCCGTAAGTCTCCTCTCTGTGCCATGCTGCAGAGGCCATAGGGCAACAATAAATCCGGAGGTAGGAGTTTAAATTAGATACAGAAGGTGAAGGGAAGCCAATATAGAGATTGAAGAGGAGCCATCCTACAAATGTGTGGCAACACTTGTCTGTTTGAAAAGTCAGCCTCCTGCTGTTCACATTTGCATTTAATTTGCAAACAGTAGGCAGAAATTTGGAACTTGTAGACTCAGTTCCTCCTGATGCACTGCATGTTTTAGCTGGGAAAATACTTATCCAGACTGACAGTGTCTTCCTTAGCTGAAGGTCAAAAAAAGGATGCTGAAGAAGATGCCAATGAGAAACACGGGTGCTTTAGCCTGTAGACTGACTCCAAATGTTAAGCTCCAACCAGTGTTTCAGGAGCTATTTTTAATGTGGCTAGGCCGACTGTAGCACTTAAAAATCTCAATAGCATGGCATTTAGCATGTACTCAAATATAATTTTGCACATTTCCATAAATGCTATAGAACCTCAGTTATTTTATTATATTTTGGATAGTATTTTTCACATTAATTTTATTTCAACTGCTTTTCTATTTGTTTCTTTTCTTCAGCATAGTCAAAAAAGTCATCTTCCATCCTCAATTTTTGCTTGCAGTTATGTAAACTTTCCTCTTCCCCTGAGCACAGTACAGTACTTCAAAACTATGGGTTTGTTCTTCTCCTGCCCAGCAAGCTTCCAGTGCTAGGGAAAGGCAAGACAGCACCTGCATGAAAGTGCCTCTCCTACTGGTTCGCTATCACAAGCCAGTTGCACAGTTTTCTCTCTCAGAAGCTCTTCTGATGCCATTAATCACCTAGGTGATCAGTCTAAGCACAAAATCCAACTCAGGAAGTCCCTGCACCTTGGTTGCTGGAAGCTGGGAGGGCAAAGTAGGGGAAGTATACTGCATGTGCCCATTTCCTATGTTGTCCCCTTATGATCCGCTACCATGATCTACAGGCAAGAAACCACAGGCTAGAGAGGCCTATGGTCTGTCCTGCTATAGATGTTCTAAAGTATATCATGTGTTGCCACTTCATAAGCCTCCAGTCACCAAAGTCTCAAAAATCTGGACAGGTTCTACTTTTCTAATAATAAGAAAAAGGACAGAAAAAAAGAGTCTAAAAATAACAGTCTTCTAGACCTTTTTTACACTTATTAAAAATCTTCACAAAACCTCAATTATTACTTTCCTTTTATATTAGACAAAATTTAACAAGAAGCACACATCTAGCCAAGTAGAGTGACTTCTAATCAGAGACTTCACTGTAGTTCTAGCAAGTTTGTGTATTGGACTCACAGCCCTACCAGAAACCCAGTGCAATGGGAATCTGGAATATATTTATTAACTCTTCCAAAAAATGTTTTTCTTTTGGACTGAGATTAAGCATTATAAATTTAGCCCCAAAGTAGCTGCTTTACACTGTTATAAGCAGGGGGGGGGGGGGCGGGGAAGGACCAGAAGAGCTCTGGCAGTTTTACTTGTAGAGAAGCAGTAACTCTCCTGCTCTGTCTCATTCTTCATTATGAAAGCAGCTGAAAAGATTTAGTAGTTAAAACATGAATTAGATGATTAGTTCTTAACAATGCATTTGAGTACTCTGTTACCAGTCTCTGCTGCCAGAGGTACATACAATATATACATCCTAGCTTTTCTAATAGAAAGTTCCACAGAGCTGGAAGTTGCAGTCCAGACTCCAGCTAGGATATTCTTGTGTCATGACAGAGACAAAGCTGAGATTTCCCAGGCCCTCATGAAGCCAGACCCAATCAATTTTGAGTACAGTAGTGTCACCTAAACACTTCAGGATACCAGTCAACTCATTTTCACCAGATTCCTGTATCTGCACTAAAGGACAGACCCCAGGAAGCATAGAAGACGTGTCACCTTGTTTGTACAGCATTTTATAGCGACATGGCTGGAAAAAACAAGACATAATCAAGGAGGCACAAGCTCCATCTGTAAGACAGGACATGACTTGGCAATAAGCAGTCAGATGCAAGGAAGAACTAACATGCTTTAGAAGAGCTTCATTGGCTAAGGGACAGAGGCTGTGCCCACTTTTCTTTCCCAACACTGAAATGTAGCATCACCTGAACACAAGCTCAAACCCTTTATAGATGAGTCTTCCAGCTTCCACCATATAAAGACACTTATTTTCTTCAACATATCCCTTTTACTCTTCTTACACCTGGCAATGAGTTAAATGAGCCTGGTCACTTATTTTCTTCAACATATCCCTTTTACTCTTCTTACACCTGGCAATGAGTTAAATGAGCCTGGTCCAAACCTCACTTCTAATAGTTCCCTCTATATATACTTGGACTAAGCAACTGTGATCAAGTTTGGTATTTTTTAGCATAATTATAAGAGGAATCTGAACTTCCACATGAAGCAGTGCTCCGAGGAGAATGAAAGAATCACTGTGAAATGAGTCCTCTTTCCTCTTGTGCTCCTTGTTTCGCAGTGTTAAGAGATTAAGCAGAAGAGACTTCTTAATTAAATAATGAATTAGTACATATAGCTGTAACTGGCATTTGGAAATAGAGTAGAAAAAGCATATTTCAGCATGAAGCTTAGCTTAAGAATTTTTCTAAAGGAAAATATGTTTTTGTTAACATGTATTTAGGCAGTAAGTTCACAGGATAATAGCAAAACTTGCTTTTAAGAGGCAGAGAGGGGAAGAGACATGTTTTGTACAAAAAGAAAAGTTTTCAAAATCGGAGGTACTTTTAAACCACAGTCCATTGTAATGTAGTGTCCTGGGTAGCACATATTCCATTTGACTTGAAATAACTGTATAATATGAATCCTTATATCCTATATTGCTCTTTACATTCTTAGATCTCAAAGTAAGCTACAGAAGACAAATACTCAAATTTCATAGATGGGAAGTGCTGATGGTTCAGTAATTTGCTCAATGTTTGTAAATTGTTGGCAAATCCAGGAAGAGGATTCTTGTTCATAATTCCAAACAAGTGTCCTATATACTAGAATATTCTGCTTGTCCCTGAACTTTTTACACAAAAGGAACTCCTTAAATCCATCTATCTTTTACTCTTATTGTTATTATTGCATTCTCAGCATTGTAGTACCTGAGCAGATTTACATTATTTAGAAATACAGCAATCCTCCAGAAGATAGGTTTGAGACAATAATCCCATTTGTAGCCTTGGACACAGATTAGTTAATTATCAAAGCATCCAATGTGGAAAATCAAAGACAAACATGAAACAAACTTTTTTTTTGCAGTTCTTTGAAGCTACTTCTCTACCAGCAAACAGCTGCTTCCTGAGATATGTCTGTTTGTTTCTGAGATTCTTGTTTTCTCAATACCGAGCAACACTAGGTAAACGTACCTGGAACAGCACTGGATCAGGATTAAAAGCATATTGGAAATAACGATGTTGTTATAGCTGTGTATAGGTTAAACAACAGCATGATCATCGCAGTACATCCTAGATAAATTTATCTCGAGCATTTTGGAGCTCTCAACCTTAAACTCTTCACTTAATGGAATTATGTAAAGCATATTACAGTGTCAGCAGTGCAGGTCATACGTCAAGACGTTAAAATAGCTCAGAAATACAGACAGCACATTTATCAACTCACATATATTTTTACCTTCATGGTCTTACCTACAAGATTTTAGACAGAATGAGTAACAGATTTGAGGCATCTTCAACAAAGTCATACAATTTTCCAAACAAGCAAAAATAGACAAAGAAAAGAAACACAATGTAGGTATTAAGCTGAAATTATCAATATTCATAAAACTGCTGTTATGCTGATTTGCCCAAGTTGTGGGTCTGGCCATTTTGCAAAGATTTTGAATCATGATATCAATCAACATTAACTGTAAACTCAACATTGGAGTGCACTTGTCATATCTGGGAAGGACCACATGCAGAGAAAAAGCAAACTGGACACATGCAAATATAGTCTGGTAACATGTACAGGGGAGAAAGTTACATGCAAGAAATCCATACAACTCTGTTCACAAACTTTGAGAACATCTGTTGAGTGGGATGATTCAGATGCACCCAGCAAATAAACTCTGTGTTAATTATGCATATTTTTTCCATTATATTATGGGAACTTCAGAATGGATCAGGATTAAACTTTAGTCTGTAAATATGGGCCAGACTATTAGGGTTAATAGGTCTTGCATATCTTCAAGAATTCATAGACTAAAACATACTCACTTTTTAGAATTTGAAGAAGGCCTTCAAGCAGAAAAAAAAGAACAATTGCATGGTCACAGGAACAAGAAAATACTGGTTAAAAATGTTTATGCTGCTTTTGTAAAATTTTCCAAGATTTGCAAATGATGGAGAAAATATCTTGCCTATTATGTAGTATCATCACACTGTGGACTGAGATATGGAAGAGTTAAGTTTGCTAAGGGTGTCTGGTATAAGTCAGCACACACTGCATTTTCTAAAACTTATGCCCCAAAAGTGTGTCTACTTATGTTTTTATTAGTTTAACACAAAAAGTAGCAGTGAATATGTCACATGTCTGCAGAAGTAGCTGTATTGGCCTCCATAGATGACTGTTTATCATCCATACAGTTTTCACAACCTTTTTCAGAGAAGAACATTGATCTTCTGTTAATAAGGTAAAAAGGAATTTTGAAGTGTTAATTTTCACTAGGAAACTTAAAGACATTTTTTAACTTACTACTCAGTCTGAGATCTGAAATTTGACTTCCAGAACTACCTATGAATTGTTCATACATTAAGTAGAGATGACTTTGATCAGCAGATCAAGGTTTTTTTAATTAATTTTCCAGAATAAGCAAGTTTAATAGTGAATATTGTAAAAACATTTAGGAAGAAAGTTTGGTTTCTATTTGCCTCTAATAAACTAAGTTTACTTACCTGCAATTTTTTTGAACTCGGTGGTTTTACTTTAGCTTAATTGTGGTGTAAAGCAAGGCCCCTTGTCTGGAGATCAGTGAGAGATATTTATAAGCTCATAATAATATTAAAATCTTTCTTTCTTTAGAAATACCATGCCTAAAACCTCATAGATACATTCCAACTAACAACCTAATCCAAAGGGGTGTTTCTGCTGTTGCACACTGGCTTTATACTATTGCAACTGCAATGGTTATAGTGGTGTAAAATTGAAGAATTTCATCCAAAAGATTAAGGTATAATTTTTTTCCAGGCTTTTTGAAGATCCATTATCATAATAATGCAAAGTGACTCACAGGAGAGCTTAAAGTAATGTGAAGGTCAGTACACAGAAGATAGCCAGTTGGTAAAGAAACTTATCAACTTCTCCAATTTTTGATTTTTCTGCTTAGTATTTTCCTTTTCCATTTTCTTTTGTATTAATTCAATTTTTATTATTATAGTTGAGAGAAGTAATAGAAAAGGGATTTCCAGAAGGCTGGTAATCTGATGCCATCCAGTACAGGAAAGACCATTAGCAAGCCTGGTATTTCGTTCTTGTATTATGAATCTTACCAGAGCTTGCCTCCAGTCTTGTTTGACTAGTGTTTGGAAAGCCTTGTCCCATGAATAGAAATTGACATTTTGAGATTAAACAGAGTGTGCTTTTTAAGTTTTAGTTAAAGATCAACTTATGAACAGGACTTAAAAACACTATAAAATGTTGGTATCTGATATTACCTTTCCCCAACACCACAATCAAGGGATTGCTGTTAACATCCTTTCTGCAACTTCAGGAAAAAGACCATGAAATTTTCAGTACATATCTCTATCCTGATCACAGTAATCTAAGACTATCTTTATATCCCTCTGCCAATTTATTTTGTTAAAAGAAACCAGAATAAATATAAGTAAGTATCTCATCACTCTCAATTTCTCATTAAATGTTTGTGTTTTCAGATGGGACAATCTTTCAGATGAGCATTAAATTTAACAACACCACCCTTTTGGGATTAGTTGTCATCGGATTTGTTGACTGAATCTTACCCTTTTTGAAGTCAAATGCAAAAGCCAGGAAAATTTCAACAGAGCTCAGATTTCCTCCAGTAAGTCTTTCTCTCTCATGACTCAGTAGCAACTTTTTCATTAGTTATGATCAGAGACTAATATCCATAACTGGAAGCATAACTTTTATCAAAATAAATGTTTAAGCTGTTTTTTTCCCATAGAATCATAGAATGGTTTGGGTGGGAAGGGACCTTAAAGATTGAAGTTCCAATCCCCCTGCCATGGGCAGGGATACCTCCCACTAGACCAGGTTGCTCAAAGCGCCATCCAACCCAGCCTTGAACACTTCCAGTGGGCATCCACAACCTCTCTGGTCAACCTGTTCCAGTGTCTCACCACACTCACAGTAAAGAATTTCTTCCTAGTATCTAACCTAAATCTACCTCCTTTCAGTTTAAAACCATTACCCCTCATCCTATCACTGTACTCCTTGATAAAGTATCCCTCCCCATCTTTTCTGCAGGCCCCTTTTAATTCCTGGAAGGCCACTGAAAGGTCTGCCCAGAGCCTTCTCTTCTCTAGGCTGAACAACCCCAGCTCCCTCAGCCCACCCTCATAGGTGAGGTGCTCCTGCCCCCTCATCATTTTTGTGGCCTTCCTCTGGACCCGCTTGAGCAGGTCTGTGTCTTTCTTTGGTTTTTTTGGTTTTGTTTTTTTTTTCCTGGAAGCTTATACTTTGGAGCCAAGAACTCAGTTTATTATCCGGATCCCTAAAGCCTCAGTCAACCCTTTCACTGCAGAGGTAATCTATATCGGATATCTGAGAACCAGTTCTCAGAAAAAAAATGGAGCAGCACAGTTAAGCCCCTCCTAGAACTCAAGCCCAAACAGTTAAAAAAAATGCACAGAAGGATATTTCAAAAGTTTCTTTTTAGGAAAAGGTTGTTTAAACGTAACAAAATATGAATAATTCCTTATTGCAAGAACTAAGCAAGAGCTCAAATACTCACTGCCTTTAAAGAGCATCTAATGTTTCCCAATGAGTGGAGGGGGCACACGTGGTAACAGACAAAAGGGAGAAAAACGTAGCATCCATATCTTTCATCACACTTACAAATCAGCCAGTCCAGTTCATTCTTCTTTTTAATCTAATACATCCCAAAATTAATTTTCCTGTAAATATTACAAAGTAGCAATCAAAACAATTAAGGAGGATGTGTATCTCCATGTGTTTCATTGTCACACAACGTCAGGAGTAACAAAGTAACAAAGTTCATATCTGAAACTATTGACTCTTGCAGTGTTGACAATGACATTAAAAACAATCCCTGATATTCCTCTGATTGTTTCATTTCCTTTGTATATGTAATATAATGCCTGTCATCTACCCTGCCTTTAAACAAACATAGCAATGTGTGGCTCACCTTGTGGCTTATTCATTTCTTTGAATGAAGTGTAAGTTACTGCTTAAATATTCAAGATTAGTACTGCATGACAACAGCCAGCAACATTATTTTTTTGCTTTATTGTTTCTCATTCTAAAACTTAGAGATTTAGAAATCTGCTGTTGAAAACTATTCCAAACAGAATGAGAAACACCCCTGGCTTGCTTCTGTGAGCTTCTGTTTTACCCAGATTATGCAAGCCTTTTAAGGCAGTGTACTCAACGACACAGGTAAAACTACACTGCACTAAGAGATCATGTAGAAATATTACAGACTAGAATAGACATATAAATGATGTCTGAAATTACAGACTTCCCAAATACTACAGGACTGTTTATAAAATTAATTTATTTTATATAATGAGACAGCTTGTTCAATAGAAAATGTTGTGGTAGAATTTTGATAAATACTCCAAATTCTGCCTCTGCCTCCAGTCCAAAGGGACAGGGATTAGCTGGACATTGTCCATATGTGAGGTGGTATTATTTCTCAACTGCTTGATATCTTTTTAGTATATGGAGAGCTTTGGATTATCAAAAGTTTTAAAGGCCAAAACCGACATGTGGGAACATGAGCAGTTTGTTCATTCAGGTATAATCTTAACCAATGACAAATAAAGATCCAGCAAAGACATTGGGTTGGGTCAAGAATTACATTAGAAAGGAGCTGCAGCACTTATGAGTCCTGGTCTATGAACCTTCCAAGGCAACTGTGGCTCCAAGAGGTCACCAAATTACAAATCACAAAAAAAAACAGATTATCTTTAATTATTTCCTTATTTCCTCATTAGATGCCCACCTACCTCCAATCATCTATCTTATTTTCAGCTTCATCCAACTTGAATCCCTGGTTAGCTTTTATAGCAGTGAGGGTCAGAAGATTAACAGTCATAGCAGGCAGGTTCATATGGGCGCTGGCAACATGCCATCTCACTGCTTCCCTCTCTGAATCCACAAAGAAGCTGAGTAAAAAAAGTCAGAGAAGGTCCTTGTCACCCTAAATAACATCCTTGAAATAGACTCTGATGGACTTATGAAATAGTAGTCCATCTCTCCTACCAATCACAGCCATGTCTGCAGTTTCTCGTGGTCACAGAGACAAACATCTGAAAGTCCTAAGACAATGAGTCACATTTCCTATCAATGGGAGGTTTTAAACCAATACAGAAATGTAATCTAAATACCATCTCCATTGTACAGTTGCAAATGCTTTCTCTTGTACAGCTTACGATCAATACAGCAGGTCAGCATGACTTCTAAACACTGTGTGAACCACAATATTAACTACAAATGTCCTTCTGACAGACTTTAACCAGACAGTCAAGGGTCAACGAACTCTGGGGATTCCAAGATAATTCCTATATTGTTTTGGCACTTCCTTTATTTTATTCCTTTCATCTTTCCCTGTCTATTCTTCTCCTCCTTTTCCCTTTCTGAGAAATGGTATTTAGAAGCTGGACAGGAGATACTGATTTATTGATAGTAAGAACAAAGGTATTATAATGCTACCATGAAGGAACAGACAGGAACTGCCTCCTTTGATAATGGACCTGCTGTCTCCATTGAATTTAGCATATGGCTCCAACTTGTTGTGACCTGGAAACTTACAGGAACTCTGAGAACAATACCTGTTGAAATCACCCAATTTGTCCCAATTTGAAGATACTAATGTGGACTCAAGGATGCTTGGAGATATAACTCTGGATAAAAGACTGAGTCTGATAACTGTGTAGTACCCAGTCCTTTTTCATTCTTTACATTTCATTCCTAAGGTCACACTTATACACAAGATGTTCTGTAAGGACAGTATATTAAATATTGGGAAGAAATAGTAGCAAAGGCCATGGAAGACAGATGTAAGATCAAAGTCTTTGCTGCATCCACATGTTTTTGAAGTGGGTATCTCCAGATGAAGTTTTACACTTAAGCATACATAATTACTTCCTACAGGATGTAAATCTCTGAGAAGGAAAATTCCCATGCATTTGGTGATGTTCTTAGAGTTGATAGAGTAGTATTTTAGGATGGCTGATAGATGGCAGAATGAAGAAGTAAAAGAGAAAACAAGTAAGAAATTAACAATGTTTGCATCTCCTCAGAGGGTCTTCATATGTCCTGCAGCCCTGTCTCCGGTCTTCGGCAGGGCAAGTTCCATGTCTTTTTTCCCAGCATGTGCACTTGAGACACATCCTCACTGCTTCTGCCATGGAAATTATGGATTAAGACATGGGATATGTTCATATGCAATGGGGTGTTTTCATGTGCGTATCTAAGGTTTGTGACCCAGAAGACTAGGGGATATGTGCCTGAAGGGCATTTTGGGTCCACTCTTCTTTACTTGCAGACTTGGAAGCTCATCTTCAACACATGTTCAGATTTCTGATGTATAACCTTGTCTATCAACTTTGTTATGCGCTGTTCTAGGGAATGTTGCTTTTCTCATCTGTTTCTGATTTTATTGCACTCTCTGACATGAAAGCTGAACAGCTAATTCCCTGACTTATTTTGAATGTTGGATTGAAAATTTTTTTCACTATAACTACTTTGTCATTTATCCATATAATTCAGCTTCTAAAAAAAACCCCTACATGTGCCATACTACTAGTTACTGTTTTTCTTATTCTGTAAAGCCCTGATGTTTGCAAAAGGTGCTGTAAATCAATAACAATATTACTCAGCACTTAAATAGTGCTCATTATGTTTAATGTGCTTCACAAACATCCATCCTAATTAATTAATGATGATTACTGAGCCAATAAGAAAATGTCAATATTTCGTATTCAGGTCAGAAGGAAACAAATTTCTGTCACACTAGCAGAAACCACATTTCCAGTAGTAATACCTGCTATGTGAAGCTTGTGTTATCTCTGTACATTGCACAATGAAAACCTTAAGGTTAAACTTGAATACCGTTGTGGTCATGTCACATGAATGGATCCCTGTGTTTTGCAGCCTGCAATTCGAGTGCTAAAGACATCTGAGAAATATCAAGGACCACTCTGCTGTATGTGCTTCAATATGTATTAAGGCTATCGCATGTTAGCCATAGTTCATTATTTGTTCTATATCACGTTACCAGATTTTGCAGATGATTTAGTCTTCTATTTTCGTCTATTCCAGATGGTTTTATTTGTACTCTCCTTTTGTAATTTTTCCTCCCACCCCCAGGAAAATTTTCCATTACCAGTGGAAATGAAAGACTGTAAATACTCCAGGGAAGGAAGGATAATACTTTGGTTAATGCACAGGAGTAGGAGGCAAGAGATCTGGGTTCTATTCCCAACACCAGTATAAATCTTATGTAATTTTAACACTTCACGTTCACCTCTTTCTATCTTAATTTCCTTGCCAGTAAGAAAGGACAATAATCTTTTCATCCTAAAACCCCTTATGTTTCGAGGATAAATTCACCAATGTTTTTAAGGCTGATTCTAGTCTAGGAATGAATTTCCAGCATAGATGTGGCAGTAGAAAGGCATGGTGATGGAGAGCAGCTTGTATTTGCCAAAACAAGAGAAAAAAAATCCATTGTGCTGTGGTGGAAACACAGCAGATTTCTCTGAGTGAAATACATCACATTACTGAATAAACTGTAGGTGGAAATTGTTCGTATTCAGAAGACTTGCAACTACAGTACACTTTCCAAAATTGTTAATGCCTAACCAACACTATAAAACAGCAAAAGTTTCAAGTGCTTTGAGTGCCTCAGAAGAGGACCTATTCTTCTGATGTGTTGGTTTCAGTATAATAACCTGAAAAGTGGTTGTAGAGAGGTGGGTGTTGGTCTCTTCTCCCAAGTGACAAGTGATAGGACAAGAGGAAATGGCCTCAAGTTGTGTCAGGGGAGGTTTAGGCTGGATATTGGGAAGATCTTCTTCACTGAAAAGGTTGTCAGACACTGGAATGGGCTGCCCAGGGAGGTGGTGGAGTCACCGTCCCTGGAGGTATTTAAAAGACATGTGGATGAGGCGCTTAAGGACATGTTTTAGAGGTGGACCTAGCAGTGTTAGGTTTACAGCTGGACTTGATGATCTTGAAAGTCTTTTCCAACCTAAACGATTCTATGATTCTATGATTCTATAATTACTATTGAACTGCAGCATACCCCAAATTTCTAAACTGAAATTTAGAAACTTCTAAATTTCTAATCCTCACATGGATGGTGAGGATACTCTGCAGAAAAGAAAGGAGGAAAACCTCTGAGGCCAATAATCCTCTTGTATCATCCTATTCTTACTTTCCTTGCCTCTAACACTCAAGAGGCTCCTTTTTGTTTTCTGTGTTTTGTTGGATTATTGTTGCCATTTACTTTTTTTAAGGAAAAAATTTCCATATTTAGTTACAGATTTTTCCAAACACCTCTATGCACAATCTGGAAAGTAAGTGCCTTAAACAGCTATTCAGTAAGGTACTATTCAGAAAATTCCTGCATTAGCCTAGCGTGACCACGTCCATTTCCAAACAAAACAAGAACCAGGCACTCTGAGCACAGACTAACCAGCTTTTTTGCAGGTGATGTTTCAAGTTACTTTCCAATGCCTAAGGGACAGGGCATATTGAAAATAAATCTTCAGAAAACAGCTGGCTCCAGGTTTAACATTGTAATACCTCAAAGCACTGCATGCCTGTTTTGAATGCACACTTACAGCACATTCCAGGCTAGGTTCATTTCAGTCCTGTACTACATGCCTATTTTAAGTATGTCCAGCATGTCAATTCACTAGCTTGCAGGCTTGCTGTTAGTAGTGATAGCGATTAAAGCTGTCAAAGGAGCCCTGATCCCATCAAGTCTAGCCAAACAGATGACAGATCTACAACTAGCCCTGGAGGAAGGAAATTGAAAGCACCACATTTTGTGAGTGTGTATGTGTTTTCATAGTGTCCCGCCCGCTGAGACAGACAGAAAATATTGAACAATTTGCACAACTTGATCCCTGCTTCAGCAAACCTTTTCCACTCCGAAGGAGGCAATGGCTACAACATAAAGCGAATCCTTAATCTAAAATTTTAGCACTATAAATTCCAGAGTGAGATATCATTAGAACTTCCAGCTGTATGAATGCATCTATTAATCACTCCCAAATGACGCTTATGCCAGCTAAATTATTATGAGTTCCGGTGTAAATTAAATAGTTATTAGTTCCACATTCTTGAAATAGACAGCAGCATTCTGAAAAAAAGGATATGGTAAAAAGCACTGGTTTCAATTTACAAAGGAGTTTTGAAGAAAAAAAATAAAAGCATTTTCTTTTACTTGATTACAAAAGCAAAGCCACTTCACAGTATAATCTCACAGTAATTGTAGCCATATATCATAACATGTCATAACTGTAGGACAAAGATAACCTGCCTTTCATCTGCAAACAGCTAAGAATGCAGAGGAAGGTAATTGGTGAGGTCATGGAATCTTTTCCCATATTCCACTAGAGAGCAGTATTCTTTTGTACAAAGCAGGTAGGTTATTCTCTGCAAAGCAAGCTGTGGGGAATCTATCTCTCACTGAAAGAAGATTCTGTGGTCATTTATAAGAGTGCTTGTGGTTATTCTGTAGCATCAGATGTTCCCAAACTAATAGTAGAGGAATCATCCACATCAATGATTTCTTATCTGTATTACTTGATGTGAGTAGTTCCTTGTAAGGTTTTTTGGCTTTTTTGTTGTGTTTTTTTTCTCTGAAAAAATAATAAAAGATGGAAATACCTAACTAATGGACTTTATTTTCAAGAAGAAGGAACTCCTGCATATCTACACTTAAGTAAGACTCTAATCATCTGCCAAATAATAAAGCTGCAAAAAACTTAAAATTAAGACCGTTATAATTCAGAAGATTTGGAACATCTTTAGCTATACCAGATGTAATAACAAGTTAATGTGATGGTAAACTATTTGGGGGGATTAGATGGGAATGAAAATCCTTGCAGCTAATAGACAAAAATCTAAAGAGGAATTTTAATGCTGCACTAAAAATATAGCACTAAAAATATAGCCCTACAGGCAATTTGTTAATACCTGCTTTACAGATGACTTGGCACTAGAAGACACAGAAAGAAGCCTCTGCTTTGAGAATGCAGAATTTACAAACATTTTTGTTATATAAATGTGTTTCTAACCTTATGTCTTGATCACATGTAAACCGAAATGGGAAAACAAATAGTTCTAGGCTGCCTTAGTTGCTTGATAAGCATAAAACTCCTGGGTAATCTATTTACTTTTCTCCTGAGAAGAAAATGAATATGTCTATCAGGCAGTTGGGTTCAATTCTTTTTTTCAGGGTAAAGGTTTGTTTCAGGTGCCAATCAGCAACAACTGAAGTGTTTCTCCCCCTTTAGGGATCACAGAACCATTTTTAGCCAATTATGCTTGGGGTTCTCCCCACCCTCTGCATGCTGTTACAGTTTTTGTTTTTACATGATCTTGAACCCTAGTCACAGGGAACAAACACCACAGGCTTGGGGTGAGGAGGGAGGGAAAAAGCTGATACTGATACGGCAGCAAAAGTAAATCCACTTCAGAGCAGAGATAACACTAAAAGGTGCATGTTTTGTGCATTTTGATGCAAGCACTTCTGTGTTTTTTTCACTAGGGCTTGGGGTATTCACTGGTGTGCTCCGTGATTTGGCAGCGGTTGTATAGGGCAATAAACTAGATTTCTTTCCACAAACATCCGAAGCTCCCACAGAGAAAACTGATTGAGGCAACACAAGACTGAAAAAGTAAAAGATGAGAATCAGTCCTAAATAAATGATAACAGATAATTTAGGTACTTGAGCAAAATCAGGTGTGCTGGGGAAGCAAAGACAGCACCTCCCTAAGTATCTACTGGCTTGACAGATGAGATGGTTAGGTCAGGACTCTTCAGTCCCACAGTCACTTAACAGCACTTACCAAAAACTGTTTCCTGAGCTGCTAGGTCCCTCCATCATCCCCGTAGTCCCCCCAGGTACGAGAATTTCCTATTGCCAGGTGTGTAGCGCTCTTAGCAAGTTCCTGAGCTTCCTGTGAATTCCCTCTTTGAAAAATGGGCTCTGATACCCTCCAGGCCTGTGTAAAGAAGCCTGGATTCAACATACACACAAGAGTTCACAAAACAGAAAGCTAAAACCTGTGTGAGCATTCAGAGTAATGGGTAACAATTAAAAAAGTATATTCATGTGGCACAGGTCCCTGTGAAAACATGAGAATAACACGTGAAAAATAACCATCAAGGAAAAAAACATGTATAAAAGTTAATTCTAATGATCAATTTTGTCCAGTGTTCAGCCTCCATGATTCTAGCACAGGCTTAGGAGTCCTGTATATAAAGGCACCAACACGCAGCCACTTACATTGCAGCTTATACTCAGCTAACTGCTGAGGTAACATGAGTGTTTATGGCTGCACCTTCCTAAAGGGAAGTCGGCCATCTGATCTTCCACATCTCATACTATTGAAATTTTGCTTTGGGTCTGATACAAAGGGTGAATTAAATTTCTTTTCCTCTTACTATTTCTGTTATTACACTACTTTGCTACCCCTTGCAATCCAAGGGAATGGAGAAAAAAAAATGGGTTGGAATGAATTTTTTATGTTTGCCCATTAGGGCAATTAAAATGGAAAATACCCATTCAAATGTGAACAAAGTATTTCCATTGTTTTAAGGGCAAGTGAAAACATTTCCTTTTCCATTAGGGATCCCAGAGTCTGCCTCTATTATACAGGTTTCTGATGTAGTATCAGTCCTTCACGAGAGAGGAGGATTGTGGACAGACAAGTACACTTTGTGTTTGTCTGTGTGGATGTCTTACATTCATATGCTCTTCCTGAACTCACTTATGGAAGTTGAATTTTTTTTTGCATTAAAAATACAAGAGTCCCATTGCTTTTGGATCCCATTACCAGTGATAAATAACTTGTAACTTGGTAAAGCTGCTAGTAATTTTACAAAAGTGTTGTACTGTTTTAGCCAATAGTCTGACGTGTGGGCCTTTGCATTCATGATGCAAGCCTGAAAACTCACTGGCTTGCTCTGATGAGGACCAGCTGTTTGTTCCCCAGTTTTGTAGATCAGCTTCTAAACAAAAAAAGACAGACCAGTGATTTTCTTTAGAGCTGGCACCCAGCCTCAAGAGGCAGGAAAGAAATAAGACTGCAATAAAAACTGAGGCTTTTCTATCAAGTTTAGTAAGACCTCTTTTGCTTAATAAACTAATTTGACTGTACTCTCATGTCAGTTTGCAATCCTACTCAGTATGATATTACTCAGGTTAGGGAAAGAATGTCTGTAGCACAGGATGAGCATAGATCTCTGAGTAATAAAGCTTGCTTCATAGGATTTTCTATAGGATTCTGCCTCATGTTTTGTTTTGTTTATTTTGGTTTTTGTTGGTTGATTTATTTGTTTGCTTAAGAAAATATGTTGCTCTTCATGAGTTGTGGTTCCTTAAAATTAGCATTGAAAATATCTGTTTATATTCCTTATTACTTAAAAGAAAAGTTGTGTCAAGATATCTGGAAAATATTTGAATATTTATAAAAACTTAAAAATACTTCATGTCATATATAATGTCATGTATAATACCCATCTTCCAGAAGTTCACAGGTTCTGATTCAGTGTTAAACTATGCATAACTTTGAGCATATAAACAGTTCCATTGTCTTATTTTAAATGACTTATGTGTTTAAAAATAGAGATATGTTTAAGTATCCTTCTACTTTTCTTTACACTCCTGCTGTGTGACTTTTCTCAATAAGCATACGTAACTCTACAAAGAAATGAAAAAATGCTGGCACGCATATAGGCAGACATGTAACAGCATCAGAATGAGACACACAGATGATATACAAGGTACAAAATAGTCCAGACACTTCTGGAGATTTTGTCTTTAGTATGATTGAAGACAAGGGGAGTTAGCATTATTAGGAGCAAGGTGCAACTTTAAAGTAAGGGCATTAGAAGGGTGTAAACAACAAAGGGGCAAACATTTCTTACCAATAAAATACCATGTGATATGCAATAGGATGTGAATAGATGTGTTACATTCCTGCAGGCCATGATGTGCTGCTGGAATAACCATGGACCAAATAAGACTGGGTTGGATTGAAGCTCTTGGTCACAATCTAAGACAGGTGAGAAGGGAAGCTGGAGAAGGAAACCCTGATGAGGAGGTGGCAGAGCACAACAAAAAGGGACAGAAAGCAGGGTTTGCTGGTAGGAGCCTTATTCAGCCTGTTTGTTGATAGTATCAGATCAACTACTGCAATCCCTGTTTGCAGAAGCAAGCTGAACTGAACAGGACTCCATGTAGGTTTTTTTACTTCCCCATTCATTGCCTATCATTATAGAATGAGAACTCCAGGTGATGGACTATATAGGAATATTATCTCCTGCTCACATAGATGACCCTGCTTTGGTAGAGGTTTATTCAGCTCCAAAGTTTTACGGCACATAACTAAGTCAGTAATAAAGTAGCAGAGGAAAGTTGTTCCATTGCACTTGTCAACAGAAGGTGACTGAGTCAATACAGAGCTATTTGAATCATTTCTCTCATGAGGCAACAGATAGATTTTATCCTGTGCAGGTGCATCTCTCATTCTCATTTATTTTTCAAGGAAAAAATCCAGCTTCTTTGTTTCTTGGGTCATGTATGTGTATAGCTGTCAGACAGAAACACAAACCAAAAAAAATTAGCAAGCAGTGCAACAGAGAATAGAAACTCACTGAACAGAAATATCAGGATCCTGTTGGAACAGCATCTTATCTTGTTCAGTGCAGTAGCAAGTCTTAAAGATTTCAGGCTGAGGAAGGCAAGAAGAGCACCATTTTTATTGCTCCTAGAAAACTTAAACATGAATTTAAACTAGGCAAAGGATTTCCTTACTTAGCAGTGAAATTGTCCTTTTTCTGCTGATGGTGAAAGGGCCAAGACTACAAAGAAGTCGTTAAAAAGAGACGAGAAAGGAAGGGTGGCTACCACTGTGTCATCCAAAAGTTAACAACTTATCAACCTGATGATTCCTATATTTTCAGAGTTTATATTAAAATTGCTGGTTCCAGGATCTTTATCCCATACTTCTCAATGATGTATAATAACCTGTTCAGCTGCAACAGCTAAAGCACAGCATGCAGACTACAACTCATTCAACGGTTGCTAACTTTACAATTGAGGCCCATGAGCTTGATTTTTATTTTATAGGATCATCAATTTTGTTACCCTTTTAAATATAATTACACAGAGAAAGTGACCAGGTCTCCTTTCCCTATTAAATGATTTCCTAATGTTTATTTGAGCAAGCCAACAAAATTAATTTGGAACATACAAGATTCTTATGCAAGAGAGAAATTTATATTGGATAGGTAAAAGGAAAGCAATGGCAACAAACAAAGCAGATTTCTCAATAAAATGATTTTGAAGAAAAGCATAATTAAATGTGAGCTTTAATATCTGAACAAAACTTACTTTGTTCTAAACTGCATGTTAAAATTGAACCACTTATCAGAGCTCATACATTTGTGTGAGAATTGTACTGACTATGCAGCACTGTTGTTCTGTTCTGCTGTCATCTTCTAATTTGCTATTGAGACATTTGTAAAAATATGCAACTAATACATCCTGTTTGCTTTCCAGTGTGGGGAAAGTGAAATTATTTTTTATAGCTCTGTGTTTACTGTGCATGACCTAATACTGAACTTTTCAGCAAGCTACCTGTAAGGAGAACAAGTGAATACAGGTCTTGTTTTGAGTCAAGAGGCAAAACTCAGGAACACTTGTACAATGTATCCTCTCAGTTAACTGAAACATTATGTTTCTGCCTGATAAATACTGTTTAAGAAGATCTATTTAACCATCTCTTGTTCATTGTTCCCTCTTGCTCATTTCTGCACTACAGGTCACCCTTTCCTCTGTTGTGAAAGTTTGTGGGATCACATGTACAACAGAAAAATAAAACAATTAGATTAAATAAATAAGCAAATAAATAAAAAGTAGAAAGAGAGGATTACAAATCTACTTCACTAATCTTGTTTATAACATCCTCACCCAAAAATTACATGTATCTATTTAAGAAGCCAATACAGGCATAGGAATGGACAGCTGGGGTGAGAGAGCAACTTTAACTGGATTTGGTGTTTGGAAAAAACCAAACAAACCAAGCACAGAATAACGAGGATAATGAAATTAACTTCACGCCTCCTCCTCTTCTTTTCTCCACCTTTTATATTCCATTTGCATAGAGAGAGCTCAGAAAGAGATCTAAAAAAATTCTTTTCTGGAAAGGGAGTGGAAGACAGATTGGCAATGCATTACAAGAAGCTGGAGATTGATAGGTGTTCAACTATCCCATGAATGTAAGGAAAGGGCTTGAACTAGTCAGAAGAAGGAGTCATGTACACAGATGCTATATAAATCTGTATATCAAATAGATGTATATGGCAAATAACTGCCAGACATTTTTAGAAAAGATATTTTATCCAATACCAACTGTTCATTGCAAATTTTTTTCTTACATGGATATAACTTCATTGAGAGATTATTCACATTTCTCCTGTGACAATACAGAGATAATCAAGGAACTGTAACTTTGTTAGAAGTCATAATATGGTCTCATTCTGATCTTGAGCAGAATACTCTAACCCTAACATAGGTGATGCACATAGGCAAAACCAATCATAGCTTCACTTAGAAAGTGATGGATTCTGAACCAACTGTTATCACTAAAGAGCAAGACCTTGAGGTTATAAAAGATAACTCCATGAAAGCAGTAGCAGCCAAAAAAACAAATCAGGGAATTACAGCATTCCATTCCAAGCAACAATGACAAAAATCAGAAAACATCACTATGATGTCATATAAGTTTGCGCTTCCCTTTGAATAGCATGCATGCTTTTGGTCAGTTCTAAATGCACCTGCCACATTGTGATTAAGAGCTTCACTAGGCTGGAGGTGAAAGAAGCATCTTAGGGGAAAGAAACATATAAGCTGGCCAGAGTCAAACTTTTCCCTAGATGAACAAATAGACATGGCCATAGCTGGAGTCAAGACTTTGTCTTGAACAAGTATGGTTGGTCTTATCTTCTTAATAAAAGGCATTACCTGCAAAGTAGAACGGTTGCCCAAAAGAAGCAGCACATGGGATAAATAACAAGAAAGGTACATTGCAGAAAGGACCTCAGAGGGAAATAGACTATGAATAAAGAAAATAGAGGAGAACTGTGAAACACAAAGAGCAGGCAAATTGAATTAAACAAAAAATCCAACAGACCAGTCCAATGAGAGCTTTCAGAAAGAAGGGCTCAGTAGAGGAGTCTTAAAACACCTCTTATTTCCTTCTTAACTACACTGAAGTTAGAGACTTACTTCTTATTGGTGATAACAGATGAGCAACAACCTCTCAGAATGCAGAGGGACTCTTAATAATTTATCCCTTCCCTTTAGAAATGTGGTACCTTCCTTGGGATTATGATAAACCAGACAAAAACATTGGCTTCAGTTATAAACTTCTCCCTAGAAATTGTTTTCTAATACCCAATATCTATTGCATTCTCAGCTGTGAGCAAAGCAGCAAAATACTGGCAGAGCCTGAAAGAGTTCTGCAGACTCCTAAGAAACCTTTGTCTGTGATGACTCTTTTTCATGATCTATTCAGAGATGCATGCAAATAAAATGCATTGTTGTTTTTTTTGGCTGCAGGTTAGAGCTTTGTGGGTTTTTTGACTGCCCAGAAGCATCTTCTGTGATATTGTTGAGAACCAGAAGTGTAACACTGTTGTGAGAGCTGAACAAAAACTTGGTGGTACTTACCGAAAAACACTACATCTTTGGTCCTCATGCTCAGTCAATGTTGATAACAGAGGAGGCCACTTCAAACAGATAAAGCTGCATTAGTGCTTTTAAATTTGTCCGTGAGAATACGCTCATCTGGAACAATGATTGCAGGGGCAAAATCAGATGAATGCTGCTTTCATAACAAAACTATTCCTTCAAGAGAACAGCTCTGAAAGAAATACATTTGAAGAGTCTGGAGAGTAATTTAATGGAAAACAAATTGGGTATGCTTTTTTTTAAGGGAAAAGAATAAAGGATTGTTGAAAATACTGTAAAAGTATTTAAATGAAATACTATTTTTTTTCACTTCTGACTTCTGTTATTGACAACAAAAAGAGGTTCAAAAATGTGGAAGCTATACACATTATTTCTCAAAATACATATTTCTAAAACTGGTGTTTGTCAAACAAAGGAGTATTCTTGTTCTATATACAAAAACATACATTGTAAATGCCCATTAGATGTATTAATTACACAAGAAAATTATTTTTTATTGTTATTATTCTTCAATCTGATTTCAATTTTTATTTTAGAAAGGAAATTCAGGGTCTTTTATAGGTTTTGAAGTTTTTTTGTGGGAGGATTTTTTAGTACGAAAACCTGCATTTCTACACAACCTAGTATACACATTGTCATTAAAGAAATAAATTATGTAGAATTACTTAGTCTATAAGATATACCTTGTTATACAAATGACCTTTAATAAATTGTTAATCTCCTTGCTTTTTTTTATACTATCTTTTGTTAATAGCAAACCTGCCACTGCCTCAGGCTCTTCATATTGTTGAAATTCATTGTTGGGCAAATCTAGGTGAGCATAAAAAAGAATTAAACTCATAATCAAGCAGAACTGGCAATTTTCCTTCTCTGAAAATTGTTGTCATCACATTTCCTTGCTCTCGAAGGATGATACTGAGTGTGACAGAGGGTATAAAAGGCACATACTTACAGGTCTGTCTGGTTCAAAGGGTAGAGGGAATGGAGTGAAGACGGCCATCTTTACTGCAATTTGAACATGGTTGAACTGCAAGAAATTGTCTCATCTCCAGCCCTCCCAACATGCAACAAACAATTACCACATAGCAACAATCTGTTACAATCTGGGATGGCTATCTTTAGGTATTTGATAAGTCATATTCTTTGAAATATTCCCAAGATTTTTGTTTTTTTTCAAAGCCTATTTCTTTATTATAACTAAAGAAAGCAGTCAACAATCATAGGAAAACAATGTTCCATCATGACAAAGCAATGTAGTTCTGGAATCTCTCCCAAATAATTGTCAGTTTTATTCTTCCAAAAACTGGTATTCTTGACATATGTAGCTTTCAAAACAATGCAAATGGACTTTTTTTTCCAAATCTGTACATAGGAAAAGTGATTTTACCTTTTTTCCCCACTTATGAAGTAGAAAAGTCAGTCCCATTATTTTAGTGCAAAATACTTGTCTTCCAGATCCTTATTCATATCTTATTTCAAGTCCTGTTTTGCTTTCCGTTATAATGCGGCCTGGTTTTCCTTTCTAGTGTAGATGTCTAAAATGAGTGGCCATGACTGGAAATGGGACACTGACAACCCACTTTATTTGATTTCCATAGTCTCTTGGGTGTAATAAGATTGGTGACAGTTGGTTGGAAAAAAAGAATCAAAAAGCTGACATACTGAAGTCCACTCAAGGGATTCAAAACTTAACCTTGAAAATATTTTTTTACTTTTTCTGGATCGTTTTCTACCTCTAATTTGCCATCAGTCTTCAGAGTGGCATTTTCAAGCATTAATCACTTTATTAGTTGAGAAACTGAATTCTGAACTTCCATATATCTATCATTTTTATTTAGAGTAAATGAATAACCAATTTGTTAACAATCATATCTGAAAGTAGAACCAGAAAGACTAAGTCGGATTTTTATGAAGATGTGTATAACAAAACTCTACCTTAAAGTATTTTCTAATTTTAATAATAACCTATGTTATATTAAGATGGGAAAATGAAGATATTCTTGCCTAATGGTCCAATTTTGCTAATTCCCAGGAAGACCATGAGAGACACTCACAGTCCCAAATGACTAAAATGGGACTGAGAAACAGCAATGAAACAGTAAAACCTGTTTTCCAATTACATTTCTAAAACCAGAAACACTTATCTAATGCCATCAACGACGGTTTTTAGCAGAAATGCTTGACCATCAACAAGCCATAGATGTATTTCATCTATTCTCAATAAGAGCTCTGAATTAATTTACGCTACCAGATTCTAAGGAATTATCCGAGAAACTCAGTCATAGTGTGGTAAAATTATGCCAGAGAGAAAAATACGTCTAGGCTAATGCTGTGGGTTAAACCTGGAAGGCAGCAAATCCCCACACAGCCATCCCCTCCCTCTGCCACAGTGGGATGAGGGAGAGAATCAGAAGGGCAAAAGTGAGAAAACTCTTGGGTTGAGATAATGACAGTTTAGTAGGTAAAGCAAAAGCTGTGCGCAGAGGCAAAGCAAAATAAGGATTTCATTCACTACTTTCCAGTGGCAGGCAGGTATTTAGCCATCATCTCTAGGAAAGCAGGGCTCCATCACACTTAACAGTTACTTGGGAAGACAAACACCATCACTCTGAACATCCCCCCCTTCCTCCATCTTTTCCGCAGTTTTTACTGCTGAGCATGACGCTGTATGGCATGGCCACTGTGATCCAAAACAGCCAGAGTCATCTGTCCCAGCTGTGTCCCCTCCCAACTTCTTGTGCACCCCCAGCCCACTTACTAGCAGGGCAGCGTGAGGAGCAGAAAAGGCCTTGATGCTGTGTAAGCACTGCTCTGCCATAACTAAAACATCCCTGTGTTATCAACAAATCCAGAACACAGCACCACATGGGCTGCTCTGAGGAAAATTAACTACATCCCACCCAAAGCCAGCACAGCTAAGTTCCTCAAAGCAGATTTTGCCAAATGTATTTCATTCTTTATACAGGACAGTTATGTTGAATAACGTTATGTTTATTTTTATGCTTTCATATATAATGTTAGGCGTTTCTATCCTACACCTTTAGGTACCCAATAATAGAGAAAGAAACCAGTAAAAGGGAGAGTAAACCCAACAGATTATTTTGCTAAAAATCAGAATATTATTATGCATTTTTGACATTTTGCTGTCTTGTTTGATGCTGTGGGTGGAAATGCTCTGGATTTTGCTGTGTACATAGACCACTACTGATATTCTACAAACAGGGTGTTTGGGATGCGTATTTTATTTTTTGCTACTAAAAGCAAAGATGAAAGTGAAAACATATACATGAGCACACACACACAAAATATTTACTTTTATTTACTTTTCAAGATGTGTTTATTATACTATATTTAGTTAGCCAGTGAACATTACAACAATTTTGATTTCCAATTGTGATTAAAGTTGAGACAGATTAAAGACACTTGATCCTACAACATTCCTTTAAATACCTAGCCCTTGAGCTGAGCTCTTTTCAAGATTTAGACAAAACTGCGTGCCAGAAAATTTATTCCTATGATACTGTCATATTAATTAATCTCATAAAAGCTGTAGAGACACAGCTAAATTGATCCTTAAATGAGTCGTTTGCATGTGAACTCACTAAAAGCAGTAGGACTACTTGTAGTCCCACAGGTAAGTCACTGCATAAAGGTTCATAGGATCAGACTCTTATGTACGTGTGTACAATATTCCTGAGACTTATTTCATGAACTACTTAATAAAGGAAGTTTTTCACACACAGGTGTTCCCAGAATCAAGCTAGAGTTCACAGCATTTAGTAGCATAGTTCATTAAATACTGTTGCAGTTATTGCTTACATCTTCTTAGCATTCGTCTCTAAAACCACAGCAAAAGATACAAACATTCTTATCAGAAGCGATATATATTTACACATACAAACACATTTTTATATTTATTTTATATACACACACATGCACACACACTGCTGTTTGCAAGCAGTTATCTCCCTGTGACCACGTAAGATTTTAGTAACTACTCGGGAGAGATACAGGTGTATTAATAATTCAGTACTAGTTTGCGTCTTCATTCAACTTGACAGAGTTAAACTTACTTGCCACCCAAGACACATAATAGTGTTAAGACACAAAAATTCAATCAAATGTTATGCAGTGTTACATCTTTTCTTTTTTTCAATTTTGATTGCTATGATGATATTTAAACTAAAAAAATATATATAAAATCTCAAACAATTTAAATAATCCTCTGAGAACCTTTATCATTTTCAACACCAACTTTACCTTGTAAATTATTATCATTTTTAAGTATGTCTGTCAATTCCAAGCACAATGGGAGATCTGCCTAGCTCAGCTAACCTAGGATATATGCAATTAGCTAAGACACAGAGTAGTACTTGTGCTGAGTAGCCAATTTCCTTCTCCTGTTGTGTTAATAATCCTCACATAATTATAAAGTAGTGGGTTATAGCAGTTCTACTTCAATGCATGGAGAATACCAGTTGCCTGCTTAATGTACTATTACCGTGAAGAAAATTCCAGAGATTTATAACCTTGTTTACTACTTTCCCATCCCACCCAATAATTGAAAAGGATTCAATTCTTCATTGAAAATAAAGTACACAACAGTAGTACAGATTTTATTTGTTACCTTGGTAACAAATATTCCCTTTATAATAACTTCAAATATGTTTTCTGGTATGGAATGTTTATTGCAGGTTTTAATAAACATGGCTGTAAATAAGGTGCATTTGGCATGATGGCCTCAACATGAACTTTTTAAAATTAGGGTTCTGTAGTAAAGAGCTACACAACTTGTCCATAATAATGGAATTGTGTCAGAGAAAAACTGCAGGAACACTTATTCTTTTTTTCCTATCCTATACCTAATCATTGCCAGCTGACATAAATAGTACTCTTTCTACAGTGTGGTGTGCTGCTAGGTTTTCTGAATTTTCTGTGAAACTCTTGAAATTTCTACACATGGAATAAGGCAGACCAGTGGACCAAAATGATCATGGATTTTGGAAGCACTGTTATCCTGTGTCTAAAACTGATTGAACAAATCAGAAGAATTATTAAAATCTACATCCTTTTCAGAAATATTTTATTTTTAAGCAAAAGGCATTTTCCATCAGAAGAAAGTGCTATAGTGGAAACTGTTTTGTGTAATTTTAATCAGTATTTTTATTTTTTATCTAGTATTTATAATAAGAATTCAAAACCTAAAAAAAAAATTTTAATGCTTTGACTGCAACAGCATTTATCCTAGGCTTCAACTGGCAAACCCACCTACCTGAGGAGGCCACTTGCTGAGAAACCTAGAAATCCAAAGCAGATATTTCAAATTTTGTCAGTACCTTTTGTAGGTTGGGTGTTTTAAGTCAGTCTCTAGCTACAGGTGAAGGAAGTGTCCCAGCTCACAGTGATTCACTGGACTATAAAATAGCTTTCCTGACTCTGGAGGAACCAGCAACTTGGAAATTTTATTTTTTTCCTACATTATGTTTAGGCTGTGTCTTCTCTGTGATGAAATTTCATACTAACTAACTAACTAATGTTCAGCATGGCAAATATGGGAATATTAGTATGTTCCAGTCATGGCCCTGCTTGGACAGGGAGTTGGGCAAGATGACCTCCAGATGTCCCTTCCAACCTCAAACATTCTGTGATTCTGTGATTTAGCAGAAATTTCAAGAAAAACATATGTGTAGACAAAACAATGGAGAAAGATACTCTTTTGTAAGTCCATGGATATTACTGCAGAACTAAATTTATTTTAATGAGTTTCTAAATCATTACATACTAAGTTTAAGTTTTAAAGGATTAAGTTTTACCAGCTGTAAAAGTTAGAAGTTCTAAGGAATTCCTCATACTTAAGCAACACATCAAAGAGGCCTACAGACAGAAACCCATTTCAAAAGAGACATGACGTCTAACAAGATAATAAGACTATTTGCAGGGATAGTTTATGATTCAAATTAAGCATTTCAAAGGAATTCAAAGTGGGCAGTCAAACCTTTGAAGCTGTCTAGAGGTAACATCTGAAGATTTCCATTTCAAAGAGAGTATACATCAGGGTCAGGGTGGACCTATGCAGATGGAACAAAAACTGTAGTTTAAAAGTCAGTGAACAACATACATAGGGTTAACCGAAGCCATTCAAATAATCCCATAGCCCTAATCCTTTGCAATCCTACACTTTTCCATAAAAGACTGAAGACCTCCATCTTTTAGTGGATATTCAGTTACATAATCAAAACATGTTTAAAAAGTTAAGACAGGTGTCAAGAGCCAAGTATTCAAAAGCTAAAAAATCCTGGATTTGTGATTGCCTATTAAAACTTAATTCTTTTCTCATGTTACACAACATACTTTTTGAACGCTGAAAGAAACAAAAATTGTGTGAGTAGACAGGAAGAGAACACAAATTCTGTAATCAAAGACTTTGATATGCATGGACACAAGGAGAAGTAAGGTCACAAAGACCTTAGCTAGGTAGTGTTAGTGTTTTCTAACAGCTGAGCACTTCTGTAATCTAAAGACAAATCACTTAATACAGTGATTTCACATGCATTTTCCTCCTTTACATAAATGAAAAGAACAGAAAGAATGCACTGCTGGACAGTGGGAGCTAACTATGTTATGTTGCTGCTGGAGAAAGCGTTATTTCCCTAGGGTATACAATTATCTGCTATGTCAGAGGGACACATACTCAGTCATACACTCACTCACGGAGTGCCATACACAGTCATTCTTTTCTCCCTGAACAGTGAAAGACAACTCTTGCACTATACAGTGTTCCTAGAGAGAGATGGCTAATTAAATCCAGCAGCAAGGCCTTTCTTTGCACAGATTGTTTCACCTGCTCTCATGCTCTCAGTGCATTGTATGGTACTAGGTTTGGCTAGCCTAGAAGTGGGTCCACACTTAGTTTCCTTTAAAGTAGATAAAGCTGTGTTCAGACCAATCTCATTTTCCCTTTAACATTTTTTGCTTTTTCCTCAAGAATTTATCATATTTTCTAAATCTGTCCAAGTTCAGCCCAAGCAGCAAAAGTAGCAGCTGAGACAGCTGTGTTACAACTGAGAAGCAAAGGCATTAAGGCATTAAAAAGGTATTACTTTCCTTGATTGTTTTAGTCACATGGCAGTTCTAAGCTGCATTAGAGAACGTCTCAGTACTCAGGAGGTGTCACCATAGTTGCCATTGCTGCTATTGATGAAGACATGTATTTACTCCGCCTAAAAAGATGTTTGGTGATGATTATATTTGGGTAAAGAACAAGAACATGGAGCAAGGTACTCTACATAGAACATTCTAACGGAGGCAGTTATTTGCCTAGGATGAGAAACTGGTGGTCTCCAAAGATGATACTGATATCAAGAATATGTTAGGTAAATAAAACTACCCGGCATAAAACCACTTGGGTGAAGAGACTATGATGCTCCAATCCAAAGGTACTCTATGTATGTGTGTCTGCACATGGGCACAACTTATTTAGCAAAAAAAAAAAAAAAAAGAAAAACAAAGCAAATAGGAAAGAGAAAGGTTTAGGAGAAGAAAAAACAGAAATAGAACAAAATTTTCCTTTTAAACTCCTGTCAGTAAGGAAACCCTCTTGCACCAAACGATACAAAGGTCTGATAGAAGAAGATATATACCAGATAATTCACAGAAAAAGAGGTCAGATTTTACTTTCATCTTTACAGCTGAACACATTACCTGACTATGCTTGAACTTATTTTCTTCATTTGTTAAAATCCTTATTTTAAAAGGACACCAAATACAAGTTATGAGAATAACAATACTTAACTAGATTCTTCATCCAGCTAGGCCTGTAATCAGTTTGCAAGCAGATGTTACTTCCCCTTATTTATTCCTTATTACCCTCTCATTTTCCAAAGAAATTTTTATTTATGGGGGTTTTTTTGGTGGGTTTTTTTTCCAAATTGCATTTCAGCTGTCCTTTCTGATGGATCATTCAGAAGAATAACTAGTAGTAGATGCCATGGAAAAAGTATATAAACATTTGTATTCGGTTTGCGTGGCAGCACATTGGTAGCAGGGGGGGCTACAGGGGTGGCTTCTGTGAGAAGCGGCTAGAAACTTCCCCTATGTCTGATAGAGCCAATGCCAGCCGGCTCCAAGACGGACCTGCCGCTGGCTAAGGCTGAGCTAATCAGCAACGGTGGTAGCGCCTCTGTGATAACATGTTTAAGAAGAGGGGGAAAAACTGGGAAACGGCATCCGGGGAAGAGAGGAGTGAGAATATGTGAGAGAAACAACTCTGCAGACACCAAGGTCAGGGAAGAAGGAGGGGGAGGAGGCGCTCCAGGTGCCGGAGCAGAGATTCCCCAGCAGCCCATGGAGAAGACCATGGTGAGGCAGGCTGTGCCCCTGCAGCCCATGGAGGTCCACGGTGGAGCAGATATCCACCTGCGGCCCATGGAGAACCCCACGGCAAAGCAGGTGGGTGCGCCCAAAGGAAGCTGTGACCCCGTGGGAAGTCCTCACTGGAGCAGGCTCCTGGCAGGACCTGTGGATGCGTGGAGATAGGAGCCCACTGTGGAGCAGGTTAGCTGGCAGGACTTGTGACCCTGTGGGGGACCCACGCTGGAGAAGTCTGTTCCTGAAGGACTGCACCCCATGGAAAGGACCCACGCTGGAGCAGTTCATGAAGAACTGCAGCCCGTGGGAAGGACCCATGTTGGAGAAGTTCGTGGAGAACTGTCTCCCATGGGAGGGACCCCACGCTGGAGCAGGGGAAGAGTGTGAGGAGGAAGGAGCAGCAGAAACAACGTGTGATGAACTGACCTCAACCCCCATTCCCCATCCCCCTGCACCACTCGGGGGGAAGAGGTAGAAAATCGGGCGTGAAGTTGAGCCCGGGAAGAAGAGAGGGGTGGGGGGGAAGGTGTTGGTTTTTTAAGATTTGGTTTCATTTCTCATTATCCTACTCTGATTTTGATCGGTAATAAATTAAACTAATTTCCCCAAGTCAAGTCGATTTTGCCCATGATGGTAATTGATGAGTCATCTCCCTATGTCCTTATCTCGACCTACGAGCCTTTCGTCATATTTTCTCTCTCCTGTCCAGCTGAGGATGGGGAGTGAGTGAGCGGCTGTGTGGTGATTAGTCTGCCTGGGACTAAACCACGACAACATTACAGAAATTCAGTAATAGTTTTCTGGTTCTGCTTTCCCAGCTTCTATCTCTCTAGCAACAACTATGCAAATAATACTACCAAGGGCAGAGACAAGAAAAAAGAAAAAAAAAAGGGGGGGGGGAGAAAGATGATCTCTGTTTCAACGCACTGAGCTTACGATAGATAATACTGTACCTCCCAAGGACTGAGCCAAACAAAAAGGCACTAATATAAGTGCATTACTTCAGAGTTTTCAGTGTAAAAGAAATAACAGAAGTAGAGTTGACCATGAATTAAATGTAGAGAAGGAAGTATACAGCTGCATTTGAGAGAGGGATGGGCAAAAGACAAAAATGTAACTTAGAATAATAATGCAGAAAGAAGTTCAGGCAGGAAGCAGTCATATCAAGGACAAAAGAAAACCAAGGGAAAAGGTGAAGATACAGGTTTTTAGACATCAGAAAGGGTGGTCCCATTTAAAATTTAGTAAAAGAAAATCATTGGTGCAAAAGAAGTAAAAGTAAAAGAGAAAGAAAAAGGCAAAAAAGATTGCCCCCAAATGATAGGCAGTTAGTTAAAGGAGTTGAGAAAAGAAAGGAGAAGAGTCATTCACCACAAAGATAGGGAGAGAGAAGAATGCATATGACTCTTCTCAAGAAAAGCAGTCAGACGCATTGCAAAATATATGCTGTATACTTATGGATTAAGGAAGTGGGTGACAAGAGATTAGGCAAAGGGAGAGGTTCAGATGTTGTTTGGTAAGAAAGTTCTTCTTAAATCACAGAATGGTAGAATAACAGAATGATTTGGGTTGGAAAGGACCCTTGGAGGCCGTCTGGTCTAACCTCCCTGCTCAAGCAGGCTCACGTAGAGCAGGTTGCCAGCAACCATGTCCAGACAGCTTTTGAAGATCTACAAGGACAGAGAGTTCACCACCTCTCTGGGCAATCTGTTGTTGTGCTAAGTCACCCTCACAGTAAAAAAAAAAGTGTCTCCTTATGTTCAGGAGGACTCCTGTGTTTCAGTTTGTGTCCATCACATCTTGTCCTGTCACTGGGCACTGCTGAAAAGCGCCTGGCTCTGTCTTCTGTGCACTGACTCTTACATGCTTTGATGAGATTCCTCCCTGAGCCTTCTCTTCTCTGGCCTAAATAGTCCCAGGTCTCTCAGTCTTTCTTCATGTGAGAGGAAATTGTAAAAAATAACAATGAGTGATGAAACTATCTATAAGTTACATTGAAGACATAATGAATAGTTGTGACTAAAAAGTAGGATCCATGAGCTGAACATGGAGTGTATAAAGTATGTAACTGAACATTATGTGTGATGTAGAACGTATGCGATAGATCCATTAAAAGGGTTTGCTATACTGATACTGGTGTGTTAACTACCAGAATCTACAAACATTTAAGCTAAGTTTCTTGGAAAAAGTACTGCTCTCCTTATGCTTTGCCATGTCTCCTCTGAACTGAACAGTTGCAACAGCCCCATGGGAGTATCATGACAAGAGAGATGTAGTTTAACCAGGAGTTCTGGTTAAGGGAGGAAAATGGGAGTTTTATGCATCTGAGCTCTGCCTTAAAAAAAAAAATCCCCTCACATGGACATGAGTATGTGTCCAGCTATTCCAAAAATAAATATGAACTGCTTGTTCAGATGTGTGGCAACAATAGCTTAAACTCTTGAATAATGCTTTGAAGCTGCTTAAGAAGTTTTCTGTTTTGGAATATATTCTACGCATGTCATAAAACTACCAGGTGTTACCAAGGTACAAAGACAGAGAGAATCTGAACACAAGAACTCAACTTTGGACAAAACAGAACCCACATGAAATTTGTGTAACTTACGTCATTTATGTCAAGAAGTAAATTGATTCATTTCCTGTCTGTCTTTACAGATAAACTAGAATCGTTAATCCCACAGGGCAAATCTGTCGACCACTCAGATCACTTCATTGCCCCATATAAGTTTTGGTAGCAGGATAGATTTGCAATCTATGTCACATGGACTGCTATCTAAAGAATCTACAGCAACAGTTCTTGAGATTGGTTCATTATACACATAAAAAAAATAATTTGAAAGCTGTATTTTTTCCTTTTTATGAAGGAAAAAGATTTAACCAGTTTAACATGTCAAGCTATTATTAACATCCATAACTTCAGTCAATATGAGTGATTAGTTCAATACCACTGTGTATGCCTTTCAGTTCTCTTTTTTTCCTACCCAGATGGTCAAAATGGTCTAACCTGTTCAAAGGAATGACAAATTAATAAACAAAAATTAGACTTCTTCAGATAGTTTGTTTCTGAGAAATGTTGATGAACTCAAGTCTCATTACAGCCATGGAAACTAACAGAGAACAGGATCAGAACCTCAGTATGTTTGGATATTTTTACCTAGCTAGTGGGGTAAGGCATCATTTTTGGTCTAAAGTATTTACAACAGGAAATTTGATTACATTAGCATAGTTATGTCTCAAACATTTTTAATAAAAGGAATCATATGGCAGATACAAATTTGTTTTCACATTCAGCTAATTTTTTTTAATTCCTGTTTGGCTAAAATTAGCTATTCTGTTGTTTTCCTGTGGATGTAAACATCCACAGTCCCTGCTCCTATTAAGAGAAACTTGGCCAAATCTTTTCCTTAAAATAAACTATCAAATAAAAGAAAATTCTTTTAACTAAATATTGGTTAAAGAATACTTTTGGTATTAGATTAATGAAGCATATTAATAAGGATTTCACAGACAAAATAGTATAGTCAATATTTTCTTAACCAGCATATTGCATCTGGCCATCTTAGCTACCTGCTGATGAATTATGAAGGTTCCCTTCACCATTATTTTGTGTATTTTTTTTTTTTTTAAGTAAGTGAAGCACAGTGCTAGTATTTTGAGCAGGTGTGCTGGTTTTGGCTGGGGTTGAGTTAACTTTCCTCATAGTAGCTAGTATGGGGCTGTGTTTTGCATTTGTGCTGGAAACAGTGTTGATAAAGCAGGGATGTTTTAGTCACTACTGAGCAGTGCTTACACAGAGTCAAGGCCTTTTCTGCTCCTTACACCACCCCACCGGTGAGTGGGCTGGGGGTGCACAAGCTGGGAGGGGACACAGCCGGGACAGCTGTCCCCAACTGACTGAGGGGGTATTCCACACCATATGATGTCAAGCTCAGCATATAAAGCTGGGGGAGGAAGAAGGAAAGGGGGGACATTCGGAGTAATGGCATTTGTCTTCCCAAGTACCCGTTACGTGTGATGGAGCCCTGCTTTCCTCCAGATAGCTGAACACCTGCCTGCCCATGGGAAGTGGTGAATAAATTCCTTGTTTCGCTTTGCTTCCTTGTGCGGCTTTTGCTTTACCTATTAAACTGTCTTTCACAGAATCGCTAAGGTTGAAAAAGACCTGTAAGATCATCAAGTCCAACCATCAACCAACAAACACCACCATGCCCATTAAACTATGTCCCACAATGCCTCGTCCTCACCACCAGTGATGGTGACTCCACCACTTCCCTGGGCAGTTTATTCCAGTGTTTCACCACTCTCTCAGTAAAGAAATTTTTCCTAATATCCAGCCTGAACCTCCCCTGGCACAACTTGAGGCCATTTCCTCTTGTCCTGTCACTCGTCACTTGGGAGAAGAGACCAACACCCACCTCTCTGCAACCCCCTTTCAGGTAATTGTAGAGAGCGATGAGGTCTCCCCTCAGCCTCCTCTTCTCCAGACTGAACAACCCCAGTTCCCTCAGCCGCTCCTCAGAAGACTTGTGCTCCAGACCCCTCACCAGCTTCGTCGCCCTTCTCTGGACACGCTCCAGCACCTCAATGTCCTTCTTGTAGTGAGGGGCCCAAAACTGAACACAGTATTTGAGGTGTGGCCTCACCAGGGCTGAGTACAGGGGCACGATCACCTCCCTGCTCCTGCTGGCCACACTATTTCTGATACAGGCCAGGATGCCGTTGGCCTTCTTGGCCACCTGGGCACACTGCTGGCTCATATTCAGCCCACGAGTTTTCTCACTTCTACTGTCCCCCATCCCACCTGGGGGAACTGAGCAAGCGGCTGTGTGGTGCTTAGTTGCTGGCTGGGACTAAACCACGACAGCAGCATAAGGTAATATTACTAGTCCCATCTGCTTTTCCCGACTCATTTAAAGTCTCTCGGAATATCAACAAATACTGAAGATATCCTGCTGATTTCTTGGCTCTTGAGGCACACTTGGATTTTGGGATACACTTAACTTAAATACATTATGTTAGGTATGTGTCCACTGAGGGCACCAAACCAGAAAATAGAACCCAGGTTTTTGAAACAAAACATACAATTAGACAATATACATCCTTCTTCACTTTTTATTTTCTTGTCACCTTTAACCTAGGGCTAAATTCTTTTTGTCAGACTACTTGCAGGAACTTGCCCTTTAGGTTTACCCACATTAATTGAAATCAAATTCTCTATCTATTAATTCAGACCTAATGAATTATCTTTCTCAGTCATTTCTAATGAATGAATGTACCTGGTTCAACACTGAATAGAGAATATGAAAGCCACTTTCTTGTCCACGGTCAAAGATCTATGTGAGGAAGCTTCTCTGGGCTCAGATGTATTCCACCAGCTGTACCACCAGGAAAGAAACAGTTCAAATTGTTTGCTGCCTCAAACTGCCACCAGAAATTGTTTTGCTGCCTATCCTGATTCCCACACAGGACAACACTATACGTAATCCTTGGAACTGGCCATAATTTTTGTATCCATTATCTTACTATTATGTGTTTTTTTCTAATGGTGGGAGCAAAAATAAAGTTTAGTGAAGGCAAATACTTGTTATCTTTACTAAACCAGTGACCAAAATGCAGATTTTCCCAACCCCAGAAATCTCCATAATCTGCAAGCAGCTGAAAAATACAATCCAGAAAGAGGACAGATCATGTTTATATTTTTAATGGTAAACTGAAACCCTTTTCCCTTCCCCTCACCTCCCAGTAAGAACAGGACTGCAAAAACAAACTACTGAAAACTTAATTTTTAAGCTAAAAGAAAAGGATCCCTCAACAAAATACATGACAGCTATGCAGGAACCTTGCTCTCTGGATCACACTAAAATAAAAACCCATTTGAAAGCTTGACTCATTTGATCAACCACCCATCTAAAAATAAAAATCAGTGTGTGGTAAGGATATTACAAACTTTTACATCTGACTTCTCTGAGGTAACCAGAACCAGAATGTACTGGTTGGGGCTATCACACTACAGCTGTCAAGCCAACATATAATTACTTTTCGGATGCTACTGTTTGGCTAAATCGCGTTTTCTCCTGCAGCATCAAGGATTTAGTTGAAAAAGTGACATGTCTGCAATCTTTATTCTCATTATTCAGAACCTCAAACCTGGCCCTTTTGAAAAACAATGAGCCTTACAGGGAAAAAAAAATCTAACAATTATGGCCTTCTTTTGGCAGGAAAGAACTAAAATTTAGATTGATTTAGTTCCCTCATTTTGCTATATATTGACACAGAGTAGCAAGACACAGCAGTGTGTTTCCCTTTCTGTGTAGTATTGGGGTGAATTTAGCTGAGGCTGTGAAACACAGACATGATTCTTCCTGCTGCTTATTGTTCAGGAAACAGTTACTTTATCATCCAGTATCAGAGACTTCCAGACATGAGCAAGTTCGCCTTAGCAACCACCCTACAGATCTCAAAAATTACATGGCATTATTTCCATGATGAAAAATGGTAGTTTTTCTCTACAATCAATAATAAATGGTTACCTCTGAATTAAATATTAGTCTTATCTTTGAAAAGTAAAACCACTATTTGTCTCCCCCATTTTGATAATCAACATCCTGCAAGAAGAAATGGTTAAAATACCATCTTTTGACTTGGTCTTGTCTCTTCAGAAGCCCAGGATTTAAGTAGGTCCTGATTTATCAAGTAATTAAATGGGTATGTAAGTTAATATCAGGGGGACTCAAGGGAACTACATCTATGTTGTAAACTTACTAAAGCTGGGTACATGTTCAGAAGCCTTGCTGAGTCAGCATCTTCCTTACATTGTTCAAAATATCTTCAGATAGGAAATAAACTTTTTGTGGATGAATGAGGGTTGTGACATCTTTATTTGTCAGTCAATAAAAATGGAAATGGAAAAGGAAAGGGTGTTCAAATATACACACGTAACTTATAAATCAGAAATCATTCACTAAGCAATTGACTTAAATTACTTTTTTCCTCTGACTTAAATAGAATGAGAATGTCACTAACACAAATAATGTATCTACTAAGAACAGGGAAATACATAAAACTGAATAAAACTGAAAAATGTAAAGTGTTTTGTGTAATTTCAAAATCCTTAAAAAACAACTGTTCTGTTAACAACCACATAGCTCATAATTTTTGTAAATATAAGCTTTTTCAGTTCATGTAAATGTAAATACTTTTTGCTAGTCATCCTGTGCATTTAAAAACAAAAGTGCATTTGTAGCAATTCCCTATAGGATGACTTTTGGGGCCATGATTACACTCTAAATGTTTGAGTGTACTCTTATTGAAGTAATTAGAGCTATTCATATACAGGAAGTGAAGCACATGCTTGGAATAAGGTGAAGACTTCAACATATTGTTGCAGTTATTGCAGAGTTCCAAAATTTTAATTGTAGTTGTTTAGTATCACGAAATACCACATAGACAATATCAGTAGTAAAAAACAAAAGTAGGGACATTTCTTGGGACAACTTATTATTGTATGTTCAGTCTTGTATTACTTTGGATTTTTTCTCCACTATTTTTATGATGGTCCTTGGAGTTTATCTTCAGAAAAGCTATTAAAGAATTTTGGCAGAGCTTCTTCAGTCATTTTCCTGAAAAAGCTAAGGGACTAGCAGTGTCATAAATAAACAGTTGAGTTGAGTACAGGGGTTTGGCTGGTCCTTTTTACCAGCTGTACTAATAAATCAATTTGATGGTGTGGATCACCCTGATGCATTCCTTCCTCTAATGCTGCTGACTTGGAAGGGCTGTTGTTTTACTGTTGGACTTTCATTTGAAATACTGGCCAGCTGTTCTGAAAACCCAGATGTTTGAACAGAAAAATAAACAGATGACCTAACTGAGATAAAAAGTTTACAAAGAGCTTTATTTTTTCCTCTGCACAGTCAGTCTTCTGCATCAGAGCTTGGTACATCTGAAATTCTGAAAAAAAAAACCCTAAAAATATTACAGTTAAATCAGCCCCAACCAGGCATGCAAACACACTTACTATAATTTAAATTATTATTCCAGTACTTTACACAAGTCCTAAACTTCTACAAAAGTACTAGTACAGTGCATTTGTATAGTTTGAAACAACGCTATTTTTGAGAGTCCAACAGACTGAAATGGATTCTCCGGCTTTCATGTGTTTTACAATTAATATGGGTAACATGGGTAGAAGGTTATGTTCTGACCCTATTACTATTACATTCATTAAAAATTATAATGAAAATATTTATCTATGCATGCTTTATCTGAATCTAAATCCCTGGCAATTTTTTTGTAGAGGATACACATATTCACTTTACTATGATATAGGAGGCCTCAAGGACTGCCTTGCTACTATAAGGCTCAAGATTTCTGTCAATCTATCTAGTTGTGTATGCACAGACACCTAATGTGTGACTGCATACGTTAAATCAGGTTTACCACTGAAAGTAATTTCACACAAAATGTTATGTATGCAGTGCATGACACTCCATCCTTATGTTATCCATTCAAACACCTAAATGGCCAATAACACTATAGTGTGTGCAAGTCTCAGAATGATCAATAGCTTCAGCTCCATAATGTTAAGTATTAACATTCCAGTTTTATAGCTTGAGAACCAAAGACGAATGCGGCAAAAATAACTTATAGACCTCATCCTTATGTGCAACCAAGAACGAAATGCAACTGGGTGACTGACAGCTGATGTTGATATGATTCTTCTGTGGTAACTGGGAACTTTTGTGTGATATATGAAGTAAGTTTTCTTCAACAGATTATCGAATTCTCCCTCAATCAAATTGTTTAGACAAAAGTCATAGAATCATAGAATCATAGAATGGTTTAGGTTGGAAGGGACCTTAAAGATCATCTAGGTCCAAACCTCCTGCCATGGGCAGGGACATCTTCCACTAAATCAGCTTGCTCAAAGCCCCATCCAACCTGGTCTTGGACATTTACAGGGTTGGGACATCCACAGTTTCTCTGGGCAACCTGTTCCAGTGCCTCACCGCCCTCATGGTGAAGAATTTCTTCCTAATATCTAAGCTAAATCTACCCTCTTTCAGCTTAAAGCCATTGCCCCTTTTCCTATCACTACGTGCCCTTGTAAAAAGCCCCTCTCCAGCTTTCTGGTAGGCCCCCTTCAGGTACTGGAAGGCTGCTAGGAGGACTCCGTGGAGCCTTCTCTTCTCCATACTGAACAACTCCAACTCTCTCAGCCTGTCCTCATAGGAAAGGTGCTCCATCCCTCTGATCATTTTTGAGGCCCTCCTCTGGACTCACTCCAACAGGTCCGTGTCTTTCTTATGTTGGGGACCCCAGAGCTGGATGCAGTACTCCACGTGGGTCTCACAAGAGTGGAGTAGAAGGGGAGAATCACCTCCCTCGACCTGCTGGTCATGTTTCTTTTGATGCAGCCTAGGATATGGTTGTCTTTCTGGGCTGCAATCGCACACTGACAGCTCATGTTGAGCTTCTCGTCAGCCAACACTCCCAAGTGCTTCTCCTCAGGACTGCTGTCAATCCGTTCTCTGCCCAGCCTGTATTTGTGCTTGGGATTGCCCTGGCCCATGTGCAGGACCTTGCACTTGGCCTTGTTGAACTTCATGAGGTTCGCATGGGCCCACCTCTCAAGCCTGTCAAGGTCCCTCTGGATGGCATCCCTCCCCTCCAGTGTATCGACTGCACCACACAGCTTGGTGTCGTTGGCAAACTTGCTGAGGGTGCACTCAATCCCACCGTCCATGTCCCCGCCAAAGATGTTACACAACGCCGGTCCCAATACCAACCCCTGAGGAACGCCACTCGTCACTGGTCTCTGCTTGGACATCGAGCTGCTGATCGCGACTCTTTGAGTGTGACCACCCAGCCAATTCCTTATCCATCGAGTGGTCCAGCCGTCAAATCCATGTCTCTCCAATTTAGAGACAAGGACGTTGTGTGAGACAGTGTCAAATGCTTTGCACAAGTCCAGGTAGATAATGTCAGTTGCTCGTTCCATATCCACCAACACTGTAACCCCATCGCAGAAGGCCACCAAATTTGTCAGGCATGATTTTCCCTTGGTGAAGCCATGTCGTCTGTCTCTGATCACCTCCCTGTCTTCCATAAGCTTTGACATAACTTCCAGGAGTATCTGTTCCATACCTTACCAAGCAGGTAAGCCTCAGAGGTGAGGCTGACTGGTCAGTAGTTCCCAGCATCCTCCTTATTACTCTTTTTAAAAATGGGTGCAATGTTTCCCTTTTTACAGTCACCGGGAACTTCACCTGACTTCCACGACTTCTCCAATGTGGTGGAGAGTGGCTTAGCAACTACATCAGCCAATTCCCTCAGCACCCTGGAAAGCATCTCATCGGGTACCATGGACTTGTGTATCTTCAGGTTCCTCAGGTGGTCTTGAACCTGATTTTCTCTTATGGGGGGAAGGACTTGAGGTTCAGGGACTTGAGAGATGTGGGAAGAGTAAAAACTAAGGCAAAAGAGGGCATGATTGCTGCAGCCCAGGCCACCACCAATCTTAACCTCTCTAATTAGTTCATCTGTGTTGGTTTGCCTCTGCTTGGGCTACCACCTGGATTATGAACCCATCCTCAACACACTCCAAGGGTCTTCTGGACTGTTTACAGCTTGCTGTGCTACTTTGCCAGCAGGTGTCACGGGGATTGAAGTCCCCCAGAAGGAGCAGAGCCTGTGAACATGATGCTTCCTGCAGCTGAGCTTCACCAACAGGCTCCCCTTGATTGGATGGCCTGTAGTAAACACCAGCCACAAGGTTTCCTTTTTTGGCTTGGCCTCAAAGTTTCATAAACTCTAAATCTGTTCATCACTGTTTTGCAAAGACAGCTCTGTGCAAGCAATCTTTTTTTTTTTACGTAGAGGACAACCCTTGTTCCCAGCCTCCTTCCTTCCCTGTCCCTTCTGACTTCTTTATAGCCATTGATTGCAGCGCTCCAGTTGCATGTTTCATCCCACCAAGTTTCAGTGATAGCAGTTAGATCATAGTTTTCTAGGTGCACAGTGGTTTCCAACTCGTCCTGTTTGTTACCCACGCTTGCTATATTCATTGGTATACAGGCACTTCAGCTGGGCTATCTACCATGTCACCTTTTTAGAGGAACAAACCCTAATTCCTTTGAGGCATTTCACAGGTGTTTCTCTGTTGGTTCCTAATACGTCCAGCACCCTCTGGCTCTTTGTTGCTCAAAACTCCATCCCCTTCCCCCCACTAAGTCTAGTCTGGCCATCCTGTTGGTGAAGATGCCCCTCTTGGTCAAGTGACTCCCATCAGCTCCCAACAGACCTGGCTTCTCAAAGGTAGATCCCTGATCATAGAAGCCAAAACCTTGAGTATGGCAACAGCTATGCAGCCAGGCATTCACCTGTTCAATTTAACTCCTCCTTCCTGAACCCAAGGTCCATGCGTTGGTATGAGTTTTGGAGTTTGGACAGTAAGCTCATGCTTAGGTATGAGTTGCACACACCCTATGGCAATAGAGGAGGAAATAAAGCTCTGTTTCTCCTTAGCCCTCACAGGATATAGACTATCAAAAGCCAGTGAAAAGAGAAGCTGCTCAGAAAGCAGTTCAGAGAATAGGTCTGATTTAGGTGCTCTAAATCACTTTAACCAAGCACAGCTTTGTGCCCAAATAGTAGAACTCTAGTGGGTCCAACCACCTTTCTCAAACAGGGCCATCTACAGCCAGTTGCCCAGGACTATGTCCAGCACATTAGTGTGCCTGTATCCTCTACATTCAGAGAAAATATTCACAATTTTATTGCATAGTTAGTAAATTACATTGCTTTCTCCAATATATAAAATTATAAATTCACATTTGCATACCAACAAACAAATAGCATTTACCTTAAGAAACACACAGACTGGTTAAGTTGAATAACTAACAACTTCAACTACTTCTATAAAAAGCAGAGTATATTATACACCTGGTATTTTATATTTTGTAAATGTTTTCCTATGTTATTTACCAAATTAAATTAATTCAGCTTTCCCCTGTTTTTCATCCTGATTTTTCTGGAAGTTGTTTTTCATAGTTAGATTTTTATCTGTAGTTATCTTTTTCAGTCTTCGATCTATAATTTCAACTGTCCATTTTACATGCAGCCTGCTTAACTAACTTTATTGTACAGTTATCAAAAGAGAACTCAGGTTAAACTTATTTTACATGCATGACACTACAACTTAAATCCTTCTTTAATTGCTTAGCATATCAGTATTATACAAATAACTAGGTTATGCCATATTTTTAATTTAGTGTTCAGATAAACAACCTGAGTTGCCTGGTAGTTTGCTTCAGAGTTTTATACTTTGCTTTAGTCCTTGAAATAATCATTGCTTCCATCCAATTTGTAATCCTCAGCCAAAACTGGTCCTGAGTCCTTGTGAGCACAAACATCTCACAAAAAACATAGAAAATGCAATTATACTGTAAATTATGTTTTAAAGCATGCTTCCTCCTAGGACTTGCATTTAATCCTAATTTGAAGTTCCCTTGACTTCAGCCATACTACGCAAAATCTCAGTCATTTGAATTTTTTCACCTCTTACTGATTCTCTCAAAAAGTATTTACAATATTTGAAAACCTTATTGATGACCAAAATTGTCTTCCCTATTAATTATTTGTATTTCATGAGGAACAGTTATTGTTCAACCACTACTGAGACATGGTTTTCATATCTCTGTTCAGTAAAAAGTTGAAGAAAGCCATTGTCGAGGAAGGGCATGGGAAGCTGAGCTATGTGCACTGATTAATTCTGTCAAATTATAGATGTTCAGAAAGTTCCTCACAATGGCCATAGCAAACTCTGATTAAAGTATACAATTTCCAATTGCAACATAAAATGTGTTTGTTTAGACTTCCTTGGAAAAAGGTAGGCTTACAGACATATTGTATTTATCTCCTGGCCGACTAATTAGGGTATGCCCACAGTTCATGGTGAAAAAATTGCTGTAGCACTCTGCCCAGGCTCATTAGCTCTAACAGCAGGGCTAATTAACTCCGGTGCAGTACCACACAGCAGTGGATGTTCCTCTTCAGGAGTCATCATTTGCGTTAGTATTTGCATGGTACCACTTGCTCTGAAGAGACATGTCAGGTCTCTCAGAGTTAACTGGGTATCTTTAGGGTGCTGTGCTTTGTAATGCAGACATTCACCTTAAATACGCCAGTGCTGCTCTCTCAACTCTCCTTTTTCACTGGGAAGGTACTATAAAATTTTTGTTCTGGAGGATCTCTCCCTATCACATCTCAGATCCCAGCAATATTAGTGTTCAAGGTGAATTCCCTGCTTAAATATGTACTCTGACCAGTGACTTCTGGATCCAAAGCTTGACTCCAAACAAATATTATAAACAAACAATATTTTCCCACTAACTGCCTAGGACCCTGTACTCAACTAGTGCAAATTATGTCACTGTCTTAGAAATGAAAAAAAGACACTTCAATTTTGTGTTGCATAAAACGTCTTTTATACCCTTTTTGCAACTTACTCCACTGTGTTTTGCAACTCGCCCACTGTGTTTTTCAACTTTTCTTTCTCTTTTTATTCATTTTCATATCATACTTTATTTAATTAGTTAGCTATTTATTACCATGCATTACTTCTTACATTATTTTTACCATGTTGACTGGTCCTTTACTCCTAATTCCAAGGAATCACAGAAGAATGTAAGGATAGATACAATGTTAATGTACATATATTCTAATAACAGTGCTTGCATATGAAAATAATAATGGCAATAAATCACTTATCTTCTTATAAATATTGGTGTGAATTAAGAATAAGCAGGTATTTAAAAATCGTCATTGTCTTAGGCTAGTACATAGCCTGAATCAGCATGTTTGGGAACTTTGAAATCAGCTGATGTGAGACATCAAATATTATACTCTTGATTTCATTAAGCTAGCATACCATAGCTATTATTTCTGCTCTTAAATTCTTCACTATACAATGTTAATTGTTTCAGAAATTATAACATTATTACACTACCTAATTGCACTCAGATTCAGTACTTTGAAAGTGTAAATATCCTAACATTTGCATGTGGAGTTAATTATGAATACAAAACTGCAGTTGTAAAGAGATGTTTTCTAAACCTGGCTCTCTATGTAAGAAATTGTTAAATGTGGAGATTGTTTCTGATCTCTTTTGAAATCAACAACCACTTCACTGCTAAAAAACTAAAGACTTCTTAAAGATTAAAAAAACAGACTTGATCAACGAACTGACGAAAGATCTCAATCCCTGTTTATTAAAAACATGAGATAGGCATTTTATTTAATATCTCATTTCACTGGCTAGGATGGCACTCTCCTTTTCCATGAAGAGGAAAACGTATCGTTGCAATTTCTATTTGCATCATAGATTCACTTAACAGTTATTAAAAAATTTTCCCACTTTCTCATAGGGTTATACTAAATAGCAGTTTTCATGAGATCTGGCCATCAGTTTGACCTCAGTGATTCCTATATTTCAAAAGCCAACTTATTTTCTCTGACAAACATGCCTAACTAAGTAAGTAAAGTCAGTAATTGTCACTTTATCCCTTATGCTAGCCAAATATTGATACATATTTTTGGTAGCATATATTTTTCTAGCAGCAGAGGTTTAGTGTATCAATTTAACACATAATATATTATAAAATAATTATACTCAATGTCTAATTCAACATCAACAATTTAAATATATTCACAAAGAGGCAAAGGACAAACATCTTTATGACTGATTGTAGACTAGAAATAATACTGTCATTTCAAAACTTGTATTTGAAAAGTCAGCTGACTCAGCAAAATTTACAAAAATGAAAATAAAGGCAACTGAAGATGTAGTTTTATGTAACATAGGTTCAAACTAAATACCTAGAAAATATTTGCCCTAATTGTTGTAAAACATAAGTAATCTGATAATGATATAAATGATCCGATGATACTAGTCAAATACAGCTTTTTGCAGCCTAACTATATTGCTTTAAAATGCCTGTCAATGCTTCACATAAACATAAGTGAAACAATAAGGAAAGAAAAGACTCTGCTGTTGCAAAACCGAATATGTTTTTGTTCAGTAAAGTAAAAACGACATCTGTTGTTATTTAATGTGTTAATGGAGCATTATATAACACAGTATATTTATTATTAGAGAAGTTGATTTTATATGTAAGGCTTGAATCATAAAAAGTTGTGCATCAGTTGTTACCATTTACTGTTTCTTGAGGTACATTACTTTTCAAAAGGTTTCATTAGTCCTTTACTAAACGTGCAAATACCCATGAATCTACCTGTCAAAATGTGGTTGGAAGGGGAAAACATGTTTCTGTTTCATCTAAGAAAACAGTTTAATCTCCTCCCCAGATATGTGTGTATATATATGTGTATATATATGAACACACACATATGAAAAAATCCTGAAAACATCTCCATGAAAAAACTTATTTACATGCAAAAATGGTATTTGTATTGTAAATCGTTCTCTGAGTGCAATCATAAGTCATTCTATAAAGAAATAACAAAATGCTGTCTATAGTGAAGCTTAAGTAATTTGTAGGTGATAGGATCCATCATATGAGGTATGTCACATGATTGGTAGAACAAGGATATTTAAAATTTTATATATACGCATCACTCATCATGGTTTCTAAAACCTAACTTTATTACAGGATTGTAATAAATTCAACTGACATGTTGAATATTTGAAGAATGTTTTAGATTCTGAAAATCTTGTTAATTTTTTCCCCAGTACCATGTAATAATCCAGATGATCAAATTCTTTACTACAATAAGGAATTGTACTGCTACCTTGCTCACTGCAGTGGTGAGAAATAAAGGGTTGTAGTTCTCTGGAACTTTCATAGATCCTTTTCTAAAAATTGATGTCACACTTTGTTTATTTTCTGTTCTTTTGGTATAAACATTAATGATAATGATGGGTTCCACATCATAGCAATTCAGAATTTTATTTCCTCTGGAACACTTGAGTGAAAATACCATCTCATTATTGCAATTTGTTACTGTTCATTTAACCAGTTTATTATAAATTCTATTATACTGACTTGTTAGTATGAACCCATCCCTTGGCCTCTGTGAAGAATAGCTTTGTTAGGAAAGTTCTGTAAGCAATTTTGTAGTGGATACTGACACAAAAAAAATTGATTTGGTTTTTCTGGTATGGTTCAATATTCTTTGGTATTACCTCTACACCTTAATCACATATTGGCCTGATCAACTCTGTGGCAGGTGTTTGAAAAGGCTGCCTTTTATTAGCTTTCATAATTTTAGCAAGTTGATGCTCAGAATTATTTTTGGCTTTTCTGTTTGTGACTTAACAGTTTCCCTACCAGGCTATATGTTCTTGTCTTTTCTTTGTTGGGAACTGGCTTCTCTTGTTTAAAGGATGCCTCTTTGCTTCCAGTAGTCTCCTTTGCCCTGCTGCTTAACTTATGCTGGTCTTTCTGTAAGGTCCAGTTAAAGTCTTTATTGATCTCTCTGGACTTCAGTAAAACATTTCATACACATGGGAAATTATTAACCAAACTTGACAAGAGGATGATCAATAGAGAATTCAAAGGTGGATAAGAAAGTTGCTGAAAGGGTATCTGTCATAGTGAAAAGAGGCACGTGGTAGTTCCTCAAGAATTAGCCCTAAGACCAACAGTATTGCATATTTTAACGACAAAAGAAAGGCAACCTGACTTATCTCATACAGAGAGTTGGAAGACTTGTCTGCATGTAAACTCATTGTTTATCATATCATGCCAACCACTCTTCATTATTTACATTACAGTGCTCCTTATTTAGACATTCTTAGTGTTCACTGAGAGGGAAATGGCTAAGTGGAGGACTATTTTCAAAGTTTAACTTACCGCTCTTCAGAGTGAACAAGCTGTCTCACAATAAAATACCCTTACTGTACATAGAAAAGATCACAGAGAGAATTACTGTAAAGTAGCTATAATAACATAAATTCTTATCCTAGCTCACTGTGCAGTAACTTTGCTGGGTAAACAAACATTAAGAGTATTGATTATTTAGCCTTGTCTTTTAGCTCAGGTTAAGGCACTGTCCTAATTTCAGCTATTAATGGCTAGCCTGTAGTATATTTAACTAAAGCCAAACTGTTAGGCTTTTGTAGAATTACCATTTACTTTAGTGGGTTCAATGTTTGTATTGAGTCTGGCTGAGACAGAGTTTATTTTCCCCATAGCAGCCCTCGTAGTGCTGTGCTTTGTATTGGTAGCTAGAAAGGTGTTGATAACGCTCCAGTGTTCTGGCTGCTGCTGAGCAGTGCTCACACAGCATCAAGGCTGTCTTTCCAACATTCCCCCCCTCACCAGTAGGCTGGGGTTGGGCAAGATCCTGGGAAGGGCCATAGTCAGGACAGCTGACCCAAACTGACCAAAGGCATATTCCATACCATGTGACACCTGCTCAGCAATAAAAACTAAGAGAAGAAGGAATGGAGGGGGCATTCGTTATATACGTTTGTCTTCCCGAGGAACCGCTACATGTACTGAAACCCTGCTTCCTGGGAAGTGGCTAGACGTCACCTGCTGATGGGAAGTAGCGAATAAATCTTTTGTTTCCCGTTGCTTCTGCACATGGCCTTTCTGTTGCTGAGTTAAACTGCCTTTATCTTGACCCACGTTTTTTTTTTCTTATTCTCTCCCTCCCTGTCCTGCTGAGAGGGGGAGTGATAGAGCGGCATGACGGCACCTGGTGTCCAGCCCAGGTCAACCCACCACAATGTTACACCTTCATAGCAGCTGAAACTAATGTAAGCCACTAGAGTTCTACTATTTGGGCACAAAGCTGTGCTTGGTTAAAGTGATTTAGAGCGCCTAAATCAGACCTATTCTCTGAACTGCTTTCTGAGCAGCTTCTCTTTTCACTGGCTTTTGATAGTCTATATCCTGTGAGGGCTAAGGAGAAACAGAGCTTTATTTCCTCCTCTATTGCCATAGGGTGTGTGCAACTCATACCTAAGCATGAGCTTACTGTCCAAACTCCAAAACTCATACCAACGCATGGACCTTGGGTTCAGGAAGGAGGAGTTAAATTGAACAGGTGAATGCCTGGCTGCATAGCTGTTGCCATACTCAAGGTTTTGGCTTCTATGATCAGGGATCTACCTTTGAGAAGCCAGGTCTGTTGGGAGCTGATGGGAGTCACTTGACCAAGAGGGGCATCTTCACCAACAGGATGGCCAGACTAGACTTAGTGGGGGGAAGGGGATGGAGTTTTGAGCAACAAAGAGCCAGAGGGTGCTGGACGTATTAGGAACCAACAGAGAAACACCTGTGAAATGCCTCAAAGGAATTAGGGTTTGTTCCTCTAAAAAGGTGACATGGTAGATAGCCCAGCTGAAGTGCCTGTATACCAATGAATATAGCAAGCGTGGGTAACAAACAGGACGAGTTGGAAACCACTGTGCACCTAGAAAACTATGATCTAACTGCTATCACTGAAACTTGGTGGGATGAAACATGCAACTGGAGCGCTGCAATCAATGGCTATAAAGAAGTCAGAAGGGACAGGGAAGGAAGGAGGCTGGGAACAAGGGTTGTCCTCTACGTAAAAAAAAAAAGATTGCTTGCACAGAGCTGTCTTTGCAAAACAGTGATGAACAGATTTAGAGTTTATGAAACTTTGAGGCCAAGCCAAAAAAGGAAACCTTGTGGCTGGTGTTTACTACAGGCCATCCAATCAAGGGGAGCCTGTTGGTGAAGCTCAGCTGCAGGAAGCATCATGTTCACAGGCTCTGCTCCTTCTGGGGGACTTCAATCCCCGTGACACCTGCTGGCAAAGTAGCACAGCAAGCTGTAAACAGTCCAGAAGACCCTTGGAGTGTGTTGAGGATGGGTTCATAATCCAGGTGGTAGCCCAAGCAGAGGCAAACCAACACAGATGAACTAATTAGAGAGGTTAAGATTGGTGGTGGCCTGGGCTGCAGCAATCATGCCCTCTTTTGCCTTAGTTTTTACTCTTCCCACATCTCTCAAGTCCCTGAACCTCAAGTCCTTCCCCCCATAAGAGAAAATCAGGTTCAAGACCACCTGAGGAACCTGAAGATACACAAGTCCATGGTACCCGATGAGATGCTTTCCAGGGTGCTGAGGGAATTGGCTGATGTAGTTGCTAAGCCACTCTCCACCACATTGGAGAAGTCGTGGAAGTCAGGTGAAGTTCCCGGTGACTGTAAAAAGGGAAACATTGCACCCATTTTTAAAAAGAGTAATAAGGAGGATGCTGGGAACTACTGACCAGTCAGCCTCACCTCTGAGGCTTACCTGCTTGGTAAGGTATGGAACAGATACTCCTGGAAGTTATGTCAAAGCTTATGGAAGACAGGGAGGTGATCAGAGACAGACGACATGGCTTCACCAAGGGAAAATCATGCCTGACAAATTTGGTGGCCTTCTGCGATGGGGTTACAGTGTTGGTGGATATGGAACGAGCAACTGACATTATCTACCTGGACTTGTGCAAAGCATTTGACACTGTCTCACACAACGTCCTTGTCTCTAAATTGGAGAGACATGGATTTGACGGCTGGACCACTCGATGGATAAGGAATTGGCTGGGTGGTCACACTCAAAGAGTCGCGATCAGCAGCTCGATGTCCAAGCAGAGACCAGTGACGAGTGGCGTTCCTCAGGGGTTGGTATTGGGACCGGCGTTGTGTAACATCTTTGGCGGGGACATGGACGGTGGGATTGAGTGCACCCTCAGCAAGTTTGCCAACGACACCAAGCTGTGTGGTGCAGTCGATACACTGGAGGGGAGGGATGCCATCCAGAGGGACCTTGACAGGCTTGAGAGGTGGGCCCATGCGAACCTCATGAAGTTCAACAAGGCCAAGTGCAAGGTCCTGCACATGGGCCAGGGCAATCCCAAGCACAAATACAGGCTGGGCAGAGAACGGATTGACAGCAGTCCTGAGGAGAAGCACTTGGGAGTGTTGGCTGACGAGAAGCTCAACATGAGCTGTCAGTGTGCGATTGCAGCCCAGAAAGACAACCATATCCTAGGCTGCATCAAAAGAAACATGACCAGCAGGTCGAGGGAGGTGATTCTCCCCTTCTACTCCACTCTTGTGAGACCCACGTGGAGTACTGCATCCAGCTCTGGGGTCCCCAACATAAGAAAGACACGGACCTGTTGGAGTGAGTCCAGAGGAGGGCCTCAAAAATGATCAGAGGGATGGAGCACCTTTCCTATGAGGACAGGCTGAGAGAGTTGGAGTTGTTCAGTATGGAGAAGAGAAGGCTCCACGGAGTCCTCCTAGCAGCCTTCCAGTACCTGAAGGGGGCCTACCAGAAAGCTGGAGAGGGGCTTTTTACAAGGGCACGTAGTGATAGGAAAAGGGGCAATGGCTTTAAGCTGAAAGAGGGTAGATTTAGCTTAGATATTAGGAAGAAATTCTTCACCATGAGGGCGGTGAGGCACTGGAACAGGTTGCCCAGAGAAACTGTGGATGTCCCAACCCTGTAAATGTCCAAGACCAGGTTGGATGGGGCTTTGAGCAAGCTGATTTAGTGGAAGATGTCCCTGCCCATGGCAGGAGGTTTGGACCTAGATGATCTTTAAGGTCCCTTCCAACCTAAACCATTCTATGATTCTATGATTCTATGACTTTTGTCTAAACAATTTGATTGAGGGAGAATTCGATAATCTGTTGAAGAAAACTTACTTCATATATCACACAAAAGTTCCCAGTTACCACAGAAGAATCATATCAACATCAGCTGTCAGTCACCCAGTTGCATTTCGTTCTTGGTTGCACATAAGGATGAGGTCTATAAGTTATTTTTGCCGCATTCGTCTTTGGTTCTCAAGCTATAAAACTGGAATGTTAATACTTAACATTATGGAGCTGAAGCTATTGATCATTCTGAGACTTGCACACACTATAGTGTTATTGGCCATTTAGGTGTTTGAATGGATAACATAAGGATGGAGTGTCATGCACTGCATACATAACATTTTGTGTGAAATTACTTTCAGTGGTAAACCTGATTTAACGTATGCAGTCACACATTAGGACAGGCTGAGAGAGTTGTAGTTGTTCAGCATGGAAAAGAGAAGGTTCCAGGGTGACACAGTTGCAACCTTTCAATACATAAAGGGGGCTTATAAGAAAGCTGGACTTTTTTCCAAGGCCTGTAGGGACGGTAGAATGGGCAACGGTTTTAAACTGAAAGGGGGTAGATTTAGATTGGACATAAGGAAGAAATTTTTGATGATGTTGGTGGTGAGACACTGAAACAGGTTGCCCATCATTGCAAGTGTTCAAGTTCAGGCTGGAAATGGCTTTGAGCAACCTGATCTGATGACAGATGACCCTGCCCATGGTAGGGAGGTTGGACTAGATGAGCTTTAAAAGTTCCTTCCAGCCCAAACCATTCTGTGATTCTATGGTTCTATATCAGTATTTTATACCAAGACATAAACTGTCATAGAAAGCTTTGAAAACACAGCAGTGTTTTCAAGTGACTGAGTCATCCACTGAGTAACATGATGTTTCAAAATCATTTTTTATCTCCTCATCTTCCAGTTTTGAAAACCTAGCCCTTTATTCCCATGCCCTGAAATGTCCCTGAAGCAGATGCTCCTGACATAAAACATTCCAGTCAAAGGAAAGATTTTGCGTTTTATGAAATTTTTAGAGTGGAAGGTCCATTTCAGTTTTGTATTTCTTTAAAACAGGAACTTCAGTTTGATTTATATTATTTTTTTGTTCATTCTTCTTCCCTAGTCTGTTCCTCTTTCTTTTTCAGTTTAGCAACTGAGCACAAAATTCAGTTACTCACTGAGCTTTGTACTCTAATTGGCTGGAAATGGAAGGCAATGCTGTGCCCTATAATGAGCCCTGAGATTCATTACAGTATTTTTCCAAAGCAGTACCCATGCAAATGAGAGAAAAATCAGTCACAAAATTCATACCTCAGTGTTTTAAAATATGTTTGTAATTTTACAAAATAATTAAAACCCTGGAAAGGCCTAAAAGTACAGAATTTCTAATTCTGACCTCCAAAAAATACTTTGCTTTTCTGCTAGCTTATTTGAGGTGCCATTTACAGACTGTGCAAAGGCCAAGTATGCAGGAACATAAAAGCTTTCTTATGCTTTACAGAAGCAAAAGTTATTTATTAATTGTAGCAGCATTTCTGAATCAGAATGACTTCTACTTTTTGCATCAGGCTAAATGGGTGAGTGACTGACAAAAAATATTATCCATTCAAAGGACTTTAGATGAAAGCCCTAGGATATACTTGGGCTAAAATTGTTCGCTTCATGATCAGTTTTACACAGGAAATAATTTTGACTGGTATTCTCACTCCATACTGTCTTTTTTCTTCTAGCAAGTTTTTGGTGTTTTGGTGTTCTCTGAAACAGAATTTTTCCATATTTTTTACAGAATGACCATTTGCCATTTAGTGAAGGTAAGCCATTACTTCTTTTCCTGCCACTGAGAATTCTCATTTTTATCTCAAAAGAAAAGTCATGAAAATTACGCTAATTCCTTCCTCAGCTCATTGCTGCCTAGGTTCAAGGGACATGTTGCAGGTGTTGAAAGTGCACAGTGATACATGAGAGCGCAAGGATATTACCATTTGTCTTCTTCACTGGAGTTTATTCTTCAAAATGATATGTTTTCTTCACGTAGCATTTCAAAGTCCATTCTGGAAAGTACCATAATATTAGTTAAAGCTAAATGTATTTTTTTTTGCAGGTTGCAAAGTACTGAAAGCTTGTGCAAAAGAACTGAAATTATCATTATTGAGTTTCTCTCCCATAAGACTTCACTGAATATTCTATTATATTATTCAATTTCCCATTGACCTGATTTTGTTCCCCTGATTATAAGAGTCAGAGTATTTCTCAGAATGCTCAGGGTGGCTTCATAATAAAACCAGTTAAGCCTAAAACCTCCCCCTCATGTTCTTTAAAATATAAGCCACTTTTAAATTGATTGACTAAAACAAAACGCCCTCCTCATTCCTCGAGGGATTTATTAGATGAACCTAGGTCACACTGTCAGCTCTTGCATGGGCTTCCAGGGATACAGAATTGAAGATGATGAGAAGTGATGAATCTTGGTCATATGAGAACCCTAAGGGATACAAAATTTTATTAGGTGGCAGATGCAAAACACAATTAGCCTTCAACCCAGCCATTTTATTCCTAGTAAAGGGTCTATCTGAGTCAAGCTAATTGTCCCCACTTGTCTAGAAATCTATGAAAAGATCTATTGCTCATAGAAATGCTGTTAATAACTTTTTTTTTCCCACTCGCACCTCTGGCTCCTCTTAAGGTCACAAGTTAATACAATAAGGTCTGGATGAGATCAGTGATTTCCATACAGAGCCAGGAGAGACCTATCTTCATTTAAGTGATATCCATTTTGAATTTTTCCAGTTACCTGCCTTTGAGGAATAAGACATCTACAGTCACATTTGAGTAATATTATTATCTGTTACTAAAAATCTTCTATCTATTGGTCTTCATATAGCTAGCACTGTATTTTCTTACTTCCTACAGCTTTTTTTGCATTTTGAATATTTGTAATAATTTAAATTTACTGAATATTTCATAGCTGAAACAGTGGGTCTTTCAAATTTTTGCTTCCACTGTAGGAGGCATTAATTCATTAAATTCATACTATTAAGTGATGTGCTTTATTTTTCACGTATAGAAAGATTTTAACATGTATGAAGCCATTTTCAAAAAATGATTATTGTGCTAATTTTCATAGCTTTATAGGAACAAGTAGATTTTATAACTACCAGTGTTGCAAACTTATCCTTGGACTCTTCTTCTGATGTTGATTAATCCATCAATAGAGCAGGAAAAATCACACTGAACAACACACTTTTTTTCTGAGATAAAATTATATTTGTGGAACCACAATTTTAATTTCAGTTTCTTCCCTACCACACACAGTATTAAGTTCCAAACTTTACTCTTCCAAAAACTGAAATGTAAGAACACATATTCATGGAACAATTGTTAAATGAAAAATAAAATGGCAGCACTTTCTGAGACTTCAGTTAAGACCATGTGACTAACATGAACCTGACTGCTTAGTATATTAGGAAGTCCTCACCAGAAACAGTCAAACCTTCCTTAGGTAAATAGTCACACAGCCTCGTACCTTGTGAAGTCATTTACACTCCTAAAAATTACTGTGAGATGCTACCAAATCAAAAGCCCTTGTTTTGAACACAAGTTCAGTGATTGCAAAAGCCAATACTTGTATTCATCCAAATGACAAGATTCATACCTGATATACCATTTCACACTACCGCTTACACAATTCGCAGCAGCTACAGCCTTCCGTGTGTCTTAACCAAAACATGACTAATCAAAAATCAAGAGACAAGTGTCATGGATTACCTTTCTTACAACTTTATGTACATTTTGTGGTTTTTGTACCTACAACATTTGTACATTTCTTGATTTTGAAACTTTTGTCATCTTGTATTAATATGAAAAGAATGATAATGAAGGTTTATTGTTTTGATGCATTTATTTCAAGAAGCATCAAAAACATCTTTTGTCTTGAAAAGGAACAAGTTCGGTCACACAGCTGGGACATCACTGGGGTCACTCAGAGGAGGTGGAACAGCTCATGTGACTGGAGTGCTGTGGTGGGCAGACACAAGCCCTTCAGGAGGCACACACAGGGAAGAGAGGAGGGGGATGCGCTCTGTGCAAAGGAGCAGTCAGATGTGTGGGACAGAAAGCAGGTGGGGGAGAGCTCATGGGCCAGGATCAGAGGAGAGGCCAGTAAAGCTGAGAACAATGTGGGAGGGAGTTACAGACCAGCTGGTCCAGGCGAGGAAGTGGGTGAAGCCTACTTTAAACTATTTGAGGAGGTCTCTGTGTCACAGACTCATGACATCTCCCGGAAAGGCAGTTTGGCAGAACATAAGCAATCAAGATTTCTGGAGAGTGTCGGGGTAACTTCCTGATACGGGTACTGGATGGGCCAAGCAGGAGTGATGCACAGCTGGATCTGCTGTTCACTAACAAGGAGGCACTGGTTGGATGTATAGTAATCAACGGCAGCCCCAGCAACTGTGACCGTGAAATAATGATCTTCAAGATTCTGAGAGGAGTGAGGAAGGAGAACAGCAGAGCGCAGTTCCAGGACTTCAGGAGAACAGATTTTGGCTTATTCAGAAGCTGGTAGATGATATTCCATGGCAGGCAGCTCTGAGTGGCAAAGGAGCTCAGGAAAGCTAATAAGTCTTTAAGGACAAACTACCGGAACTATTCATCCCAATACTCAGAAAATCAAAGTTGTCTTGGGTAAAAGTGGGAAACTCACAGCATAGCTCCAATGCAAAAAGGCAGCATAAAGGGGTGGAACAGGGACAGGCTACAAAGGAAGAATTTTAAAACATTGCCCTCATATGTACAGATGGTTTCAGAAAAGTCAAACTCAGCTGAAGTTGGAGGGACATCGAGAGTAACAAGAGCTTCTACTGCTCTGTTAGTAGTATAAGGCTAAACAAGGAAAAAGTGTGAATGCTGCTGAATGAGGTAGGTGATTTAGTGACAGTGGACAGAAAACACTGAGGTATTCACTGCCTTCTTTGCTTCAGTCTACACTGACAAGGTGTGACAGGCCTTGCATATTAGTGACAGGGCTCAAGGAGGAGAGGAGCTACTAGGCAGGAATGAGAGTTGAGTCAAGACATCAACCTGTACAAGTCTCTGGGACATGATGGGTAGCACCTAAAGGTGTTGAGGGATCAGGTCGATATCCTTTCAAGGTCATTCTCCATCAACTTTGTAATATCATGGAGACTGAAGAAGGTCTCTGACAACTGGAGAATGGCAAATTTTGCACCCATCTTCAAAACATGACAAAAACAAAACCTGGGGAGCTGTGGGCCAGTTGGCCTCACTTCAGTCTCTGGGAAAGTCATGGAGGGAGTTCTTTTTGGCAGGTGAGGGAGAAGAAGGAGATTGGGGATAGCCAGCACAGATTTACTGTGGGAAAAAGAGACCTGACCAACCTGACTGCCTCTGTGATAAAATGACCAGATTTGTGGATGAGGGGAGAGTAGTGGATGTCATTTACTTGCCATTATTATATCACTCACTCTTTTTCCCTGCAATCCATTATCCATCTAGACTATAACAATTCAGTGGTGGAGATTTTTCTAGTGCTCTGCATTTGTACCTTGCTGAGTATAAAAGGGCCTCAGTACATTTCAAATATATCTTGTTTTCAAGAGTAAAGATGATCTGCAGAGTGGGCAGACCCCCAGAGGCTTATGTCACCTGAGGCTCATAGGTATCTTTTTGCATGTTTGTACACAGCCTGAGTACACATGACCATCCTTGACAGCATTTCAACTAGAAAGAAATTCAGCCATGACAGGCATGGATGGAGCTGCAATGTACTCAGCAAAGATCTCCCCCATCTTCAGGTCAGAGCTGAAAGTCTAACATCTGGTCATTCCTGACTCATGATCAAAAGCCTCACTAGTCTGCTCACCAGCAGAGTCATGGCCTTCTGGATGTCACTGAAATAAAACAAATTAATCTCTGATGAAGAACTGTTAAAGAAAGAGGCAAAAATATCATGTACATGTATTTTTGAGCATCCTATCTTTTTCTTCTCAAAAAGACACAAAATTATTCACATCAATTCTAATACTTTTTTCTGTGGGATATTCTGATAAAATGAGCAGGGCCTGTGAAGCCCAATAAAGCAAAACCCCAAGCAGGTTTCCCTTAAGCCACCATGTCAAATTTCGTTCTGCAAATGAGTAGTTTCATATTCAGAAAAGAAGTCTGTCTGACTGCACATCAGATACAGTGAATAGTTGTACTACGTGATTCTTTTTTCTATATTGTAAATTTCCCCCTAGATGTCAAAACCATTCATCTACCTGCATTTCACTTGAATGTTCAAGAAGGCATTCAACTCTAGCTTCAGTGACTTAAATAAACTATACTATTTACTCCGATTTCATGCTTAAATTAAATCACAAATTACTTGATGTCTTTGTTCAAAGTTTATCTAAACTCATTTCTGTTCATTAGCTTTGTCATTATGTGTTAAAGACCCTAAAGAAAGAGCATGAAGAATCAAGTCTTATTCACATACTAGCAAAAGGCCAAATTCTGTCACTTGATAACCATGTGCTATCCCAATGACATATAGTAAAGACATTGTATTATGACTTTACAGTGCTAGGTCTTGCAGCTTGGGATTTATTTTATATTCAATGAGAAGAAAACATTACAAAATATTCCTGTCCAGCCAACCAAGCAGCCACCAAATTCAGGAAAACCTGTAATGCCCATCTGGTCTTTCAGATATTTCCTTTTGCTCTTATTCACATTTTCTACACAACAGCTAGACTCATATCAAAAAAGCAGACTTAAAAGTTCTAAGTTCCTAAAAGCTTTAGCTGAGGGTCTTCAAGTCTTTGTTTTCAGGGTTCAGACAAGGTATAAAGTTAAGTAGTTGACTGTGATCTTGGAAAATATTTTTTTTCCATATAGGAATAAACTTCATTAAAATACTTCATTTTTTGTTTTAGTTTCCATTTCTAAAATTGAGAAGGGCAAGAGAAAAGAATTGAGTATCCTGCATGCTTATTTACAGTCTCATAGAAATAGAATAATGATGGTTAGTTCATAAAAACACAGTTCTGAAAATAATTAACCTGCTGCTCTCATAGCAGAAAATGTGGTAAAATTTTTGAGATTGGAACAACTGCTTTATAGCTTCAGTAACAATGTTTGTGAAGTTATTTGGGTTTGATTTTGTTGTTAAATATGACTGCTACATTGACATAGTCTACAACTCTAAGTGCACTGCAACTCTGTAATATAACCAATGCACATTGAAATAAACAAAGTCACTGTTGTGTGAATTTAGGTGTGTATTTAAAATACTCAATATTAGGATTTCCAGAGCAGTTACTGTGCAATACACTGCTCAGGGAAATAAAACAAATGTAAGAAATTCAAACAAAACCTAAAATGTTAATTGAGCTACAGTAGGCACTGTTTAAGATTAAGAAGCCACAGAGAGACTCAAACAGTTGTACTCATTGGATCAAGACATGGGAGCATCAAGGACTGGCATGTCAGTGATCCATGTAATTACTATAGAGAAGAGACTTGCCAGCTTTTAATGTAAGGTAATTAGAGGAATGGTTTGTTGGAGGCACAAAGAGATTGCGTTAGATAATCTCTATTAGATGTCACACTTTTAGCTAAGTCAAATCCCATATATGCACTAACTCCCAGAAAATATGGTTTAAAGTGATAAACACAAAGTTATTAGGGCTATCTTTTTAATATCTTTTAAAAATATCTTTTAAAATTTAACTTATAAATAAGATAATTCTTTTCTTTCAGACATAAACCAGTGCATTTGACCATAAAATTGTCCCCTCAAAAAAGTAAATAACCACCTATCTGAACAGAACTTTAAGACATACAGGTATAGAACTTGTACACATATACTTTGGTCACCTGTCAACGCAAAAAATTAATAATTCCTTGAAATGAGTCCTAGCTTTTTTAGCAGTTGCTTTCCAGTACCATATACTGTATTTATGCACAAGTAACAACACAGATCTGTAGAGGATTGCACTAGGGATATGACAGCAGTCTTAATTTTGAATGGCCTTAACTTTTCAAGATTATTTTCTTGTCAGCAAATTCTATATCTCTTCTTGCCACACCTATTTTTTTCTCTATAGTTGAATGTTTTGCAGTATAGTTATCTCCCATGCAGACATCAAATTGATAAGTAATGTACAAAGGTTCAGGGAATTTTGCTGTAAGAATTTACGAATAGGGCAATAATTCATCTCAATCTCCCTTTTCATTTTCAGCAAATTTCCTTAGCATCTGCTTTCATGTCTGATTAGATCATTCCATTAAGCTATCTATCTGTGGATGATAAGGAGTGGGTTTCAAACAGGAAAGTCTCAATATCTTACACACTTACTTATTAAATAAATGTTTTATCTTTTAAGGTTTCCAAGGTTCCATACTTTTAAAAAGCGCTAAGTATTTGACACTGGAATCAGATGTACTAGACTGAAGGAAATACTTTAATTACAGCAGGACTGAGCAATTATTTCAGACTTTTCCTGGTTCTACTCATATCTTAACACAAAAGAATAAGGCCACATGTTCAGTAGGTGATTGTATACAGCAGTGTGACATTTGTATCCCTGAATTACACTCAGTATAATTTTAGAAAGCTTTTTTTCAAAGAAAAAAATGAAAGAAAGAGAGAAAATGGCAACAGTTTAGTCCTTTAAGAGATTTAGACTTTGTAGCCCAAATTATAAGCTGGCAACACTAATCAGATTTCAGATGTATGGGGCAGGAAATTAGAAAGAGTAAGTGAGATGCAGAGCTCATTGAAAGTGTGGGAGGATAGCCAGACTCTTCAGCAGGGGGATATTCTTTTATCAAATGAAGAAGCAGACAGAGAAGCCAAACCTCGCAGTACTTAGGGAAAGTTAACAGCCAGAAGTTTTCTTTGCAGTCAAAATATAACTGCTCAGATCAGTTAAGGAAGTTAAAGAAGCAACAGTAAATTATTTCAGTTTTGTACAGTGTAGAGCCTCAATAAATGCTTTGAAGATGAGACATTTTCCCCCAACTGTTCCTTCAATTTTGACAATTACAAAAGGCACATTATTAGCACCTGCAGGCAAAGTCTGACCCTAAGTGAAATCTAGTGTAATTTCTAAAGGCATTTAGCCCAGGTGGATCCCCTCATTTGAGCAGAAGTTGGAAACATCAGTCATTCCCTGTGTTACTATAGCTGAAGAGTATGGCCCTGAAGCCCTCGTACTCTTTTCCTATCAGTTATGGTCCTCTAATCTAATTTTAGTTTTAGTTTTTAAATAATGAATTAAGACTCTAGTCAGATTTTCCTTCCCTTTTGCTTGCATCTCTTTATTAGGAGTCTGCTAGGCTGGATGCTGTCTTTATATTTGCCAGTTACACTGTTAAAAAGAAACACTGGAATTCTGCAGCATTTCACCATAAAATATCAGAGAGGTCTTAATTCATTCTTCCTCTCTTATTTTTGTTCTTGACATCAGAGGTCACATGACATACATTCTTATCTCTATGTATAGCTATGTATACAAGTTCATAAACACATTGGATAAAAAGATGACATCTTTCCTAAGTGCTTAGAAAAAACCTCATTTCTTCCTTGTGCAATGTTTGCTAATACTGTATTATGACTACAAATTTCTTACGAATAAATCCTGCTTTCCAATTGTGTACCTTCACACAAAGTGTGAAGTACAAGCAAAGTACACTTGACATTGCCAAAAAGGTCCTCAAGTTATAACTTGCAATCTATTCCCAGCTAGCCCTTCTAAGCCAGTCTTCTAACTTACTTGTGCTGGTCCTAAAATACTTTCTCAGAAATCCCATTTCTCCTACCAAATAAATAGCACACTAATACTAGAGAGCCTCTATTTTTATTTTTGTCAGTTTTTCAGTTTGTTTTCCTGAAACAATCCAAATAATTGATTCTTCAGCTTCTTGTTGCAGTGGATGTGTCTGAAGCACGTGCTTACCTTTAACATTCCTATTTTGCTTTCAGGGTAATGGTACATGTAACAAAACTTGAAGACATATTTCTTCACTTTCTTTACACAAAGTCAAGGCCTGGCAATATCTTCAAAAAGGTAAGAAATGAGAAAGCCCTTCTTGAATCAACCCTTCTACACTCTCCAGTCCCTCTAGAACAAAAGGTTAAGAGTACACACATTATAATAACATTATAATAACATATCCAAATAACAAGTATATTATTTGGATCCATTCTACCATAAATTTGATGTTCTTTAGTTACCTCCTGAAAAACTTGAAAAAATTAAAGGAACAAACACAAATCAACAAGAAATACTATCTGAATCTTGGCTTATGCTCAAATGCATACCTTCCCTGGCTTCCTTCTTTTCCTACTGGCAAATTTCTTATTTCTTTCAGGCAAAATTTTGAGTAGTACAGTAGATACCATGCACATATACTATGAACCATGTACATTGAATTAGAAAAAGACAGATAAACTCAGTGAATTACTCTGCAGAGAAAATAAATGTCTTAGTAGCTGAATCCAAACACAGTGAAAGCTATTATCAAATCAGCAGTCTTTTATGGACTGTCTTTTAATGGAAAACAGTCAATTAATTTCTTCCATCATGAGTCACCATTAAATGCTTCTCACATATTCATCAAAACCTGCATGGATATATAAACAGAACTTAATTGTTATACCCTGCAATAAATAGGGATTAGATATTTTGCCAAGGAACCATAAAGGGTGTTTCATCTCCCATGTTAAAGCTAGCTATGGTCTTTGCTTAAAGAGAGGGCTCTTTCAATAAGAACAAAACTTTTCCTGCAAAAAGCTGACTGGCAGATCAGTTAAACAAAAGACATCATCTGGTGCTTAAATATACACAAGGACTCTGAAATATGTGCTAATAAGTAAAAAAGAGTATTGGAAATAAACTGTAATCCTGATTTTGTTAAACATTTTGCTGTTGCCTCCAAATATCTTCAACATCATCTTGCTGGAAAAACAAAGGAAACCTATGAAATAAAACTTGAAAAAAGAAGTTAACTCGTTCTTGATGTATCCTATAACTACATATGGATCAGTAAACACTGAAAAACTGCTATATACAGATTTTCAAGTTCAGACACGTGGAAAAAAAAAAACAAATCCCTTGCATAGATGATGTATCAGTTATCAGGTATCACCTGAGGACTTGTTTTTCCTTCTTCCTCCTTCCTTTCCGTTCCCTCCTTCCATCTTCCCTTCCTTTCTTCCTTCCTTCCTTCCTTCCTTCCTGCACTGCAAACCTACTAGATCCTACTGTAAAAGATACTCACAGAATCTTTCTTTTTTGTTCTAAAGCCTGCAGATTCTCATTCCTTTGTTCATTAGCAAGCGGAAATTTCCAGCCACTTGCCACTTAGATCACTTAACTTTATACTCAGGACAAGGGAAAATAAAGCTTTCCTTTTCTGCTTCTTGCTATAGCTGTGTTTGTACTTTTTGTTCCTGTACAAATATAACTTGAATTTTTTTTATTGCTTAGCCTTGTCTCTCATTTGTCTGACCTAAGTTGAGGAGTTCAGAAGCTTACAAAGTTCTTCACAAATGTACAGAAAAAATTAATTGAAATTGAAGCCAGACTTGAAAAACCTTTCTCTACAAAGATTATTTGGTAAAATCTGTTCTAGAATGGTGGAGTTAAATTACATTATTTGAGATTTTCTCTCAGTCTGAACTATACTTAAATTGAGTATTACATTTCTTTAAGGAAGGCATTACTTAAAAGAACATTCAAGGATCACTTTTACCAAGTGTCTGCAAATAAAAATACTCCTGGAAGTTCAACAGGTCCCAAATCTCCATTTTGGTATTTGTACATGAATGTGTACTAAGGCATGTAAAAGACTCTCCCAATAAACACTGCCCTTCCTTTTGTCTTTTTTTTGACTGACATTCTGGATTGGAGTGTAGCTCAGTCTTCTCAAGAAATGATGGGAAGTTAGAGATCACGATTTCAGTGTTTTGAGCAGAATATTACTTCCCTGTGCTTCAGAGGAAGTGCTTTGGATTTTTTGGGACACTTTGTTATAATATGGTTACTAGTATTAGAATATGCCCATCAAATCCTCCTGTCTTTTCACAGAGCTGACAAAATCCTAGTAATACAGGGAGAAAGTCTTATTTCACCTGCAAAATGAAGTAAAGAACTCCTAGAAGTTGTTTAAAAGGGGAATGGTCTAAGACATTTTGCATAGGTCATAAAGAAATATTCACAAAGTGGTTGGAATATCTGCAAAGAACATCAGCTGGAATGTTTTGAAGTGTAAGGCAAAAGTGAAGTGAGAAAAAATATGTGCACTTTAACCTCTGACCAAAATAATTATTCATGATACAGACTGCAGTGTCTCAGCAGAACCTTACAAGTTCTGGGGCAAGCCCATCCTTGGACTAAGGCTGGATTATCTATGCCTGTTTCGTAGGTGGTAGATGTTATTTGACCTGGTTTTAAAATCTTACAGTGACAGGGGTTAAACACACCTGGATAATTTGTTCAATTGCAAAATTTTTCCCGTTGTTACAAATCTGTAATATAAAAACTCATCTATACAATGTATGTAGGTGAGCAGGCACTTCTTTATTGCAGCACTGGACGCACAGGGGATCGTTCCACCTAGTGTGCGTGCCTAGCTTCTCCGCTACCAAAGTTATATACAATCAAAGTATACATATTCATCATATTTTCGAAGAAACAATTACCATATTCATACAATTTCCGAGAACTCATTAATATATGTAAATGCTCGTGACGCATGCGCCTTCAGGTACACAGGTGGTCGTCTAAGGTCCTCTGGTCGTTGTCCATAGTCTTCCTCATGGTGTCCTTTAGTTGAAGTCAATCTTTGCGCATGCTCAGGTTGGTTGCAAAATCCCATTCTTGGAATCTTCTTAAGTTTTCCCCAGTTTACTGACCAGGCCTACAACTTATCATTCTCTTGACAAGCAAATTCTACCTCTTCACAATGCTACGTTGTTCATAGCTAGTTTATGATTAAATCAGGGATAGCTCATACCTAGTTACCCTTATACAGAATATATATATATAATTTTTAATCTTTTAATAATCACTTTCTAGCTTATAAATTTCTGTCAATTTCCATGCCTATGAGTAATCAATGGTCATTTCTATTAATATCTATCGATTGGCATTTTTGATATTCATATCAAGATGGGAAGGGTAAGGGGATTTTCAAGCAGCAACACTGGTGCATATCAGGTCACACTGTCACAGGACTCAAACAAAACTTTTCTATTAAATTCTTCATCGTTCTATCTCGTTACTGTTAGTTCCTCAGTATGGAATGGCAACTCCCTGGTGAGGTTCCTATGGTTATTGTTTCTAACTTAACAATCCTAACTTATTTATTTATTAATTAAATTTAACCTTTTATATATATATAAAATCATATTTTGATTAAAAAAATCAGAATATTTACAACACCGTTAGAAGATACTCCTAACTTCTAAAGCATATTCCCCTTGTTTATTACTTTTCTCTTCTGTTGGTGGACTTGCATGTTCAGTCAATCAACATCCTCTTTAAAAGAAAAATTTTGCACAATTGAAGGTTGTGACACTGCTTACATGATTCTTTTCCACAAACTAATACCTCCAAATTCTCTCATATTTTTGATATACCTTGCTTTTAAAACCACTTATATCTGTTGGTCTTCTCCTGACTGTCTTCATCTTATCCACTCAGTACTAATCTGAGTGACCTATATTGTGTATACTAGGTCAGGTGAGACATCATGACTGCCAAGATGAGGAGAACAATTACCTCTTATGTTTTAATGCTTCTGTTAGTACAACTTGATAGACAGTAGCCTGTGTTGTAATGTCATCTCATTGTCAATCTACCTTTAGTCTGTACCACAGTGCAAACAATATTTATGTCCTTTTCTGCAGTACTGCTTTCTAAACAGCTATTTTTCAATTTGAAATTTTTTTTTTCCTAAATCTAGCACATTGTTATTATATCTTTTGAATTTCATCTTTCTGATTTTGGCTTATTCATCTATTTATCAGAATCAATTGATTAGGATTTTAGTTCTGCATTCTAAAGAGCCTGCCCTCTCTCAGTCCAGAATGTCATTGGTAAACTTCCACTCGTTTATAATTACTCCATTAACCATGTGCTAGACTGAAAATTGGATGTTTAACATGAAAATTAATAAAATTACTAGTACTAAATGAGAAAAAAAAAAAATCCTTGCCAAACTGTGTTTGAAAACAAGCAACTCTCCTTTCATGTTTTAACCAGCTGTGACCCATCTAGTAGTAGTAATATCTAAGCCATAATTGCTTAGTTTGCTTATAAAAGATGTGGTGCATTCAAAAATTTAATAGAGTCAAGCAACAGCACTTCTGCTGAGTATTCCTCAACTGCAAAGCCAGTACCCTGTAGGAAAAAAAAAATTAAATTGGTTTGACACGATTTGTTCTTAACAAATTAATGCTGACCATACCTTAGCACCTGATCATCTCCAAGAACTTACAAATTGATTATTCAGTGATTTGTTCCAGTAGCTCTCTAGTATTATATTTAGGCTGAACAGTCTATAGCTCCCTAGGTGCTCCTTCTCCCTTTTTTAATGATAGGCATTGCATTTGACCTTCCCTACTCCTCTGGGACCTCACTTGTCATCCACAGCTGTCTGGAGATCTTTGTTAATCATTCATAGATTGCTTCAGCTAGTCTTTTAACAGTCAAAGGCAAATTTCCTAAGACCCTGGAAATTACAATATATATAACTCATCTAAACGTTATTTAACCCAAGTCTTCATTATTCTTATCAGTGTTCCTATTGTCTTGAAATTAATTGTGCTATGCATCTGATTATATTTCACCTTCTTAAGAATTTTGAATCTAAAAGGCAAAACATACTTTGTTCTTTTCATTTATTTTTTCAGCATCCCAGCTGATAATTGGAGTTACATTTTCCCTTGTTTTTGTTTTTTTTACCTCTAATTTCTTTCCAGCTTTCAAAATAAAAATACCAGTTTGTTTCTACAAGCAGCAAATGACTGACAGGCATCTGAAAATAATAACTGAAAATTGGGTCAGTGATAAGCACAGTGATGCATAGCTTGCTCAATAGAAAAAAATGCATGTGCTATTAATTTAGTGTATTTTTTGTATAAAATTTTATTACTACATTTACAACTGCTTTTTTTTTCATACTTATGCTTCTAGTCAACTAAAATGAATTTGTACTTCGTGTTTCCCCTATGTATGGGAATTTAATTTTGCAAGAAAAAGTCTATTGATTTATTTATTATACAATCATAAATATCAGTACAATATTTAAATTTTGTTCTAGAACAATGTAGCTCTTCTCATGAATAGAAAAATAACATTTGCTTGTGCACAATTATGCTGGTTGATAACATTTTGATAAAATTAGGGAAAAACTTATTTTTGTTTCACCTTTTTAGGGTGAGTACCCCAATAGATATTTAATATGGAAAATCCTGTATTTCATTCTAGCAAGAGATATTTAATTTGAGGCATTGGCCTTTCATATCTGTGAAGCAGAACCTAGCATCCTAAAAAAGTTTCTAAAGGTCCACACATGTAGTACTGACCCTAGTTTGAGGCTGCTAGAGAGCATTTGTTTTAGAAAATTAGAGACATTCTCATACTATGGGAAATTCAATACGTTGAACCATGGCCTGTGTCTCAGAATGCTGCTTATAATGCATAAGAACAGCTTTATTGCACTACTACTTATGAACAGTGATGGATATTCTTGCATAATGGCAGATAAAGCTCATTAGTTAATTACCCACAGATAGATTTATCGCACTCCCATTTAATCCCTCCCCAGAGTAGGTGACCCCATGAACTCTCTACGTCACTTAGGAAGAGTGAGACTTGAAGGGAGATGAACTGGTGTGAAGAGCTCTGAGCTGGTCCAGTGCAATATAATCCATTAATGGCTCTTGACACATGATATAAGTTGAACAACTGAGTCACTGCCGAGAAACTGGCATTAAGCACAAGAATGTCTAAGAAACAATCTCTTCCAGAAAAATTACCACTTTTAGGCAACTCTTGATTTACTTCATCATCACTTTTTCTCTGCAGTATATCATTCCCTTAGTAGATTATTTTATGCAGATTACTCCCTTGGACAGACCTAAAACTACTTTACATGAAAATTAATGTAGGTCAAGCACTAATGAATGGATCCTTTACATTTCTGATGTTTATATCCACATTTGTGAAAGCAGTATTTTTTTTGTCATGTCCAGAAATTTATGATACAAGTCTTCAATCCTAGTTGTCACTGCCCAGCTACTAAATAAATAGACTAAAGAAAGAATATTACATTATTTGCAAAGTCCTGTCTCCATAAATCATAACTGTTGGGAGGGAGTGGGAATCATAGAATACATGTAAATGACAGCAGATCATACAAACAGATGATTTTCAGGGATAGCAGTTGCATCTCCTGAGATGTCCCTCCTTCTTCTAAAGTTAAAGGACTAGTGGCAAACCTTTAAGTAACAATTCCCTATCTGAATTTGCAAAGCACAGCCTGCAACAGTGTTCTATAGCCTGATTTGACCTTTTCACTACTGTAACACAAATACAAACATATAGTGAAAACTGGGTCAAAATATCGATAAGCCTGAATTTGTAACTTCCCCCTCCGTTTCCTTTTTTTATTTTTTTTTTTTAATATACAGCCTTTTCTAAGAATATGTGCTATCAGAACAGAACTTTTATGACTTATTTCTTTTGAATTCACAGACAAAATCAAGACATAACTGAGGCTTTCAGATGTTATTTGTCTGACTATAATAAAAAGCACATACAGAAACTTTTATCATATTCTTAATCCTTGAAAATTACCAATGAGGTAGACTTTAAATGTAGAAGTTTAAATGTGTGCTTTATAATTTTGCTGAAGAAGAGATTCACAATATTAATTTTAGAGGATTTTCCTAGTCTTTCTCATAATACCATTGGATTTTCTGATGAACAGTACAGTGTAAAACTTTACAAATGTAAAATCATTTATTTTATGGCTAAGCAAATTCTTGTAGTGAAATTCTATGCTATGAGATAAAAAAGCTGCTAATATGCTTTCTCACCATAAGTGGTCAGACCCTCAGAGACCCTCAGAGCTCTCATGAAGTTTCATCAGAAATTTTTAGCACATATAATGCCTGATGACAGAAGTGGTTTTCTTCTATTTTAACTTATTTGCAACAAATGTTACATTTAAAATATTTATTTCTTAGTTGGAAATGAAAACTGTTGTGTATTTATTTACTGTAATTATAACAGGGTAATGGAAATCTGTTAAATAAATTTATAGAATGTTTACTTATGTAGGTAAATGTGAATGTTTTTTCCAGTCAGTTCTTTGCCAGTAATATCAGCCTTACACTTGCTGTAATGATACAAATATCACAGAGTTGAAGAGTTTTCAGATTTGAACTGTATCTGTGGTATGTTTCGGTTTGGTGTTGAGAGTGATCTTCTTTTTAAAAGAGCGTGAGTGTGTTTAGGAAAGAAAGCTGTCCTGTTTTCTGAATTTCCTAAGAGTCAAACGTCTGAATGGAAGATCTTAATAACAATCTAACCGAAATCTCTTAAAAAGTTAAATAAATTTATTTATTTATTTATTTATTTATTTATTTATTGTCTAGTTGCCATTCTACTGCTAGTGATTCAAATAGAAACCAAGTTTGATTCAGTTCCTGTGCAACATATCATTCAAAGGTTATGGAGCTATATGTACTTATTTCATTCGTGCATATGGTTTTCTCCTGTCCTTTTTCCTTCCAGCCTTTGAGCCACAGGAAAACTCATAACTAACCTCTTTCCTTCCTTCCTTCCTTCCTTCCTTCCTTCCTTCCTTCCTTCCTTCCTTCCTTCCTTCCTTCCTTCCTTCCTTCCTTCCTTCCTTCCTTCCTTCCTTCCTTCCTTCCTTCCTCCCTTCCTCCCTTCCTTCCTCCCTTCCTCCCTTCCTCCCTTCCTCCCTTCCTCCCTTCCTCTCTTCCTTCCTCTCTTCCTTCCTTCCTTCCTTCCTCTCTTCCTTCCTCTCTTCCTTCCTTCCTTCCTTCCTCTCTTCCTCTCTCCCTCTCTTCCTCTCTTCCTCTCTTCCTGTCTTCCTCTCTTCCTCTCTTCCTCTCTTCCTTCCCTCCTCTCTTTCTCCCTTACCCCCTTTCTCTCTTTCTTTCCTTCTTTCTTTCCTTCTTTCTTTCCTTCTCTTCTTCTGCCTTTCTTTTTTCTTTCATCCCCAATTAGCTTTTAAAACGAATATGACTACTTTTGTCTTCTTTTTTCTCTTTTTAATTTTTTTAACTTTTTTAACTTTTCAGCATATTGTACCATTACAATCTTAAATCATTCCTCCTATTGCTTTAAGTTAAAGACAGAGAAAAAGAGTTTTTTCACAGGTTGCTTTAAGGCAGCAGCCCTAAAAGTGAACAATCCCAGTTAATGATGAGCCAGAAGTAAATAAACTGTGTAGTACACACTCCGCTGAGACCTCTCCATCAGTCCCCTTAGAATTTAGGGTTTGCTGACATCACTCTTAACTGATTTCTGGACTGTATTCTTTACTAGTGCATAAGGTAGGTTCCTCAGATAGCTATGCTTAACTATTAAAGCACCTTTTAGACAAAAAATGAACCTGGGAATATGCCTAGGAATAAGTTTGATTCCATTACTGACCTTAGAAATGTATGCTGTGAATGAGATCTTCTGGTCAAATGTGGTCCAGCACTATAACGTTCGTTTCATCTGATGAAAATAAGTAAGCATAACATTGCGTTTTGCAGAAGAGAAGTTTTCTGTAGCTGTTTCAGAGCTGCCAACATAGTGCTCTTTGTAGGAATTAAGGTAGTAAGTTACAAGGACATAACTATGGCCAAAGATACTCACAATCATATAGATGTAACATACAGGAAAAATAGAGGTATTTTTGCACCACCAGCCTACAAATCCTTTTGAAAAAAGATATACAATTCCACCAATTAACTGGGGAAACCATTCCTTCAGGGTATTTAATTATATAGAAAAAGATTTACATCTATCTAATTTGTCATGTGAAAGGGAAGTAAACAAGTAAATAAGCCAGGAGGAATTTAAATTACTTCTTCAATTGGACATAACATTTTAGTGTACTGAATGTTACAGGACAGTTTAGGTCAGGAATTAAAATGTATAATAAATATATAGAGAGTATCTAATTGAATTTATGTAATTAAAAATGTAAATATTCATACTGGAATTTACTTGGGTTGGATTATAGCCAACCCACTACTCCCAACTACGGTGCTGTAGCCATCACTTCAGATCGGTGCGTAGGCAATAGTTTCATTAAGGAACCATCAAAGTAATTAATTGAAAAATCCGTGAATCAGGGTAATGTTTAGAGTGAAATATATTCCATTCACACAGAATCATGGTAGTTTTCATTTTGTATTGTGTTTGCTTCTGTGGTGGCATATTCCTTGTCCCCCATCCTGGGCTGCTCTACAATCTCAGGAATTCCAGCTAGGCCTTGGCCTTTGTGAAATGAGTTGGGTGGTCAAATATCCCTTGACCGTACCAGGAACTTTTGCATGGCTAAGGTGGGTAGCAGCACTGACAATACCAAGCACTCCTGTTACCTGGCCAAGGCAGGTAACAAAAGCAGGAATAATGAGTCATCCCCTGACTGCCTTGGAACATACCTTACCTGGATCATAGCCTGAGTGGCACGGTTCCAGTGTTACTGGAATTCCAGTAACTTTCCAGTAACTTGCTGATGACTAAAGCCAATCATCTTTCAAACCTATAAACAGTGGCCCTAAGTGAGGTCCTTTGGGCTGTCCTGGACCTCAGCAGACTGCGGCCAGCATCTCCCTCTGAGTAGGACACCGCTCAGAGTTCATGAACTCTCCAGTTTGTGAAGTTCAGAGGACCAAAGCTGGTGATGGGACCTGGGCTGAAACCCTTTCCTCATCGAGGTTCAACCCTATCCCATTGAGAAATACCAAGACATTTGAAGTGAATATTTCACGGAACTCAAGGAGAATTTTTATCAGGTACCTTTGTTCATCTATCTATCTATCTATCTATCTATCTATCTATCCATCTATCTGTCTGTCTATCTATTTTCGTGTCTGTGTGCATGCGTGTGAGAATCAATTTGAGTACCCAATAGCAAATACGGTATAAATATTACAATTTTGAATCTGTAATGAAGTAATTTTTGTGACTGTAGTAAATTCTATTAACTAATCAATGGTTAAGTGCTGCTAGAATCTTGTGATCTACGTTAAATTGTGAATGAACCAGATTGCTGCTAGATACATATAATCCTTTAGATATAAACTGTCATACAAGTCTGAGACTAGGATTGGACCTAGCCGCACCTAAGCTCCATCAGGAGTTTAGAAAGCAAGGGGTTCTACTGTGAACCTCGTGACTCAACGGGAGGGTCTTCCTTACTCTTTGTATTTCTTCCATTAGATATAAATCATTGTCCAAGTCTGGGACTAGGAGTGGACCTAGCCTAAACTCCATCAGGAGCTTAGAAAGCAAGGGGTTCTACTCTGAACCTTGTGACTCAACAGGAGGATTTTTTTGTTCCTTGTACTCTTTCCTTTAGGCATGAACAGTTGACCAAGTCTGAGACTAAGTCTGGATTCAGCAGCACCCAGACTCCTCTCTGAGAAGGAGATTAGAAAGCAAGGGAGTCCATTCTGAACCTTGTGACTCAACGGGAGGGTCCTCTTTACCCTTTTGTTTCGCCTGTCTTTCTGTATAAATCATTCTGATTCGATTCTAATTAGAATTTCTTTTGTATGTTTTAGTAGGTAATAGAGTGAACCTTCCCATCAAATTCCATTAAGTCACATTTTTATAAACTTCTATTAAAATCACTTTTGCCAATACCCTTGATGGTGATTCTTCAAGCTGCCTAAACCACTCATTTGTGACAGCTTGGCAAGGTTTTGGCAGCGGTGGGGCTGCAGGGGGATCTTCTGTGAGAGGACACCAGAAGCCGTCCCTATGCTGGACAGAGCCAGTTTCAGCTGGCTTCAAGACGGACCTGCTGCTGGCCAAAGCTGAGACCATCAGTGATGTTAGTAGCACCTCTGTGATACCATATTTAAGACAGGGTAAAAAAAGCTGTGCAACAGCAGCTGGGAGAAAGGAGTGAGAAAATATGACAGAAACAGCCCTGCAGACACCAAGGTCAGTGAAGGAGGGGGAAGAGGTGCTCCAGGTGCCAGAACAGATTCCCCTGCAGCCCATGGAGGTCCAATGTGGAGCAGGTGGACATGCCCTGAAAGAAGCTGCAGCCCATGAAGGGCCCATGCAGGAGCAGGCACCTGGCAGGAGCTGTGACCCATGGAGAGGAGCCCATGCAGGTGCAGGTTTTCTATTAGGACCTGTGACCCTGTGGGGGACCCATGTTGGAGCAGTACATTCCTGAAGCACTGCACCCTGTGGGAAGGACCCATGCTGGAGCAATTCTTGAAGAACTGTAGCCCATGGGAAGGACCCATGTTGGAGAAGTTCTTGAAGGACTGTATCCCGTGGGAGGAAATCCATGCTGGAGCCGGGGAAAAGCATGAGGAGGAAGGAGAGGAAGAGACAAAGTGTAATGAACTGACTGCAACTCCAATTCCCCATCCTGCTGTGCCAGATTGGCAGGGGGTAGAGAATAGAAGAGTTAGAAGTGAAGTTGAGCCCAGGAAGAAGGGAAGGGTGGGGGGAAGATGTTTTTAGTTTTGTTCTTATTTCTTACCATCCTCCTCTGTTACAACTAATTGGCAATAAATTTAATTAATTTCCCCAAGTCAAATCTATTTTGCCTGTAGCGATAATTAGTAAGTGATCTCCCTGTCTTTATCTCGACCCACGATCTTTTCATTGTGTTTTCTCCCTCTGTCCTTTTGAAGAGGGGGAGTGATAGAGTGGCTTGGTGGGCACCCGGTAGCCAGTCAAGGTCAACCCACCACACATACACAACCAAACATTGAGGCCCACTTCTGTCTTTATGATAGACTTGCATCGCAATACTGAGTGTAACATGATGAACTCTGGAAACATACAGATTTCAAATTCCACCTGAGATTCAAGCTCTGTGCTTATAACTGTGTAACACACTGTAAAAATTTTATCCCATCTGTTCTTCCTTCCCCTTGCAAGTGATATACTTATGCTGGTAAGGCACAAATGCATTGTGGTAGGTCCATCTTATTTTATTTTAAATATGCCCCAACATTTTTTAAAGTTAAAAGGTATTTATTTTACCCAAAATTATCTCTAAAATGAGTGAGGAAGAAAGGGGGGAAGACAGATGATACAGTTTGTAGAAGGAAAGCTGAGAAATGATACATATATATCTCAATTTAGTGGAAAAAATAATGCCAGAGTTCTTGTTTGAAATTCATAGTGAAATATAAGAATAGTAGAATACAAGAGAGGGCAAAGACAGTTGGTGGAGTGCAATGCAATAAATTGTAATTTGCTGATTCAATAGAAGTACATGGGAGCTATTACACTTTGGCAGCTATTTTATTTTTCCCTTCTGGAGTTTCAGACTTGTACACTAAGATGGGTTTCATCTGATTAAAACTTGCACCATGTTTAATTTCCTTCAAAAGTACAATCCCTTTAAAAGGGAGAGAAAGGCAGTGAAACAGACCCACAAGAGAGTGAAATAATGTTGGGGGTGGAAAAGGGGCAGTAATTTTGCCCGGATAATGTTGTCATACTTTGTAAAGCCTTTAATGCTGGAATTTATTTATTAATGATGCATGGGTTATTACCCACCATCTGTCTTGTGTTAGCAGTGGGCTGTTTCAGATTATGGTAATGTGTTTCTGATTTGAGTCGTGTTGAAAGCCAGAACAAGGCATCTCATGTGCAGTCCTCTTTGAGGCCTGCTGTTTTCAATTCCTCTTCACAGAATGGGCTTTTATTTGATTTGTTATGGGGATTTTTTCTTCTGTTGCCAAAACAGCTGCAAGCCTGGAAGGGAATGAGACACAGGGCCACATCAAACTTGTTAGCCCATAAGAGAAACAGAATGTTCCAGGAACAAAAAGGGGAACTGAAGGGAGAGAGAGAGATGAGGAGAAGAGACAGAGTAGGAAGAGACAGAAGAAAAGAGGGCAAGTGAAAGGATAAAGAGCTCTAATGGACTTTTTATTTGTTTTTTGTATTAAGGGCATATCAAAAAATGTTTTCTATTCTAAGTGACATTCAACATATTGTTTCATTTTTAATTTAACATCCCAGTTAACACAGAAAGTCCTTTTTTTTTAACTTGTTTTTGAAAGATTTCAACCGCTTTTATACTAGTGCAAAGCAGGAATAAAACATTTACCCCAAATGAGCTGCCACCAAAGGGGAAAAAAACCCCAAAGCCAAAACCCAGGTCTGCTCCTGTTTCTCATGTGGCATATAGTGTGCTCATGGTAGAGAGATGTGAAAATAAGGAGAAAAAAACACACAGCTCCCTTGCTGAGAATCCCCATATTCAGGTATCAGCGTCTGTCTGTCAGGCTGTTGAACTGTGTTTCTGAAGTTAAATAAGCAAGTAGAGAAACTGATTCCTCTCCATAAAAGCTGATTCCTCTCCATAACACCTGGACTATGGGATCTTAGCATCCCAGCTGCATTTTTGGTATGGTTTTATCTGGGGAATATTTTTGGAAAATAGCATGGGTACTTCTGTATTTAAGGCAAACCTTATTCAATATTTTACAGAAGTCTGTTGGTAAGAAAAAGCTGAACATTCCACATGCTAAAATGGAATTCTTTTATCACAAAGAATCACTACGGTTGGAAAAGATCTGTAAAATCATCAAGTCCAACCATTAACCCAACACCACCATGCCCATTAAACCATGTCCCACAATGCCTCGTCCACACGTTCCTTGAACACCCCCAGGGATGGTGACTCCACCACTTCCCTGGGCACCTTGTTCCAGTGTTTCAACACTCTCTCAGTGAAGAAATTTTTCCTAATATCCAGCCTGAACCTCCCCTGGTGCAATTTGAGGCCATTTCCTCTTCTCTTGTCACTAGTCACTTGGGAGAAGAGGCCAACCCCCACGTCTCTGCAGCCCCCTTTCAGGTAACTGTAGAGAGCGATGAGGTCTCCCCTCAGCCTCCTCTTCTCCAGACTAAACAACCCCAGTTCCCTCAGCCGCTCCTCATAAGACTTGTGCTCCAGACCCCTCACCAGCTTCATTGCCCTCCTCTGATCAACACTCCCACCCAACTTGGTGTCATCTGCAAACTTGCTGAGGGAGCACTCGATCCCCTCATCCAGATCATCAATAAAGATATTAAACAAGACCGGCCCCAAAACTGAGCCCTGGGGGACTCTGCTTGTGACCGGCCACCAACTGGATTTCACTCCATTCACCACGGCTCTCTGGGCTCAGCCATCCAGACAGTTTTTTACCCAGCCAAGAGTGCACCTGTCTAAGCCACAAGTTGCCAGCTTCTCCAGGAGAATACTGTGGGAGACAGTGTCGAAGGCTTTGCTGAAGTCCAGGTAGACAACATCAACAGATACTCCCTCATCCACTAGACGGGTCACCTGGTCATAGAAGAAGATCAGGTTGTTCAAGCAGGACCTGCCTTTCATTACCCCGTGCTGGCTGGGCCTGATCCCTTGGTTGTCCTGCTCGTGCCCTGTGAGCGCCCTCAAGATGAACCTCTCCATAATCTTCCCTGGCACCGAGGTCAGGCTGACAGGCCTGTAGTTCCCCAGATCCTCCTTCTGGCCCTTCTTGTGGATGGGCGTCACGTTTGCAAGCCTCCAGTTAACCAGGGCTGTTGATAAATGATGGAGAGCGGCTTGGCAAGCTCCTCCGCCAGCTCCCTCAGCACCCTTGGGTGGATGCCATCAGGCCCCATAGACTTGTGAGTGTCCAGGTGGCATAGCAGGTCGTTACCTGCTTCCCCCTGGATCATCAGGAGTTTATTTTGCTCTCCATACTAGAGCAATACACCATCTTTTCTAGACCATGACATATACTTGTCTCACTTGGTATCATACGTAGAATAACTCTTAATTTCCATGTAGAAAGTATCACTCTTTACTGATGGAGAAACACTAGATCAGCATTTCTTATTCTTTTCTTCTTATTGATGCTCCAACCGGCAGTCTTTTTTCACTCTGTCTTGGCCATACACACATTTGCTAAAAGTCAGTAATGATTTTCATGTTTTTCACACAATTCATAAGAAAAAAAATAATTTGGAAACTTTTCTTTTGCTTAGAATCTAAATTACAGTTTGTTGCCTTCAAATCCCTTTTCCGTCTTTTTATTTCCTAGTACACTGGTGAGAATAAAGTATGCGAACATTTACACAATAGAATTTCAGACCTGAAGCCAGTATGCTCACCTTTTTGCAAAGTCTGTTGAAATTGTAGGAGTCACAATGTCATCCACAGCTTACTGAACTGTGGCTAATTTCAAATACCTGAATTTATGGTACGTACCAGAAGCTACAGGTCACTGCTGCAATGCATTCAATAAAGTCAGACTGAGGTGCTAGTTAATGTAGGTTATGTGTCACGGTCTTCAACAAGTGGTTTACAAACTCTCCAGAAGAGTATCTAGAAAGCGGCCATTTTGCAGTTTAATAGCTCCTTTAGAGTTTATTCAAATGACGTTGACAATCAGCTGCTATTTTTTTGCAGGCCCCCCTCCCCAACTTTCTTAATCTTTACCAATCAAACTCTAAGAAATTATATGATAGAGGTTATCTTAAAGCAAATTTTGTATTACTTTTCTGTGTCATTTCTTAGACCAATTAATTGGGTTGAAATACTTGTCTTTAAAAGTCCTTTGAGAATGTATGTCTATGTGATAGGACTTTTTTTTTTTTTTTAAGAGCTCAGCAGCTAGGAGCAACTGCTAAGCTCTTGCTAATAATCTTCAGCAGAAACCTGCTTCTGAAAGCAGACATAATGGTGTCACAGTGACTGAGATTTGTAACTTGAATTGGCTGTGAATGAGCTAATCTGTTTTATCAGGCTTTTTTTAACAATTAATGACAGTAGGAATATAAATGTATTAATTTGAGGGAAATTTGGATGAATATTTTATATATTGAAAATTCAAAAGATGCAGAAGTGGATCTTAAGTGAAATTTAAATGTGAAGAGGATATCTGTCTTTTAGAGGACTTTTGGAATAGATACAAACTTATTTAGAATACCTAAAAAAATATTCCATCTTCTTTGTATATGAAAAAACAAGCCTCAAAAAGTACAGACAATGGTGACAAAGCCCATAGAAAGAAACAAATTGAATAATCCAAAATTGAAATCTATATAGAACAGTGTAAGTTACAATCTCTTTCTACACGAGAAACACCTTAACTCATTTGATCACAGCACATATGTGTTCTGATAATAGTTTATCCTTAGAGTGTGAGAACCAAATTCAATCTCTCTTGTGTGGTTCAAGTAAATATGAAAAGGAAGCCAAATGTACTTATATAAATCTCAGTGATTTCATATGTTCCCTCACACTTCCTTACGGCATATGATGAAAAGTTACTAAAGGTTTTTTTTATGTTTCTTACTACACAGAGGCTTCAGAGAAATTGATATATGTGAGTTCTAGTGACAAACAACAGTTATTATCTGTTAGGAATTAAAAAAGATTGGAGGAAAAATACTTTAAAACAACACTGTTTTGTCCCAACATTGTTAAACATGATCTTTCACCTGTTACTGATTTTCTTCATAGTGTCAAAGATCATTGCTTGTTTGAACACAAGGGGAAAACAGCTATTTCAAATTGTTTACACAGAGCAAACAAGGGCACAAACAGGGAAGGATATGCATGTTAATTAGGTGGGCTTCAGTAAGAACCTGATATTGTCTCTAGAGTCATGTTCTCCACTGCCTGGCTCAAAGCTCACAAAAGCCCATGAGTGATTTTATATTCATTTATTGGGTGAACTAGATAGGTTCTTTCTGATTTGCTGCTGGTAACACAGAGGCTTTTATTTTCATTGTGGTGTTGTTCATATTCACCCTTAAAGATGCAATTACTTTCTGAATGATGTTTTCAGTGGGTTTAAAAGTGAAGTACACATGATAGTTGCTATCTTAATCAACACTACAGGCTGACTGGCAGCCCTCTGCAGCTCAGACACGTCTAGCAACAGAATATCTGTACAAGCTGAGAAGAAAAAGCCATCTAATTTGAAAATGCTGGCTCTAACAGTAGCCAAGAGTGTATGTTTAAGAAAAGAGTATATGAACAAGTAAAGGTGCCATGATTACTTTCACTGGTTTATTTTCTGACAACCTGAACTATAAGTCTTTCTGAGCTAATGGTTGTATTGAGATCTTTGGATTAATAGCCTTCATGTGGGACTTTTCTTTCATGGCTTTTCTACTCACTGTTTGAACTCACTTGTACCTTTGGCCTCCAGAAATTCTTGTGCTATCCAGTTCCATGGTTCAGTTACATGTTCCACAGAAATAGTTCTTGCATTTAAAAACTGATACCTGCTAATTTTGTTAGTTTTCTTCTACTTCTTACCTTACAAGTAATAATGAAAAAACATTCCCTATTTATGTTCATCATACCATTCACATCATTTATCTACACATCAAGTTAATAAGCCATTCTTTCAGTCAGAACTCTAATAAAAACAAACTCTCCATGCACTGAAGATTATGACACAGTATATATTAATAAAGAGCTGTGGATCAGACATCCACAATCCAGCATTTGACTGGGTTATACTTCAAGGACAACAAAACATAATCCAAAAGCTCTAGACAAAAAAATGTATCAGGAAAAGATTCTACTGTAAATATATATTAAACCAGATTAACATTTGAAGAATTTTAAACTGGTAAAAAGTTTTTAAGTGTTTGAATATGAAAAAACCTGTGGTAAAAGTCAACAAGAACTTTACCCTATTATTTTTCATTCTAACTGAAGTATTTCATTTTTATCATGCCATAAGCCTGCCTTCCTTTTCCTCCTGTAAGTTTTTAAGAATCACATGAGCAAATGAGCTCCTTTGTACTGGAGATAATGCATAAATATTTAATTCTAAATAGAAACCTAAATTAACTGGAATCAGCCAAAAACAATGAGGAAGTATTTAAAATGTATCTGACCAATACTTATGAAAATATGAATGCTCCCACTTTCACTTCTAGTCGTCTCCTAGTCATTGGTGAAAAAAACATATATATATGTCTAAATGAAAAGAATAAGAAGATCTAAGTGTAGCAGACAACATCATGGAAAAGAGAAAAAAGGTCAGCCTTCCATAACTCCATGGCTTAAGCCTGTTATACTCCAAAAGCAAAACAAATACCTGTTCAGCTTTCAAACTTGTGCAATTTCATTGAAAATATTATAATCACTCACTAATTTTTCCTAGTTCAAACACAGATACTGTTATGAATAGTTTTAATTATATCATCTTTCTTCTTCTCTTATACCCCAATCCACTGATCAAAATATGATGTAGGCTTATAACTAAACTTTATCTTTGTAAGAATAAAATAAATTTCTCTTCTGAGCTCATACTGTCTTCTAAATGCTTCAGTCAGTCTAACGTATTGATCTGTGATCAGACCACAAAAGGAAAAGGTAAGTGACAAAAATAAACATTTCCTCATAGGCACTGAAAAGAAGTAAGGTAAGGTCTATAATCACATACAATGTAGTTGATAAGAAATGTGCATATAAAGCATCTTGGAAGTCAGTTACATGATGAGTGAATGACTATACCAGTAGCCTAACTAAAACACTTTAATTAAACAAAACTATAAATTTGAACACCTTCCAAACCCTGGTTTGTGAAACTAAATCAGAGGGGATAATTATATACAGTACACATGCTTTACAGCTTATTTTGACAGATAGTGAAGCAGAACTTGTTAAAACAATGACTTTGCACTCAAAACAGTAAGTTTCAATGGATCTACAGGCCACAATATATGTAAAGTAATTTTTCTGTTGGTCAATATAAAGTATTGATTTGTCATCTTCCTTTAATTTCAAACAGTATGTATCAACGTATTGCACAATTTCTGAAGGACTTGTGATGTGGGGACATAGTTTGTGGTGTCATATGGTACTGTGTAAAAGTCTACTTAACTGTTAAATTGGCAAATCCTCCCACCACCCTACGCATGTGAACAGCAGTTTTCCTGTAAGAAAATTGTACTTCTATTGTGTACATATGAATCTTTCCTTCTCTTTTCCAAGTTCCACACTGAGTAAAAACCCGGCCAAAACCTCTGAAATCTGGGTGGCAAATCTGCACTGTGAAAGACAGACAGAGGGTGCCCTTTAATATTGTTGGAAAATACACAATAATATAGGGAAACCACAGCAGGACAAACTCTCCCCTCACAGGCATACGCAGAACTCCCATTGACGTCAAAAAGTTTTCTGGCACTATATATCTAACGGAAAAATATGGCCCATTGTGTCAGCTACACTACACTGAAATTCAGACTGAATGGGACCTCAGGGACAGAGAGGAGGAATACCACAAAATCTAAAAATGCAAAAGATCACTGAAGTTCATATTTCACATGCACAGTCTTTGAACTGGTCAAAAAGATTTACTTACATATGATTATGATCAGGTTGGCTGTGTGCCATCATTTGTGAGGGCAATCTCAAGTTTAATAGAATAGGCCCTACACCATTCCTTAAAAGAAGTCCTAGTACATTCCCACCCCCTCATGGCTGACACTCCAGCAAGAGGAACAAAGGACAGACTTACTTTTCCTGGCAGTTTCAAACACAAGAAAATATTATATATTGAATGGCAACTCTGCACAGATATCTTGAAGTTCTTTACAAGTGTAAGCTCATAAACACCACATGAATTAGGAAATCATTTTCAAAGATAGTCTCTAACTTTGGTTGCCTCAATCTCCAGTTGCCTAAAATGAACTTAAGTATCAATTTGCAATTAATCATCAACTAGCAAATCGCTTTCCAAAAATGTAGTTACCCTGAAGATGTTATGTGTTTTTTTCTAGTTAATATGCATAAGGAAAAAAAAAAAACCAAACAACCTTTCATGTAGATCATCTCTACTTTGTTCTGAGTGATGCAGGAGAAATGAGAAAGATTGTGGCTAAGACAAGTCATAGTCTCATAATTCTATAGATTTCCAAAATCCCACTAAGATGCAAAATACTGCACATACTTGGGATCTGGATTCAGGTGATTTGTCTGAAAAATGTTCAAAGGTTATAGCAAATTAAGAGAACACATGGAAGAAAGTTTTAGTGCTGGCTTAATATGTTTTACCTTTCATTGGCAAATGAACTTGATAAACCTAAATGTGGATGGAAATACACAAATCATTGCCAGAAGTAACACTTGACACTATCTTTTGCTTAGTGATTCAAAGGCAGCTGAAGCCTTTTCTAGGAAAGGAGATTTCTCTACCATGAACAGGTATTATTGTTAAGTGGGGCTATCTCTATTGAAAAACAAGGAGGCACGTCTGTAAAAGGCTTTCTTGCAGGCCTCTAACACAAGATGTAGTTCCCCACTCAAACCCATGCTGCACTCTTCAGTGCAGAGAAACTTAGATTTTGTCCAATAAGTCTTATTGGCACTTGAAATTCTCATTACAGCCGTGCCCAGAAATGCCTCATAATGGACACCAATGAAGAGCTCTAAGTATTGCTTTAGGATCTATAAATCAGGTACCTACTTACCCCTTCTAATCCATACTTAGTCATACATATTTGTGTTGCACAAAACAAGGGAGGGAAATATGAGTATGTTCGTGCCACTAGATCACACAATATTAAGGAAGGATCCATATTTTTAAGTATACCAGCAGAGGGAATATGCATCTAGGATGTTAAAGGCTCAACTCCCAATGCAATTGCCACCTTCACTTTTAATCACTTGTTTCCTTGTCCTTAGTGAATATTTTCACCAGTGTGCTAGTATGTTTATGGTAGAAGTATAGTCACATGACATAAAATAAAATAAAAATGTAATATAACATAAAAATTAAAAAATAAAGACAATTTTTAGCTTTGTGAATTTTTGCTATGTATGGAAAAAAAATAAAAGTCAATCTGGGCACCTGAGTTCTTTTAAACACATCCCTTTCCTCAACATTTCCATTGACTTGCTTATACTAAATTTACTTTTGCAGATTCTTTTTTTGGACCATAATTCTCCCCTGAAGATGGGCTTAGCATGCTTAAAGCATGTTGTTTTTCCAGCAATATAATGATGCAGTCAGCTATCAACGGTCCCTACAAACCTTGCCTTTTATCCTTAAGCTAAAAATGTTCACATTACAATCCATATATGCCTGAGCATTCATAAACTATTTTTAACTGTTCTCCAAAAGGTGACTTCAGGAAAGCACCATTCACATGTTGCAGAACCTGCTCCTCTACTGAAAATATATTCATGCAATGTGAGGGAGATGAACTATCACTGTCTTTTAAGTGACAGAACTACAGTCCTGTTTGCTCTACCCACTAATTGCAAAGGAAGCCTAAACTTTTAACTTGAAGTGTGGATTGCGTAGAACAGCTATGCGTATTAAGTTTCCTTTGCACATCCACTCAAAGTCTATGAAGGTGGAAAAAGGATTGTTGTTTTGGGGTTGTTGGTGTTTCTTTGTTTTGGTTTTGCTGCTGGTTGGTTGGTTTGATTTGTTTGTTTGGTGGTTGTTTTTGTTGTTGTTGTTTGTTAAAACAAATAAGCTATCAAAATACCTAGCTATGTAATTTCTGTCATTAACTTCTGTCAGGACCTCGGTCAGCTCTCTGAAAGAAATCGCCCATAAGAATCAGATGGGATAAAAGCTGAACATTAAGGAATTAGTGAACGAGTGTGTGCCATCTAACATACTGTATTTCTTAGGCCCAACAATGGGAAAGGACCAGTGGCTTACTGTCTGGTTCAGGCACCTCCTTCCATTTAAAAGCCTTTCACCAGGGCCAAATTGCTAATTACTTGGAGATCTTGCAGAGACCAGCTATAGACAGACCAGCTGGGAAGGTCTGCCTGCCAGAACAGCCAGAGAGCCCTGCTTTTTCTGTCCAACTGGCTCGGAAAACAATGACTGAGTTTGGCAACAGACAAAAGGCTAAAAGCGTGCCACCATGTTTAAAAAAACAGTAACCAAGAGATTGATGTCTCGAGCCTAAGGGGTCTGAAATTATGTAACTTATAAAATTTGAAGTTCCAAAGGGTCTAATAACATATGTCTTGACCCAGAAACAGATTATTTGGCCAGGAGTGAAAATTATCGGTCTTTAAAGTATATTTAACTCATAAAATAATCTGTTTAACAGCACTGCCTTAATTTTGATTCATCAGTGTCCTTACAAACTGCTGAGTAAACTGCATATTTTTTAAACCATCACTAAGTCCACAGTGTACTTGAGAATTTATACCCCTTTGCCTGCAGAAGGCTGCTTTTCTGTTCTTTTTAGAATTAATAATCTAGATTTAATGTTTATTTCTGGGTTAAAATACCAAAATAAAATAAAACATAAACCTACTTAGTGTCATGAGCAATAAAATGCCATTATATGGCAGCTTTAAAATTCAAATAACAATCAGAAATTTTATATTAAGAAAGAAAATATTTCATTGTAGCTATAAAAATTCAACAAATTAAAATCTTGAAACATCTCTTATGTAATTTTAAAAAAGCATTTTCAGGAGAGATGAAAAGCAAAGAAAGAAGATCTATCTTTTAAAAGAAGTTTAGGCTAGATGACCTAACAACATTAGAATCCATGTAGGTATGAATTCCATATTGTTCTAGTAGTGTTTCCTTAAAGACCTCCATTGAAGTGAACTCATTTCCTCATGGGTCCAGGGTGCTGATTATCTGACTTAATTGCAAAATCAGGGACTAAGTCTATAAGTGATGATTTACTCCAGATACAGATATGTAGGTATTTAAAAAAAGATAAGTAGGGTTTAAAGAAGAGAATGACTAAAAATTCAGATCTTGTTTCCCATGGATTTTAGAGAAAGTAATCATTGCGTTTTTCTTGTCTTCTACATGCATATAGAACTTAGGAGAGTGCTAAAGAAAATAATTCATTTTCTTATGACAGAAGTGTAACTTGACAAAGTAATTGACACATTAGCCAAAAACCTCATTGAATCTTATGAGTAACTTATTGCATTTGCTTAGAAGATGGAAAATGAGTGGATAGTTCTGTATTTTTGTCATTTCAGCTTGTTTTACCTTTACCAAGGTTTTCTACACATCTGAAACTCAGTAGCATCTGCTAAGAAGTTTTCTTGTGATACGCACAGCTATCCGCTAGGAATCAGACTGAGACCATCGAACTCCATTCCTAAAGCTGAAACTAATGTAAGCAAGATTTTGGCAATAGAAGATCAATACAGCATTTGAATTGAAACTAAGAATACAATTTGCTAACTAATAGGGAATTTGTTCTGTGAAGAACATTCCTTAGAAAGCACTATTTCTTTTTATGGTAGTGACATGTATTTATATCCAGCATCCAGAGGAAGAAGGAAACAGTTTATCCATTTAACTGGTCAGCTTTAGAAGACAAAAATGCGTAATTTCTTCAGTAACAGAGAAAGGACAAGTTGTCTTTAAAGAAAAGCCAGAAAGCTACAGATAGATCAGCAGGATCATTTACACAGACTCCGCAACTCCATTTTAGATGATTTGGTTGTTTATTTGCCCCAGAGGCCCCACTTGTCACATGAATTTGCTCATCTGTTTAAAAACCAAAATGCCTACTAACCACTTTCCTGTGCTTTGATGCATTTGTTTCCAAAGTATTTCTTTTAAATTAAGTGAGAATTAAACTTAATGCACACAGTTCCATAACAACATTCCTTGTAATGAGAGCCATCTTTTAATGGAAAGTACTGCCCTACTAAATTAAAAGCATACAAAGTATAAACCACATATATCAGTACGTAAAAAATAAAGAGCCCCTTCATTTTATTCATTTCACTAAACAATGTGATGATGCATACTAAAAGGAAACACACAAACATACACACAAAAGAAGTTATATCCCCACTAGCATAAAGATATCTCTCTGAAAAAGGATAAATACTGAAAAATCTGTTCCCAGTTAAGGAGCCAAACAAGGAATAATATCCATCCAATGTTAATCTGGATCTCTAACAACAATTATTTTAAACTTGCTTTTAAGTTTCGTTACAGGACTTTATAGCTTTTTTCTTTTTTTTTTTTTTTTTTATTTTGGAAATAATTCTATGATAAGTTTCAAGAAATCACAGAATTAATGCAAGAATAAAGCTGAATATTTTGGGGTTTAATTTTTCAAAGTTTTGGAAGTTTTTTTGTTTGTATTTATGAAATTCTAAGTAGCAAGTGTCCTTCTGTGTTTCAATTCTAGTAGAGGAGTGTGCATGGTAGGAGCAAGAAAAGAATACTATTCCCATAATGCAGCTTGGAAATTTGACTACATTTTCATTTAAAATGTTGGAGTTCTATCCAGTACTGCACAAACTGTGATCAACAGGTAACAGCAACCTAAAGAGACCCAAAATGACCAAACCAGCATTACATATGTTGGCTATTAAACACCTTTAATTTACTTTCTAAGGTCATTATGTGTATGACTATACGTGCATGTCAAAATTAATGTTTGAAAATATATTTTAGTTTAAATCAATAGAAAAGGAAACTGAGGTAATAGATTATAAAGGTCTTTAGAAATTGTATTTTCAGCAATGCATAAGATTGTGTTTTATGGGCAAGAAGAACCCATAAGCTTGCTTATTTTTTATTTTTACACAGACATCTTGAAACATAAGATACAGGCCACACAGTACAAAACATGTCAGACCCAGAAAAAGTGTGCTACGTTTCATTAAGCATAAGCTGTCTAAATAGCATGCTAAGAATAAAGTCTTATTGTCAAAGACAAAGTTCAAAAGGAAAAATACACAACCCAAAATTATATAAAGAATATTTATAACCATAGTGGAAGATCACAGTCACAACAATTAATCTAAAAAATATTCCAGGCTGGTTTATTCCATACAGTGTTCTTCAAAAGCATTATGTGTCAAATTTATTCTGCAGTTCATAAAAGCCATCTGTCAACTGTTTCGTGATGACATTTTTGCTTTTACTCTGTTCAGAGACACAGGGACTCCAAAAAGATGAAATCTCTTGTATGCTACGAACTGAACACCATGTATTCTGTGACTCTTTTTACCCATCACTAAGTTCCATAGTTTACCTTTTGATTCATTTTGCTCTGATCAGTTTCTGCCAACAACACTATTGTTTCTCCTGTCACTCATACAAAGAAATAATCTGTCACTGTCCAGATTCCTTGTTCCTTGACATTTAGGTAAAAATCTGTCCTTTCTTCCTCTATAAAAACTGGGGGGGGGGGAAAAAAAAAATCACCACTTCTTATTGCTCCTGAATCCCTCTGCCACAAGATATATTCACAAGAAAAATAACATTCTTGCAAGAACAAAAGGGATAAATTTAGTCTTTTTTTTTCAACCAAACTCTATAAGCCTCTAAATGTAACTTAACTCATCTCATTTTGCGTAAACTTAATTCAAAATGTTCCACAAAACAAGAACATAAATAATTGTAGAAGGAGAAACTAAAGATATGCAAAGGAGAACAGTTATTTGGAAAAGATGTGCAAGAAAAGGGAAATCAGATAAATATAACCAATATTCTATGGGTGTATCTACACTAGATTTTTGTTTGTATCAGGAGTGTGATATTCCAATTGTCCCCATTTATCATGTTTCTTATCACAGAACACTCCTGGAACATATGAACTGAATTTTGAATGAAACAAACCTGGAAGATGGGTTCCAATTGCCTGAAGTAAAAAACCTATGAAATGCTGCAGTATGAACATGAGATTCTCAGTATAAATGTTTTCGCTCTACAAATCCACATTTCTAGGTTCACACTGATTGTTAGAGTTGATATAGCCCATCAGGAACTGAAAATCCCTGGTCCAAGAGCAATGAAACAATGCAGTTTCCCACAGTTCTTTCTCTGTTGGAAAAACCTGTTCCAATGAAAAGTAAAAGCTTTGGACACTTTTTTGGACAATTTCTGGAAATGCTGAGTACGCACAATACACAGATAAAATGTATAATGCATTCACAAGAATTATTATATATATAGCATTCATCAGATCTACCGAACCTTTGTCACACAGATAATCTATGAAGACACATCAGATGTACCACACACACAGATACGTTTCTGTTTAGGAACTCCTTACAAATAGGTATAATAAAGGATTTCCTGAATAGATATTCAGAAAAGTAATGGTTGAATTACTTGAAGAAACAGTAAAAAGGAAATTTGAATGCACCATACTTTTTTAAAGTTTAGGAAGTCTGAACTTCAGGGATAAGAGTAAATGAGAAAGAAAAATGAACTTAGAAATGCTCATTTTCTCAAAAGAAATACAGTCCTCTATCTTTGACATGCATAGTGGCAGAAATTTGAAATTAACAGACTATTTGGAAGAAAAGTAGATGGTAGTTAAAAAAATTATTCGTGAAAGAAGGACAAATTAAAAAATCGTTTAATTGATACAGTGTATTGCAGTTGATGACATTCACTAGCCACAAGCTGCAAAAGAGATCAAGCTGAGAACATTTATTAGATTTACTATCCCTCTTTAATGTTCTTTAACAACCCTGGTTTTAATTTTCCTTACCTCCTACTGCAATGTGCAAACCAGTATTATTGTTATTGGCTATTAACATATCCAAATTTAAAAGATTTTGGACACATTATCTCTTATTAGATCTACTGAAAAAGCACGTATACTTAAGGAACTAATTCGATGTACTTTTATTCAGATCTTGAAAAAGCTGATTTCATTATCCACACAAATAGTCATAATGTTTCAGTCCCTAAATATCCTTTATACACATCTTAGACTTAACTATATAGTCGGGCTTGCCGCTATATATGTAAACGTATGAATGTGCATACTATTTGATAACAAATCATTTAATAGACTCAAGTTGAGCTGAAGGCTCAATTTTAGGGCCAGTGCTCTTTCAGGTATTTATAAATTATCTGGACACAGGAATCAAATGTGTCCTAAGTAGGGTTTCTGCCAATACTAAAGTGGAAGGAGCTATGGACTCCCTCAAGGGTAGAGAGGCCTTACAGAGAGATTTGGATAGACTAGAGAGCTGGGCAGTCACCAACTGTATGAAATTTAACAATAGCAAGCGCAGGATTCTCCACCTGGGACAGGGTAATCCTGGTTATACATACAAATTGGGGTCGGGAGGCTGGGGAGCAGTACCACAGAAAAAGATCTGGGGGTTTGGGTTGATGGCAAGTTGCATTTGCACTGGCACAGCCCCACCTTGAGTACTGTGTACAGTTTTGGGCACCTCAATATAAGAAGAACACTAAACTATTAGAGTGTGTCCAGAGAGCAACCAAAATGGTGAAAGGCCTTGAGGGCAAGATTTCTGAGGAGCAGCTGAGGTCACTCGGTTTGTTCAGCTTGGAGAAGAGAAGGCTGAGAAGCCTGTCAGAGTTCAAGGAGCATCCGGGCAATGCTCTTAGTCATATGGTTTAGTTTTAAGTAGTTCTGAGAGGGCAGGGAGTTGGATTCAGTGATCCTTATGGGTCCTTATGTAGTGAAGGTCAATACTTCAGAGAAACACCTTCATAACCTAGCAGTTAAGCTAGGAAATGAATTAGTTTCTGTCCCTCTAAAATCAGAAGTGTAGGACCTATTTGCTTTCAAGGTCACCTCATCAGTGAGTATCACAGAGGACAGTCAAAGGCATTTGAGTAATCTTAGCACTACAAACTTCTACACCTAAAATTATTGTGGTGGTAAGAGATAATGTTTCCCTTTTCTTTCTGAGATGAGTGTGTGGCCTAGCAAGCTTCATGGCAACAACAGAAAAACACAATGTTTGAAAAAGTTTTGAAATGAAGCAATGGTGGAGGAAAAATGAGTCCTGGCACTTTGGCTGAAAAGAGCTGGCAGAAACTAACAAGTATGAAAAAGAACGTATATTATTTTTATAGCAGCAAGTTGGATACACTTTTGGAAATAGAATTTTGAGTACTGTTACACATCTAGATTGATTTAAAGCTTTGGTTTTGACTGCAGTCATCCAAACAAGATGGTTTGAATTTGAGTACTTGTCTGTATTCTGGTTTCACAGAAATTTCTAACAACTGTTCATATAAAAGAATTTAGCCTTCCAAAATCCCTTTATTTAAGAGATTTCCAAAATGCTGACTTTTTTTTTTTCCAAGAACAGTACAGCTATTGCATTTAAACAGACAAAGCAAAAAATTTTGCTACAATTATTATGAACCATTAGAGAACATAGCCTTAGATCCTTGTTCAGAATCCACGTAGATGGCTTTGGAGATCTTTTGATGATCATTGATCATTTTGGTTTTGCAATCTGCCCCCAACTTCTGTGTTAGGAGTGTTGTACAATAGTTAAAAGAATTGGTTCCCCTGGGTGGGATGGGGAGTAGGGGGAAATAGGGGAAAGAGAATTAACATCTGGGTATTACTTTCTCCTTTGAGGTCTGACCTATCTGTTGTCATCTATAAGTAAACTAAATGACTAATCATGAGTTCCTGACCACGACATCAGCTATATGCTTAGCTGATATGGGAGGTGTGTATCCCATTTAGTTTACTATCTCATTTAGGTTAGCACATCCCACAGTCCATCGTTCAGTATACTGGACATTTTACATCCATTGTGTTGCTCACTGAAACACCACATACATAAAGCTACCCTGTTTCCTGTTAGTGACCTCAGGAAATCTTCACAGGGAGCCCTAGCAGTAATTATCAATCCATGGTAACTGGCTTTTATTTTTTCATTAGCTTGACAAATATGTCAGTTGCTGAGCTCCAGTCTTAACAGTCATCGCACCATCAAAATGTCTAAAAGAGGCAAGCTAAATCACCCAAGGTCCAATGACTTCCAATTCCTTATAGACTACTGCCAAACAGTCGCCTTTCAATCTTGGTCTCTGTTGCATCTGTCAAGAAAGCTGGGAAGTAAGCAGTGAACACACATCCTTAAGAATCAAAGATGTCTTAGTTGACTCATATATCCTACCTAGCAGCCATCAGAGAGAAGCGACTTCAGGTGTGTACCATTATTAGCTACCCATACTAGTGACCCATGGGTGAGTAAGTCTGTATCCCATTAACACGAAGCCCTCATTTCATCATCTTTCTCTGATCTGCATTCCGATAAATGCTTCTTTCTTGGAAGTGTGAGGCAACAAAGAAAAACGAAAACATAAAAAACAAACTGTGTCAGATCTTCCAAGGTGTGGACATCTGGTAACTGTACGTACATTTTAAGATTTATGATACATTGCCTACTCATCTATTCCTCAGAATGTACATTTACACATTTTTGTTTCTCCTTCTGTTCCACATTTGGAAAATAAAAGTTTGAGAATTATAATAGAGAGACCTCGAAATCCAAACGTTTATCTCTATCATGTGGAAAAAAATACCTTCCAGGGCATTCCTTGACAATGAAATCCAGATGTTAGCATTCTCTAGCAAAAACACAGCCTGGTTCAGAAAAAAGTAGAGAACAGGGGAGGACATGATTTGGCAGTATTAAGCTTGTTTAAATTCCTAGAAGTGCTTCTCTCTGATAAGGAAATGGTTAAAACTTTATCAACTAGAACTTCTTAGAAGTATATTTAGGTTCTATATCAGTAGTGGTTTGCATGAATAAAGTAAAATTCCAAATAAGTTAATTTAGAAATAAAACATTTGAAGTCTTTTTTTTTTTTTTTTTCAGATTCCCCCAGAGACTCAATTCATAATAATATGTTACTCTCAGAAACTTGATGATAATGCAATACCCAGAGAGACCATTATATCTCGGAAGATTTAGCAATCAGCTATTTCAAGGTAAACAATAATGCTTATATAGGTTCTATATGTGAAAAACTCAGAATTATATTCAGGTATTATAGATAGAATAATTGTATTTTTTAAGCTTTGTCATTTGTTATCTCAGGGAATAATCTTCTATAGGCCAGTTAGGCACATGTAAGAGAGCTGATAACAGAAAGATCACTGGAGTGAAAAAAGAATATGGATCTGTGGTAGATAGTGGCTACAGGGTAAGGAGGAATGCAGCCGCGAATCCTCCAGCTTCATTCTTATCTCATCCTTCTTGATCTGTGGCATTCTGCTGGACAGAAAGCTTGCATAGAGCATAGTTGTAGTCTTGAAACCAGCCATTCATGATGCATACTAAACCAAAAGGCATGTTATTCTGTTATCAGTGGATTCTCTGTAGTCCATCTGGAAGCATAAGTGCTGGGGGAAAGATCCTGCAATAGGAATAAATTCTTTAACAAAAAAGTCCTACTTTCTTTGGGAATTCTACATCATCCTTCCATCTCATACTGCTAAGCAGTGTAAAGTCTGTTCATGGCTGAGGTTGAAGCCAAGGGGTGGTATTGAGATGCCCTAGGAAGGATAATTCTATCAATTCTTTGATAGTAAAGAACTATCCTCTCTGGTCACAGTAAAAGAAAGCAGATCCTCCTCATATCTCATGCATTTAACATACAACAGAATCCACTTGGCACACACGCTCACAGGCGCACAACTTTCTGCAAGACTAGAAAGTCTATCCTGCAAAACACAAGTAAAAATTTAGCCTTGTTATTATCAAGCTTGCAGAGGAAGTGGGCATCTTATGCCTTCATGATGATCAAAGCTGGCAACACCACCCTAATATTACTGAAAATTTGTACTCCCTCCTCCAGCCCTCCACCAGAAATAGTCGGTTGCTCTTTTATCCATATGGCAGTTTCTCAGATTCACTTCACACTTTTTGTCATCTAGCACATTCATTTTCTTCCCTCAAATCTTTTCTCCTTAAGTCCTAACTGTTTACATGAAGTGCCATCATTCTTCTTCCTGGGTCAATGAAACCAGACTACGAAGTCAACTATAACATAACCAGCAGACAGATTCAGCCTACATCTTCTGTGGAAGCAGCCCAGTAAAACCTACATCCTGTTTGCCTTTTCAAGTCAGAAAGAGACAAGACTCCAGGGTCTTGCTTCTTCCTATTCTAGAGGTGGGCCATCACATCTCTGACTGCTTCAGCACAGCACCCAGTTAGAGGAAGAAATAAAAAGGAAAGCCAATAGTATTATACTCTTAGTATTATTCTAATATTCTGCTTATGACCTCTACTTCCCCTCATTTCTTCTTTTCCTCTAGACAGAGCTAATATTCATGGAAAAAGAAACTCTCTAGCTCCAGCTAGAAACTGGGAAAACATCTTCTAAGAATATAACCGTATTTGCACACAGATTTGTCTGCTAAGGTGAGAGGCAAGGAATATAAGTCTTCTTTTCTTATTCAGTTATTAAATGTTATTAGAAGTTATTTAAATGTTATTTGTTAGATGTTATTAAAAAATATTTTCACTTACAAACTTTCTCTTTCTGTGTTATTCTGTAGGTAAGCAAATAAATCTGTCTTAAAATTTGTGCATGAGATCATTCTTGAAGAGTTCAACAATTATGAAATATTACATTATACCTGGTTGTATATTTATTTAATTTTTTTCATGGGACCAACTTATTTTGTCTTCTTTAAGGCTAAGATCAGCTGTAAATTTCTTTCATATGTATATTTCTTATCTTTATTACAAAAAAGTACATAATCTTCTATAGAATAATATGACTTTAAGAAGCTGTGCTTGTAAGTTTACAGCAGGCTTCCTATTTGATTATATGTTGTTCCAGAGGCTGGCAGTGCTTTCTCATTAGCACTTTCACACTTGATTAATTAAAACAAAGCAGAAGTCATGCTCTTTCATTGCTGTGAATCCCTTTTGAATTCAGTTTACTAGCATTGCAGATATTCCAGTATGAGGGAAGGCATGTCATTCTTTCTCCCTTTCTTTCCACTCCTTCCCAAGTTTCAGACATCTGGACACTATTGATTTTTGAGTGCTCTGCAATTACCGGTTCTGCTACAAATCCAGTAAGTCCTCATGTACTGTTTCTGCTTCTGATTCCTTGTAATATTTGGTGACTATTCCCACCTCTGAAAAGATTAAGTAGAGCAAAGAATTAAGTGGGCTACTAGCAAGAACAATATTGCTGTTAAGAAAGTGTTAAATAATTGAAAACTTGGAAAGATAAAGGAAAAGGAGAGAGGTGTGTAGAGGAAGTGGAAGAAATAGATGTGGTGCAGAAGCAGCAAGGAAACTACGGTCAGAAAAGGAAAAGACTGAAAGACGGAAGTAAGGCATTTGCTGTAAGCTTTGTTGGTAACACTTCGTAAGTTAGCTACATGTAACACCCAACCTAAAACTTACTGGAAACACCAGAAAAGAATCAAAACTTGTACTCCAGTAAATTGAACTTTGACCACCCTTACTACTGTCCCACTGCACCTCTTCGCAAAACAAGCTATGCTCTCCAGTATATCAGTTTCCTAACTCTGCTGTTTCTTCACAGTCTACCTCCAGAGACTAAACTCAGTAATCTCTTCTTTCTTTGTAGCCAAAACTATGCCTGTGACTGCATTTAGCACCAGCTCTTCATTACTTGTCAGCAGGAGGTAAAGTAGAACATTGGCTGTGTTTGGGCCTTTATGTTTGCCTTAGCAATCTGTCTCAAAACACAGCTTAGAAAATTCTTTGGAGTGCCTGAACTCATGCTGTCTTCCTCACAGATGTCTGGGAGATTGAGAACCCTCATAAGGGTCAGGCCTTGCTATCAGGAGACTTCTACTAGTTGCTTGCAAAAAGCCTTTTGCTTTTGTTGCCCTTGGAAGATCCTTGGCTGGATGGCCGAGCCCAGAGGGTTGTGGTGAATGGGGTGAAATCCAGCTGGCGGCCGGTCACAAGCGGAGTCCCCCAGGGCTCGGTTTTGGGACCGGTCTTGTTTAATGTCTTCATTGATGATCTGGATGAGGGGATAGAGTGCTCGCTCAGCAAGTTTGCAGACGACACCAAGTTGGGAGGGAGTGTTGATCTGCTTGAGGGTAGGAAGGCTCTGCAGAGGGATCTGGACAGGCTGGATGGTTGGGCTGAGGCCAACCGGATGAAGTTCAATAAGGCCAAGTGCCGGGTTCTACACTTCGGCCACAACAACCCCAGGCAACGCTACAGGCTTGGGGATGAGTGGCTGGAAAGTTCCCCTGCAGAAAAGGACCTGGGGGTGTTGATCGACAGCCGGCTGAATATGAGCCAGCAGTGTGCCCAGGTGGCCAAGAAGGCCAACGGCATCCTGGCTTGTATCAGAAATGGTGTGGCCAGCAGGAGCAGGGAGGTGATCGTGCCTCTGTACTCGGCTCTGGTGAGGCCGCACCTCGAATACTGTGTTCAGTTTTGGGCCCCTCACTACAAGAAGGATATTGAGGTGCTGGAGCGTGTCCAGAGAAGGGCGACGAAGCTGGTGAGGGGTCTGGAACACAAGTCTTCTGAGGAGTGGCTGAGGGAGCTGGGGTTGTTTAGCCTGGAGAAGAGGAGGCTGAGGGGAGACCTTATCGCTCTCTACAACTACCTGAAAGGGGGTTGCAGAGAGGTGGGTGTTGGTCTCTTCTCCCAAGTGACTAGTGACAGGACTAGAGGAAATGGCCTCAAGTTGCGACAGGGGAGGTTCAGGCTAGACATTAGGAAAAAGTTCTTCACTGAGAGAGTGGTGAAACACTGGAATAGGCTGCCCAGGGAGGTGGTAGAATCACCCTCCCTGGAGGTATTCAAGGAGCGTGTGGATGTGGCATTGTGGGATGTAGCTTGATGGACATGGTGCTGTGTGGTGTTGGGTGGGTTGTGGCTTGTTATTGTTGTTGTGTGGCGTGGATTTTGTGGTGTTTTTTTTTTTTTTTTTCTTTTTCTTTCTTTTCTTTTGTGGGTTTTTTGATGTTGTGTGTTTTTTTTGTTTTTTTGGTTGGGTTTTTTTTTTTTTTTTTTTTTTTTTTTTTCCCAGGTTGGACTCGATGATCTTACAGGTCTTTTCCAACCGTACTGATTCTGTGATTCTGTGATTCTGTAACAGATTTCCAACACATCATCATTAGTGCAGCTTTCCACTGTGGTCTTGGTCCAGAGATTACTGACAACATGTGCAGCTTCCTGGAGCTCTGGGCAGTTAAACAGCTCCTACACATAGTGCAACGCTCCTTCCTCATTTTCGCCATCTATCCTTTCTAAACAACCTAGAGCCATCCATGAAAGTCACGTGTGCTTTCCCACCAAATCTTTGTGATTCTGTTCTGATCACTCTACAGCACTGTCACTTCACATGGACTTCCAATTCTTAGGGATTGTTGCTTCAGTTTCTTACATCAGCATACAGATTCTTTACGTAAGTCTCTGAATATCCTCCCTTCTGAGCAGAAATGCACAAGCCTTCTTGCAGCCTTCCATCACCTGTATTTTCTTTACCTGTCCCTGTTCCCTGACGAACGTAATTTAAAGCCTTCGTCAGTGGATTAGCAAGTTTGTTCACAGACTTTCTTCTCCCTCTTTGCCAGATGGAGATTCTCTCTTTATAGCAACCTTTTTTCAAACCATACTCAAAAAAGCCAGTCTTGCTAGCAATACCAGCTAAGCAGACAGGCTTCAGTCTGCTGGATCCATCTCCTACTAATCAGGTGCTTGACCTGAAGAACAGAGAGGAACATTATGTGGACTGCTGTTGTCCTAAACCCTGAACCCAGAACTGTGTAGTCACCTATGGTCTGCTCAGTGTCCCCACTAGCCATATCACTCATGTGGATGAGAAACAACAGATATTAGTCTGAATGAGCCTTGGCACTCTCTGTAATTCTCTGTAGTGCTCTCTCTGGACCTTCCTCCACCTTCCTGCTGCTGCCAGAAATTACCAGCTTCCAGGTTATGCCCTTGAGGGAGCTTCTGTCCTCTTTCTTCTGCTGCCTTGCCTTGGTCATACAACCTTTTATATCTCTGAAGAGTTGAGGCTATTTCCTCAGCAGAGACTCTTTGAAGCTAGTCATCCTTAATTCAACAAAGCCTGCTCATCTCTTCTTGCATCTTCCTCACATGGCACCACTCAGTCAGAAAACAGGTCTCACAGGTGAGGCTACAGCCACTACTCCTGGCCCCAGCCCTGTGGAAAAGCACCTGATTTTAACATAATTTGGGCATAATTTCTTTAGGTTTGGGTTTTCATTAGTCAACAGTCCCAGCAGGCTGCTAGGGAACACAGTACTCCTTCAATTAAGGCCACGAAACAGTCCAGCCTGAGGCTCTGCTGCTTTTGTTTGAAATTTCATTTACATTACAAATCAGAAGAAAATTCAATAGTTAAATCTAAAAAATTTTTTTTTCCCCAAATAAACCATATTTTATCCCCCAGGAAACAACTGAATTTGCAGTGAATGATGAAGTACTGGTATAGATGTCTAGCGTAGATCAGAAACAAGACTTCAGTCATTTAGACCTATACTTCAGATCTTTTCAGATTTTCTTTTAACATTTCATCTGTTGTATTTTTTCACTAGCTGATAGAAAGCTGAAACTTACAATACAAGCACTGGTATTTGATAATGAACCTTTAAATTGGCTATTACTATTACAGCTTGTTTATGCTAAATGTGGTGGTTCATTTCTTTTGTTCTAATACAGAATATGATTACTTTTCTTCCATTTTCTAATCTATTTGAGATAGAAATTGGTTGAGATTATCACACATCTGCCTACAGCCCATATGCAAAACATTTGTTTTGCATTTAGTCATCTGCATCTTGTAATATTACTCTTTTTTTTTTTTTAAATAAAATAAATGCTCTATCCTATTTGTCATCTCCACAATCACCTAAAGCTGACAGCAGGTAACTGGTGATATAATAAAAAAAAGTGAGAAGCCAACCCATTAATTAACATCAGATTGTATTTCTGTTATGTCAGACTTTTGTGTAATGGTAATTTGATGATGTTTTTGTAAAGTATCTCTCTACACTTCTGCCTACACAAGATATGAGAGTAACAGAGAATGGTGTAATTTTATCTTTGGCAAAAATCTGTCCTCTTTCCAGCAGCCTTTTCAAACTAAAAGTTGTAAATCCTAGTATTAAAGTGTGTATTACAAGTGGTGATTGATGTTTTATCTTCACCTAAAGATGCAAATAAAGGTTAAATGATTCCGAAATCAAAAACCATCAAAAAAATTTGCTACCTTTGAGACTAAGGATAGTACATGAAAGTCTGGACCATCAACTTAATACATTCTACTTCTAGACCCACAGAAGAAAAGAGTTAGAAGTTTAAAATTTGTCACAACTACCTGGGGATTTGTAAATGATTAGCACACTAGACTCTTCCCACCTGAAATGGTGGAACAAAAGGTCATTACAGACCATATTCTAAATTCACTTTTAAATAAGTAAATAAACATTGCACTTTCTCTAGAAACCATTACTCCCACATACTATTGAAGCCAAACAATATTTTTTTTTAATTAATGAAGCTACTGAATAGTTTTCAGCTTTGTTACTCCTAATGCCTGACAAATGGACTGAGAAAAGTTTTATGCCACATATTGAGGCATGACACAGCAAATAGGCCAGATATGTTTCTTTCTGAAAGGTAAACATCTAATTCAGGCACAGCACATTTTCTCTTCAATCTCTTTCCAAATCATGCTTCCTAAATTTTCATCTATTATTAGTGTATTCATCAACATTTCTTTTGTTCATGCTCTCCAAGTCATCACATACACTGGCTCACAGCTCAGAGGGAGTCTGCAAAGGAACTGCTTTCTTTATAATACCTGTTCTATGATTATTACTAGGCCATAGGACTGCCTTAAATCTTGTTTCAGTGTTGAGCATAGAAGACTGGATCCATGTCAACCTTTGGGGGCTTTCTCTCTTAATGCGGCTAGACTGATAGCTCAGTGTTCTTAATGAGTTTGTTATTTTCTTCCCTACTCCTCTTCAGATAGTTTGTCTGACATCAAACCTTTGATTAATAACTTACCCACAAAGAGATGAGGTGTCCCTTTAATCTTTTATCAAAAGGAAAAATTAGCTTGTGAGCAGCTGAACCAACACAGCTAGACAGCAGAGACCCCTTAGTTAGTTAGTTAGTTAGTTAGTTAGTTAGTTAGTTAGGTCTGCACTAACTGTAGCCAAGCCCACACCTGACTTGGCTCATAAAAATAGACTTCTCTTTGCCTTCCTGTTAAGCTGCAAGCAAAAACTTTATGTTAAAGAAACTCATGCTTTTATCCAGTAAGAACCTACAACAATTACATAATTACATACAGGAGAATAATCTGTAGGTAGTTACCAAAGTTCTAACTATAATGATATGGTTTTCATGGCACTGAGTATTTTGCCATGCTCAGACCACAAAATATTGAACTGTTCGTTGTGGGCTGTTTACTACAAGGATGCTGCTAATCACGGGCTGATGATTGTATCAATCATTGACTTTGTTTCAAATCAGACAACACTGGGCCTTCCAGAATAGATAAAAACTGAGTCCAGACAATGGCCTATTCAGAAATAAATCATAGTGTAGGTTCAAAAAAACATATGAAATTTACAAACAAAACAACAGAAAGAACCTTGAAGATACTCAGTGGCTTGTTGTACTAGGTTTTACTAGAATAAAATCTGCTGCTTACAGTTCATTGTGTGTTTCATTGTTTCTTTCACTTTTTTTTTCTCTTAAAAGTGCTAATTTCTGATATAAGAATTTTATAAAATAAATACACATAGCATATAGGAACATTGTTTAGGCAAATGTTAGGAAAACCAGATGTTACTGTTAAAATCTCAGGGAAACTAAACATGAGAAGAGAAGGATAATATGTGTACATAAATAATTACATTTGCTGTCCTCATGTTAAAATCAGAGGGTTCATACAGTTACAGCTAAAAGCAGAATTTGCAATGCTGTGTGGAATAGGAACCAACACATCAAATGGACATGGCAACAATCACAGACTTACAGAATCCCAGAATCACAGAATGATAGGAGTTGGAAGGGATCTCTGGAGATCATCTAGTCTAAGTCCCCCTGCCAGAGCAGGTTCATCTAGAGCAGATTGCACAGGAATGCGTCCAGGCAAGTTTTGAATACCTCCAGAGAGGCAGACTCCACAACATCTCTGGGCAGCTTGTTCCAGTGCTCTGCCACCCTCAAAGTAAAGAAGTTCTTCCTCATGTTTAGATGGAACTTCCTGTGACCAAGTTTGTGCCCGTTACCTCTTGTCCTGTCACTGGGCACCACTGAAAAAAGACTGGCCCCATCCTCCTGGCACCCACCCCTTAAGTATTTAGAAGCATTAATAAGATCGCCCCTCAGTCTTCTCTTCTCCAGACTAAAAAGACCCATGTCCCTCAGCCTTTCCTCATAAGAAAGATAGCTCTTAGCCACTCATAACTACCCTGTTAATCCTCAGCCATAACAAGGATTTTACCCTAATTCAGTGCTAGATCAATTTTTTAGAGTGTGAGGTCCTGAAATCTTGTTATGTCTCCCCACTTCTGCTAGCTGAAAACCACACTTCAGCTCTTGAAACATAGGAATTATAAAAGTAAGTGTTGGTGGCTTTCTTCAAGACTAGATGACTGTAATTGTGGAGACACAGTATCAAAGTAGTTTTGCATTTATATTCAGTCACTTTTAATGGTTACCATTAGATCTATAATTTCTCAAGTTTTTTTAATGCTTTTTAAATAAGCAAAAATTTTGATGAAGCCAACATACAGCATGCTGCAAGACTAAAGGTGCCTTGAAATAACTTTCAGGCTAAACGTTGTTCACTTTAAAGTATCACAGAATCACAGAATCATTAAGGTTGGAAAAGACCTGTAAGATCATCAAGTCCAACCAACAACTAACACCACCATGCCCATTAAACCATGTCCCACAATGCCTCGTCCACATGTTCCTTGAACACCTCCAGTGAGGGTGACTCCACCACTTCCCTGGGCAGCTTGTTCCAGTGTTTCAACACTCTCTCAGTGAAGAAATTTTTCCTAATATCCAGCCTGAACCTCCCCTGGCACAACTTGAGGCCATTTCCTCTTGTCTTGTCGCAAGTCACTTGGGAGAAGAGACCAACACCCACCTCTCTGCAACCCCCTTTCAGGTAATTGTAGAGAACAATGAGGTCTCCCCTCAGCCTCCTCTTCTCCAGACTGAACAACCCCAGTTCCCTCAGCTGCTCCTCACAAGACTTGTGCTCCACACCCCTCACCAGCTTCGTTGCCCTTCTCTGGACACGCTCCAGCACCTCAATGTCCTTCTTGTAGTGAGGGGCCCAAAACTGAACACAGTATTCGAGGTGCGGCCTCACCAGCGCCGAGTACAGAGGCACGATCACCTCCCTACTCCTGCTGGCCACACTATTTCTGATACAGGCCAGGATGCCGTTGGCCTTCTTGGCCACCTGGTCACACTGCTGGCTCATCTTCAGCAGAGCCTTCGTACCCTCGAGCAGATCAACACTCCCGCCCAACTTGGTGTCATCTGCAAACTTGCTGAGGGAGCACTCGATCCCCTCATCCAGATCATCGATAAATATATTAAACAAGACCGGTCCCAAAACTGAGTCCTGGGGGACTCTGCTTGTGACCGGCCACCAACTGGATTTCACTCCATTCACCACGGCTCTCTGGGCTCGGCCATCCAGACAGTTTTTTACCCAGCCAAGAGTGCACCTGTCTAAGCCACGAGTCGCCAGCTTCTCCAGGAGAATACTGTGGGAGACAGTGTCGAAGGCTTTACTAAAGTCCAGGTAGACAACATCAACAGATATTCCCTCACCCACTAGGTGGGTCACCTGGTCATAGAAGGAGATCAGGTTGTTCAAGCAGGACCTGCCCTTCATGAACCCGTGCTGGCTGGGCCTGATCCCTTGGTTGTCCTGCACATACCCTGTGAGCACCCTCAAGATGAACCTCTCCATAATCTTCTCCGTCACCAACGTCAGGCTGACGGGCCTGTAGTTCCCCAAATCCTCCTTCTGGCCCTTCTTGTAGATGGGCGTCACGTTTGCAAGCCTCCAGTCATCCAGGACCTCCCTTGTTAACCAGGGCTGTTGACAAATGAGGGAAAGTGGCTTGGCAAGCTCCTCCGCCAGCTCCCTCAGCACCCTTGGGTGGTACTTTTAATATAATTACAACGGTTTAAAAACTTAATATAGATGAGAAACTGATCGTAATGTTCCTAACTGTCATTAGGCACTGAATATTATCTTCATTCTCTTTTCAGAGTTTCTGCATGAGGTTTTTAGAGTGAAAATGAAACAACCAGGATGCTTGGGGGGTGCTTCCATGGACCAACTTTGGCAAGTGATCTGGAAAACAGAACTTGGTAGGATGTGAGTCTACACAGTGTGTCTCGATCAAATACACAAAACTTCTTGGAGGGCATTTTGTCCAAAATTGAGCATTACAAAGAGGGCAATGACCATCAGCCAGATTAAACTGTATCTAGGGAACTTGAAATAGATGTCCGAATTGAGGGTGGAGTAGTCAGGCTGAAAAGATAAGAAAAGCATTAAAGTTTGTAATGGTGAGAGATACTGCACTGGAAAGAGCAACTATTACACATGGCTTGGCACTACTGGATGTCACCCCATGGCACCATGACCTCTGTCCAGGTGGGGCACAGCAGCATTCTCATGGGACACTGGGAGCAACCTCCACCCAGTTGGTGGCTGACAGTGTGGGGTATGCATGTGGGACCTCATGGAGGACTTTCTCCCTGGCACATGGGTCAGTGCAGTGTAGGGTGTTGTGCTGGTGAAAATAATGCTGGAGCACTCATGTCTTTCCTGGGAAGGGTGTGCAGGTAAGGGAACCTACACACTCAGGAGTGGGGTGTGCCTGTGATCCCCAAAGCCTGTGAGAGAGGGGGATATGCATGTAGTTATGTGGGTGTGTGTGTGCATATGTGTGTGATGAGAACTTCTTGGTATTCGTTTTTGAAGAGTGTTTACAAATTTGTAGGCGCTATTTGCATTTGGTAAGTGTCTAGTGTTGTAGTTGATCTGTTATATTATCGATACTGATCCTGAATGTATAGTTCACTGATTGCTGGTCCATCATGTTGTTAATAAATTAATAAAGTGGTTTGATCCTCATTTTGCTTTAAAGTATGTGAACTACATAACATTTCCCTGCAATGAGCTGTTGCAGTGAATGTTATTCTCAGCAACTGTCATCAGCAAGTCTGGTCTCATGGATCAGTGGTATAAAAATATTTTTTTAAAGATTCTGAAATATAAATTCTTGTCTTATTTTTTCTAATCTGCGTCTAAACTATGTGTGGTCTTGGTTCCCATTTTCTTTATTTCCCTCAATTTTGCTGTCTGAATTGCTGATGTTGGAGATGGATTTTTGCCATTAGCTTTATTTCACTTAACTATATCTCTGTTGGTGAAAGTTGTTAAAATTGATGTGACAGCAGGATAAAGCATATGAAGGGAAACAGACCAGAGATTAAATGACTGTATAGGGGGCAAAAAAAATCATATATCTTAAAGCCATAAATCTTAGATGCAAGGTTTACCCTTCTTCACTCAGAAAGTCAATTTTTCTTGACAGAATTGACCAAGTCACCAGACAATATTCACTGCTGAGCAGTGCCAACATCATCCCTTCAGGAAGCATTTACTCTTTCCGTTGGCTGAAGACCATGACATCAGAAATTTTGAAGAGCAGAAATGATAGTAATATGTGTCAGTACAAGTAGTCAAAAACTGAAAAAAATTGAGCCAAACTCCTTTCCTGTATAAAGTCTATTTATAATCCTTCTTTCTAAACCTACTGAGCATAAAGAACACTGACAGCTATAGGATCAGGCACCTAAGGTTTCTTATTACTCTTTTAATCCTCTTTTAAAAACAACCAATGACTTCACTGTTTGTTTACAAGAGAGAAGTTACACATTTTAGCCTCATCTCTTATAAAGAAGTAACATGAAGTATAAGGTTGCACAAGGTAGTTTGCTTAGAATAAAATTTCTAAAATATAAATATTCTAAGGTTTAGAGATATGAAAGATTCTGAGAGATAAAATAAAAATCATTGTAACCCACAGCATTACAAAATTATATCTTATTATCTAACTAAAATCACAGAATAACAGAATCATTAAGGTTGGAAAAGACCTTTAAGATCGTCAAGTCAAACCATCAACCCTACACCACCATGCCCACTAAACCATGTCCCGAAGTGTCATGTCTACACATTTTTTGGTCAAACAGAAAAGTCCACAAACTAAAGATGCAGAATACTTCAAGGAACAGTTTTAGAGCATTTTGGTCTTAAAGCACAGCAGAAGTTGAGTGACTCCTCACAAAAACTGTTATGTAAGTTTATATCTAATGTTCTAATATGGCTTTATCAGCTGTTATATTTCTTCCCTGTTATTTTTTTCCTCCCAAATCAGACCAGTACATTCCTAAGACTAAATCTTAAAAAACCATATGTCATCTTACTATTGTAGAGTACTATATCATTTAGAAGTTGAGAAACACCTCAGCAAATGCTTCAGTTCATCTCATCAAATAATGCTCCTTGCTTTGCAGGTTAAAAAAAGAAAAATATATCCACTAGTTAATTCTCGTAACTTGTACTGTATAGCAGAACAGAAAACCATGTCTCCCTTTCTGTCTTTTTTTCTTAGGTAGACCAGCTAATCTGTAACTCATGTTGTGTTTTCTGTTTTAGCAGCACCCTAATTGGCAAATCTTGAAGACTGTGCTGTCATGCAAGGTTTCCACTGGTACATCTGTTTCTAATGTACAGTGCATAATTTAATGACGAGACACTTCAGTGGTCTACCCACTGCAAATTTCAGTTGTTAAAAAGGTCTGGAGCAAGATGCCTTTAAATAGTAGGCACTTTCTTGGTACATTAATTTTCTCACACTCAGAAGCAGAAAATATAATAGTAGCCGTCACTTAGTGTAAAGCCCTGTTTACTTTTAACAGCTATTTACAGCTTCAATGTCTTTTTCGAACTGATTAGCTATAGTGGGATTTAAAACTTTTATAAGACCTATTTATTACAGTTAATGTGTTCTTCCTCCAACTATAGTTCAAGAAATCTGTCCAATCAGCATTGGGACAAGAGTGCAGTTTTTTTTCTGGCCAGACCTGATAAATATAAGTCAACTGGATTTTGAGAACAACTGAGATGGAAACCATAAAACCCTAACCTACCAGTAAAGCACTGGATGTGATATTTGCATTTAATCCCTTTCCTTCATATATACAAACAAAGAGAGCCAGAACTGCTCCCCAACACAATACCTCAACAGTCACAAACCCATATCCTCATCTATAATTCATCTTGGCTAGTAATGTGCTTACTGACTGACACTGTATCCAACAAGTCCCTTACAATGTGGAAGTTCTAATTACAAAAGGCATAATGCAGTTATCCCACAACTAAAGAATTGTTTGACAAAAATTCCAGATATACAGAGACATACATAAATCAAAAAAATCCCAGATTTAACTTAAATGTAAAATAAATCCGCCTTCCAAGTCAAAGAAAAAAAAAGCACCAAAGGATGTAAGAATTCAGTGGAGCGGTTTTTTACTACTTCAGTATCAGACAACACTGATCATTAAAATGTTGTTTCAATGCCAGTCTTCACTAGAAATATTATGCCCAAAACAATCTTTTCCTAATTTTTCCTTTTTCTTCATGCAATCCAGACAAATTTTTCTGCATCACCCAAAGTCCTTCATTTCCTTAAAGTTGAGATGATTAATTGGAGTGACTAGGAGAAAGGGGGAGGTTTGGTTGTTTTTTTTCCTGTGCCTTTAAATGCATGTTGGACTTCTGCTAAATAGTTTCTACATTACTGTAAAACTTGAGCTGTACTGGCTCTCAAGTTGAGTTAGGAGATAATATGTTTCAGGAATGGATTTTTAGGACAGGATGATGAAATGTAGTAAGCTATTATCTTTCCTCACATCTTGCTTCTGAGACTGCAGAAGAGAGTTGTTTCCTCTTACATACACAGAGTTCCCCATTTCTAGTTAGCACTGCCTCCTGTATCTCTGTGCTGGGAAGATTTGCTGATTTCCCCTGTACTAGGAAGAAAATAAAGGAACAGACATCTTACCATCTACTTTATTGTTACTTATTATTATGTTATGCCTGTCAACAACAGTAATGTACCATCCACACAGTTTGGTGGGTCAGAACAGGATCATTTCCACTCTCTGTCATGCCACTGAGCCAGAGGGGCTATGGGCCTCTCTCTTCCAGCAGGCAGCAATGGACAGTTGTTAGCACAACACACTGAACTCTCTCCAGTTGGTGCAGCAATTGACTTTTATAAGCTTTCTCACACTTGGGACCCAATCCCAACCTATATCAGACACATGCAGCACCTTTGGCAATCAATAAAGTTTACCCACATGCATCTTTGTATGGTTTCTTTAGAACTTTGTTTATAACTGAGCTATCCAAAGCTATTTTATGGTACACAAGTTTCCAGATTTGTTTGACCAGTTTTCTGTTTTACTTTTGAGTTATTTTGGAAGTTATATTTTTAATTAAAATAAGCAAAAAGAAAAACTCAAAGCAAACCACAAAACCAAAGAGTAGTGACACTTATTTTTCTTTCCCTTTATATTGCAGACAGCTTGAGTAATAAACTGCAAGGAAAATGGATCCATTCCTTTCAGGAACATGTGCCAAATTCAACATGTTTTAGTCCTATGGAGACTTAATACTATTCCTTAGTCCTAGAAAAAATAACCCAACTTTTCAGGGTAATGAATGTCAACAATTAGAAAACCAAAAATCTTTCCATAAGAAAAACTGAAAAGATGCAAAGCTGAGCCTAGTTTATTGTTTTACTGCCAACATGACACTTATCCATGGATGCCAAAAGGTTTTCAAAACTATGAGCATACTCAGGCATGGTTTGTTAGAAATCTTGGCCAAGCTTTTAATGGATATGGACAGATTCACTGTTTGTGTGAGAAACCATGTTAATTAAGTTAGTTTTTTATTTGAAATGAGGCAAGCAAGACACACTGATGAATTATGCTTTCCATTGTTTTGGTGAGCACAACATTAATGAATACACAATAAACAATGCAAACAGGAAAGTGCAGATGACATACTGTGAAACAAAATGCACCTTACTCCTATCTTAAACTATATCCCATGTCAAATCTGAACAGTAATGTTGGAACAGAAGCTACCTGACAGATAAAAAAGAACGATGAGGGCTTAGACTTAGGTGGCTTGCAGCCTAATGACCAGTTCCTACATTGTACATCCTTACTTTCTACTGGCGCAGTCATTTAGCTTATTTTATGCTGTAAACAGACTTTAGGCTGCACACCAGTGTACCTACGTATCAGAACTAAAACCGAAGAAGAGGCCATGCTGAGCCAGACTTCCAGCATATGAGAGGCTACAGATCTTCACCAGCTATTTCATTCCATTCAGAGTATTATTTTGTCAGTTAGCAATGGCCAGCCTTAAGAAACCTGCAAAATGACAGTACTGTGCTCACATATGAAAATTGCTTGCTCTAATTTTCAAAAACATCAAATATTCAGTGGAATCCCTAGGTACAGAGTGCTTGCAAGTGTTAAAGGTCTTAATAATTTTAACAAAGATTAAGATGCTATGATACCAATCAGAAGAATTCAGAAAAGTACAGTGTCAATTCTGATCCACCAGTCTCGACTCATGCTACTAAGTTTGATTACATTTATTTCTCTCATATCATGAATGTTAGCTTTGATCTGGGGTTCTTTTGCATGCTTTTGTTGGCCTGTGACATAATGTTATTTAAAAATAGTATTTTGCATCTGACGGATGTTCAGCAATTGTCAGCCCAGTTCTGTGTTTTGTCACTAACCATGAGTGGAAATAACGTGAGGAAAGCTTTACAATGCCAATTCCTCTCATCCAGCAAAATTGAGGGTTTTGTAAATTCCATTTGGGTTCATATTAGCTAAATATAAGTTATTCAGATGAGCTTGAATTTTATTTCAACCAGTGAGCCTAACTTTTCATTTTTGGGTGCCCAATGTGTTGGTCTTTGATCTAAGAAACAAGTTAGATTCTAAATATGACACTTATTAAATTAAGGGAGGGGATGCTCGAATCCTCCCACTATTCTGGCATTCTTTCAGGCACCTGAAAAGAAATTATTCAAATACAAAGGAATTACCATGTGAATAGTGCTTCCGCACAGTTTCTGCATATGCTGTCTTGCATTTTTATCAAGACTGCAAACATAAACCAGCGTGAGAAAGCAGGTGCTATTTTCCTCTGTCTTTTGAGCATCAGTCTTTCCCAGCAGTAAGCTCTGTGTGCTAATGGCCAAAGTAAGACACTCCGCAACCAGACCTTTTTTAAAGTCCTGGGCTTTTGATCCAGATTTAATTATGGGGCAGGACATTTAAATAAGAAGAGACAGAAAGCAAAAGCCATATGATTCTTAATGTCCTTAAGAGTATCTAAGGCAACTGCAATGTAGAAGCAAGAGTCTAAAAAGATTCTAAACTATGAATTTGTTTCAGTTTCTCTTCACAAATCTGCAGTTTGCACAAAAAGTAGAACAGAAGTGCCTTTTCAGTTATATCTGACTTTCAGTAACTTATCCATATTGACTTATTAACTCTGTTTCAAGGTCATCTGTACTGTGCAAAACAAAAAAAAAAAAATTTTGTCCCCATTTAGTCAAACAGTTTAGTCAAACAGTTTACTTTTTAGTTAAACAGTTTATTCAAACAGTTTATTCAAACAGTTTAGTCAAACAGTTTACTGTTTAGTCAACAAATAAAATAGAAACTATTAAGTTATGATTAATAATAATCAATATTATTAAAACAGCCATTTACTTACACAGAAAAGTGCTGCAAATAATCCACTGCCTTCTACAGGATTACCCAGAGAGCATTAAATTATGTAATCAAATAACACAGGACACAGTATGTCAGTTGTAGAAGGGATACACCTAAATATTTACAGGTCATTCAGATGAAATTAAAAAAAAAAAAAAAACTACCAAAAAAACCCCAGAGAGAAGAGCAGAAAAGAAACAGAGAAAAGAAAACATGGAAATGCATTTTTTTAAAAAAGTAGTGTCAACCTTTGGGAAAAAAAGTGTCACGATACAAGACTGAAAGAAAAAAGAGAAAAAGCTAGACTGCTAACAAAAATAGGACAGGGTAAATAAGAAACCACTAACAGTTCAAAGTTAAAAAAGGTAAGCTAACAAAAATTTATTTACACAGTATGAATTGAAGATAGAGGCAGACAAGAGAGAAACAAAAGGTAAAGCAAAGATGTCCAGTGGTACACACAAGGTTAAAAGAAAGGACAGTAAGCGTTCCTAAGGCCTATCCATAGTAAGCTACTTCATTGTGTCACAGTTGCTAAGATTTCATGGATCTAGAGAAAAGATGCAGAATTCAGCCTGTCAAGCAAAAATAATTAATCTCTGATAGCTGTACCCAGATTGTCTTTGCTTTCACCCATCACGAGTCACAATCAGTGTCACATCATTAATATAAGCTGCAGTTTTCAGAAGTATTACTCCATTACAAACATAAAACCTGATTGGAAGTAATGACATTTGTGCTGCTAAAATAACTTGGATACTTCTTATATGCAGATACTAAAACTCAAAGTTTAGCAAGATTAGGTTTTGTAGAGCTTTACAATCATGTGCAGTGCTGGCATCACAGTGCTGTGTCAAACCAAGTCCTAATAAAGCTTGATATCCCTCAAGCACTCCCCTGCTCATCCTTTGATAATGAAACAAAAGAAAAAGTAAAAAAAGACTACAAAAATACAGAAAGTAAAAATTAGTGAAAGGGTGTAAAAATAATAAAAACAAAACAAAAAAAGGAAAACGTTTCAAGTATAAGCAAGGTTTTCTTATATATCATGTCATCAAGGAGCCTACAATAGCTGACAGGTGTATATAAGGCAAAGGATTCTCACCACAAAGAGAGATTTCTCATGATTTGTTAAAATACTGGGAAAAAAAAGTTATGATGAATATAAAGCAAAGATCTGTATGCAGAAATAGGGTATCTAAGGAAAATTTGTGCCTTAAACACTCCGGTTTCAACCTTTTGAAACTGAATCCTCCCTGTTTGAATTGACAGTTTGAGTAATCCAGTTATTGACAACTGCAAACGTACATTGCCACTGCACCTTATTTGGCAGACATCAACCTAGTGTCTTTCAGAGTAGTTGGAAAAAACTAAGGTTAAGAAAATTAATCAGTCACAAGACACTAAAATAAGACTTATTATATTCCTTAGAGCATACAGCCCACCTTGTCATATGTATCTTGAGTGGTAACATAGGAGCGAAATTTGTGGCCACTATATAAATGTGGCATGAAATAAAACTAAAAATTTTTGTCTCAAGTACACTAGCCCCTACTTAAACAAAAACATCACCACAGACTGCAAAACATGCATGAGTTAATGTCTTCCAAAACTAAAGGAAAAACCCCACATTTTCCTGTTCTTAAAACAGTAATGAAATGTAGAAAGTACTACTACTACATCAGCTACACCAAAAAGGACTTTGAAAAGCATGAGAGACCATCAAAGTGCCCAGTGTGTTCACTGAGAAAGTGAGAAACTCACATTTGGGTATCTGCACTCTCTTGCACTAGGTTCTTGTCATATTCTGGTTTGCATTCCCACTGAGGGACCTAATCTTTACTTCATTTGCCCTCACAGAGGCTTTCCTCTTTATGCCTTGGCTTGAATGAAAAAGAAAGTATCTTAGATCTGGGAATTATTTCCCCTAAAGATCTGGTTTTGAAACTTGGAATATTCCTGCAAAATTTTTATTTTCACAAATAGGAATCTGTTGATTAGTTATTCTCATGTTGAAGCTTTTAATCAGCTCTGCCTGTGTATACTCTTTGCCAGTTAATTTCAATAATCATGTAAGTGTACTTGATACATAGATACTCAATAGGAGTATAACTGGTGATATATATGCTAAAAAGTGTTGGACTGCAATGGACATTTATTAAATATATTCCACAGTAACTTAACCAACTTAACACACAAGACAAATCAGTTTTGTGTTGCTAGCTAGATGTAAAGCAGGAGAAAATAGAAACAAAACTAAACAAGAAACATTAAAAACTGGTGAATAAAATTGTTTGTAAATCCTCAAACGGTAGGACCTGGGAGAGCTCCAATGAAGCCAATGCTCAGAAGTAAATCTTTATCACTTAAGTGGGAAATGGGTATGGCCATTAAGCCACTAAGTCATTAAGTTTCATTAAGCCTGCCATGTTCAACAAAACATTCATTCATGTGCTTAATTTTGTGTCTCAGAGGAATTGACATAGAAGATAAATATTTTCAGTATTGTAACACTAAATAACAGCAGAACTAAACATGATTAAAATTTCTGTTGTTCTGGACCTTTTAAGATTATCTAATCCCTTTATGGTTTAGTTTTTTGAAAATGTGGCTCTTGGGGTCTTAGGTAAAAAAAAGACAGTATTCAGTACATCACAGAAGTTTCTTCATGGTGTTTAAAACCAGGCTTATAAATTAGTCCATAGACTTCATGAATGTCATGTGTATCTGAAAAGTGTTATTTTAAGATTTTCAAAAACCTTCTATTAGTTTGGGAAGCAGGTGAGAAAAGTTATTTATACACATGCGAATTTTCTGCTTTGAATTGCCATAACTCCTTTACAGTTAAAGGATTTATATCAGCCAAATATATGACAAAAAATGACCACTCCTTAATGCTCTTCACTGAGAAAAAAACCCTGTATTTTCTAAAGGGCAGCTGAGTTTCTGAAGAATTTCCAAAGCCCATAGGAAGCACCACCTTTAGTCACTTGTGCAGAATGAGAAGGCATGGCTCCTTGCAGGGGCACGCAGCCCTTGTTGAGTTACCAAGGTATATTATCAGAAATTATAGTGTCACATATTTTAAAAATAATGAAAGGAAGACAAAGAGCACATTACTGATTCAGAATGAGAACCTGTTGTAAACCAGTATTACAACATCACAATTTTGGCAATTTACTGCTATAAGCAGTTCTATAGCTCATTATTTTCTACACAAAGCCACTTTAAAACCTCTCATATGCTTTTAATCTATCACTTAGTATTAGGCAATTACCACTTGCTCTTCAGTTTTCAGTCTTTTAAGTCTTTGAACTCTTAAAACTACGGTGTTCTGACTATTTTTATAAAACCACAGGGAAAACAAAACAGTTTTTGCTCACCAGGTCACAAGAATTAAAAAAAGTGGGTTTGCTACAATTTCTTCTACTTTAAGACCTTTTTAATTAGTGAAGGGTCAGGCTTAGTTTTCAAATTGCACGTGTTCTTATCAAATAAGTAAAAATTTAGGAACCTGCATGGCATGCATATTTGCTGTAAACTCGGTTACTTATACAAAAGCCACTGTATGCTTTAGGGAAGAAAGAATGATATACATGGAAGAAGAGTAGGGGAGCAATTGTGGGGTTTTTTTGGTTGTGTTTCATTCTATAAAGATATTCAAAACATTGAAAAATGAAAACAATATTAGAAATAATAAAGTCTGCAGTTATTTGTCTCTATATAGCACATGTGTGATGTATAATGTGCACTTTCTTTTTTGATGTCAGTGTAGACATTTTGATGTTCCTTTTCTTGCTATTTCTTGCCAGAGAAATAATGAAGTTCACAAGGCAAAAAATCAATGTCTGCATTAAAAAATACTTTTGATTACTGTTTATATGAAAAAGTCAAAAAGACGTTACTGACACTGATATTTGGTCTAACTGTTCGAAATGGAATATTGAAGATCTTGTGACAAGAAAGATATATCATCAGTGAAGCACTGGCAAGGCACTGAGAGGAACAACTAAGAAAAAATGTACTAAACATTTTTTATTTCCAAAACTTTACTTTCTAGAACTTCAGATTAAATTTTAGCACTTGATATTCATTAATAACTAAAGAAAAAGGATTGGGCACTAAGCCTGTCTACCCTTGATACTTCATTATCCAAAAATGACCACCCGGTTTAGCTGAGCTTTAGTTGATATCCTGTTACATATAGCTTGACTTTAAATTGTAACTAATTTTTTATTAATCCTTTTGACTGAATATTGGAAGGTAACAAATTCTGCATTCAGCTTTGTTTACTATCATGGTATTTTAAAGGCAAACGCAGTCCAGAAGATGATCTTGGCACAATAAAATCTCTTGACAGACCCTGCAAGGCATGGAAATAGTCCAGGGAACTGTTGAAGTACAGAATGCAAAAGGCGGCAGGCATTGCATGGGATGATGACAAGAAAATCAAGACCAAAAGCAGATGATGCATTTCAGAAGAGGTTTTTTCAAGTAATAGCTAAATACTGGCAAAGGGTTGAAGGATTCCTAAACATAACCATATTACACAGTTTCAGATCAAAGAATATTGTTTCAGTGGTTGCAAAGAATTCAACATTTGCATTAAGGAACATCTGTAGTTTAGGGGAAACCTTTCTGGTTTAATACTTAATTAATGCCAAAGTTTTGCAAGCAATTAAACACAAAGGAAATCTAGTACACTGATTATTTATATAACTTTTTTATATCAAAAAGATGTTTCTCAACACAGACATGAAAAGAAAATGTCAATTGCTGTATTTAATCATTCTTTCAGAATCTTTTTAGAGAAAAATATTCTAGTTACAGTTCATTTCACATATGTATTCTTAATACCACTTGTAAAATCTATCCATTTGAAACAGCGTTTAAGGAAGATATGCTCGATCTACTTTGTGTATATATATGAAGAGAAAAGCAAATTACAGCAGAGGTATAAGTAATTAAAAACGATAGTATCAATACATTTTAATGGACTTAGAAATCACAAAATGGTTCCATTTGTATTTATTATTCCTTAGGACATATGAAAATGGCTGTAAGTTGGAAGACAGAATTGAAGGGATATATTGGAATATCAAGTAATTCTTTGCTATCACTAGCAAACACATCCTAAATCCTTTTCAAAAACATGCAAAATATCTTGCTAAAAGTAGCCATGATTTCCTTTATAACTATTTGAGCAGTGTTTAAAACTTTCATTTTTACGACATTTAGATAACTCCTTTTAACAACTTCTTTTCCTTACAGTGATGGATTTCATGATGAGAAATATGATTTTTATGATGAAAACAACTAAACGCAGAACTTGGAAATCTGGTTCTGTCTTTGGACTACTGATGCCTGCATTTTCTTGAATACTAATAGTTCAGAAGCATCAGTTCTGACTTGTAAGTTCCTTATTTCTCAGTGCCCAATTCAAAACTCTGATATCTCCTTTGAGAAGGCTGATCCATGGAGGCAAGTGAAGTCAACAGAAACTGTACTTGAATATTCAAAGTGCACTTTAATAATAAGCACTTTAAAAAAAACAACCCAAAAAAACCAACCACACAAAAAACCTCTCTATGTCACAAATTTTGTGAGTCTAGTGTAGAAATGATTTCAAGCTCTCTTATTTTTCTCTTCTTATTTGTAAAATGTGACAGTAAACTCCTTTGACTTGGATAGACTTTTTAAAGACAAGTTGATTTTGGGGTAATACTCTACAGGCAAATGTCAGAAAGACCACATGTAAGGACGTAATTCTTTCTTTGGAAAATAGTTTGAATGGCATTAGTAAGATGGACAAGGGCTACACATTGACCTAAGGAGAGGAAAGGAAAAAGGAAAATATAGATTAACTTCTGACTGAATATCATTCATCTTGTCCATGGCATGAGTCAGAATATAAGGAAAACACAGCCTGTAAACATGTAATGAAAGGCCATACTATACAGCATTCAACTCCAAAAGTAACTGATGTCTTTTCTTTTCACTAGTTGAATTTGCCACCTTAAAAACATGTCTCCTCAGTGTGAGGGGAGAGACCCTAATCACTCTGTACACTATACACTTTCAATATTTTGATTTTGATAAAGAGATGCTTTCTGTACAGGTTCAGAAGGTTAACAAACTGTGAGCAATCTTTTTTCTCTGCAGCCAAGGTAACGGTCCCAGGTCTACTGCTCTTCTCTCTGTATCTTCACGAGCCAGCACAGAGTTGGAAGTAATCTGCTGCAAGAATGCCCCAGTAACAGGTATCTCCCCTTTGAAACAAAGAGAGTTTGACATTTAGTATTGCTGTTAGCTGCCAAGGCTTCTCTGGCTCAGACTAGTTAAGGAGTGGCTCTTGCTTGGGATAGCTTATTTAATCACAATTTAAGCTTTAAAACAAGAGCCTGGAGTACAAGCAAAGTTTCCAGAGGAAGCCAACCTAAGGCAGTCTAGTTAGCCCATGCGCAGAAGATAATGCTCTATTTGAAACTGTATTAGAGCCATGCTGTGTGTTTAATTTACTGTGATCCATCTTCATTTTTCCAATCCACCTGTCAGTAGCCAAACTCTGGCTTCTGGAATTCTCAGGCATTTTCATTAAAATACATAGGCCAGCTGAAATACAGGTTTCTCTGTGATGACTGTTGTTCATGTTTTATCTTAATTTTGTGCTGTATATGCGCTATGTCAAAATACATGGTTTCAGTATTCTAGGATAGCTCCATTTCTGTAATGTAAAAAACATATGATCTATTCTAGGGAAAACAATTCCCATTACTTACCGTGACTATGACTGTACATTAACTTCACTTGTCAAATATTATTTATATAACAGACTTGTCTTTGCCTATTTAAATATTCTGCTAAAAGGCTACGGATTCCAAGCTCTTTCCATTGAACAGAAAAACTTCCAGAATTTTGCACCTATCTTATTGCATGACTCTAATAAAATATTGTTTCAAACAATACCACGAAACAAGGTCATTTAATTATTAGATGGAATAAAACTTCCTATAAAAATTAACATTTTCTTAAACTTCAAGAAACTATGCTTGCTTTTTTTTTAGTTCCATACTCTGCAAGGTGAATCATGTTTTAGCATTTAATAATTTTATTGATTTAATAGGATCTCCAACTACATGGTGGCCCTAGGTAGCCCTGCTTGACCAGGGGCTTGGACCAGATCACCTCCAGAGGTCTCTTCTGACCTTAACCCTTTTGTGATTCTGAGATACATAAAAATGTATTTAAAAGTCATCCAGCCAATTTACAAATACAGTGTCAAATTCTTCTGGTACAGCTTCCTTGATTTTGACTATCTACCTTCATTACTGGAATGGCTGTTAAATGAGCCTGTTCCCTTCTGCAGCCACTTATTTGGCTCTGTCTGGGTTCACTATCTGAAGTCAGAGAACTTGGATTTGAGTAGAGCTCCTTGGGTCCCAAATGTTACCTTTTTTTTTTTTTTTTGATAAAATGTTTTTTGGAGACATGGTTTAAGAAAGACCTCTTAAAGGAGGAAGTGTCCAACTACCTGACTACATCAATGCATAGTTGCATCTTTGGATACTTTGCATCATTACAGGATTGCAAGGGTATTGAATGGGTAACTGAAATTATTGACAGTATCCAGTTCTCCATATGCAAATTGAAAGCCAAAAATGTTTAATGGCAAATGGCATACAGTGTATAGAACTGTATTGCAAAGGCTTTGCTTTATCTGATGTGTAAGATCCTACATCTGAAGTTTGAAAAATTAATCTGTGTTGTAGTTGAAATAATATGACTTGCATACCTAATATAACCTGATGCAAAGCTAATTTGTATGTGAGCTGATTTCTTTGAAACAAGAATGAGATAAGGAATGTTAGTTCTGTATCAGTCTTCTTACAAAGCTTGAAAGAACACACAAAAAAGCATAACATTTATTATTTTAATAAAACATTAAGACTCTAATGAGAAGAAAATGGCATAGCATGTTCATTTTTCATGAGAGGTGTTATAAATAAGAACAGGAAAGGAAATAATATCCATCTATTTCACTTGGCCTAAAGCATAACAGCTCTGACTAGAAAAATTCTGGATTAAAAAAAACAAACAAAAATACCCAGCAAAAAGCAAGCTTCAACATTAGAACCACCTTCTGGATTATCACTGACATGAAAGTTAGGGAAACATATTTTTAAAAAACTAATGTTTACTTACAGGATAAAAGAAGCTTTTTTTTTTTTTTTTTAACTAATCCCACAAAGGATACAGTCTTCTTTCTAGAACATTCCACATACTGGAAGAATGGTTAGAAACTAGCTTTGTATGAAAGAACACCAAGTAAAAAATGTAGGCAATACCCCCAAAAAGAAAAGAGCTCAATATTGATGACAGAAAGTCATGCACATACCACACAAAGCAACACAGCACAGGGGATCCCTGAGCTGAGAAAGAATGAGCTGGCATGCCTAGCATGCATGTCCCTCTCAGTGTCTTGCACTGAGTATCTGAAGATTTTTTTCTAAAAGTGGCAAATCTTAACATTTCAGTATCTGGAAGATGTTTTCCCCAACTTCTAATAAATTCTTCTTTTGCACCACTGTAATTGTAACCATTGGCTTAAGCGACAGAACACTTCAAATCTTATTAAACTCCAAAGCAAGAAAATCTTGCTAGCTGCATTAGCTTTAATATTATAAGGTAGGTTATTTAACATGAGTCACTTAGAAAAAGCAACCATAAATTACACTAATAGAGATTTCTTACTATTTACTCTTTTATATTAAAGGTAAGGAAGTAATTTTAAAATCTTATTTCAAGTAAATCAATGCCGAACTGAAGAGTTTGTGAAATGCTTTATGGTGCCAGTAATACAAAGAAAGAACAATTTACAAAATATTTTTTCTATCAATCAGGGATGTCTTTTCTGGAAGATTCTGAAGGTACTGAAAACAGATAAGCCATTTCTAGAAACATTAGAAACTAATTTCGGAAAAATTGGTGACCATCCCTTAGTTTAACTATAACATCTTAACCAAACCTGAAGAGTTGCTACAGGGATCATCTCATTTCTAACTGAGTTGCCCAGCTACAACACTGAGTTATCCCCATATACTACAGTTGTCTTTTAGACACCAGGTACTAAAATGCCCTGGATGAACAGCAAATTCAGAAATACAAAACTGTGTATAATAGGAAATACTAAGCATAACAACAAATACAGCTTCCCTCTTTTAAATGCTTGGTGATCTATGAGATGACTCTAAGACCAGGAATGGACATGAGAAGCCATCAAGAGACAGGAAGTTATTATTGTTTGGGAATGGAGCTCAGTCTCGTACACTCTGCAGAAACACTGAGTATTTTCCAAGGTACAAATTGAGCAAAGCATACAGGTGAGTGCCTCAGTGATTCAACAAAACTTGCATGAATGAGTGCAGGCAGGGAACAGCCAGCTCATTCTAAGACTTGTGTACATCACATGTCTGGAAACAGCATCTTGATGGTTTCAAAATTTACAGGTAAACAAGTTAGCTAATGCTATTCCTGCTATAGAACAGGGGCTGTAGCATCCAGTTCGGACCAGTCCAGGTCACCATAGGCAAAACTTGTCAAGTCTTAAATGGAATGGCCTGAAATATTCTTGCAGAAATATCTGGGAACACATACAAATTTCCATTCCACATTTGTAATGAAACAAATGCACCTCGAATCCTGTGTTCAGTTTTGGGCCCCTCAGTACAAGAAGGACATTGAGGTGCTGGAGCGTGTCCAGAAAAAGGCAATGAAGCTCGTGAGGGTTCTGTAGCACAAGCCTTATGAGGAGCGGTTGAGAGAGCTGGGGTTGTTCAGCCTGGAGAAGAGGAGGCTGAGGGGAGACCTTATTGCTCTCTACAACTACCTGAAAGGAGGTTGTACAGAGGCGGGTGCTGGTGTCTTCTCCCAAGTGACAAGTGATAAGACAAGAGGAAATGGCCACAAGCTGCGCCAGGGGATGTTTAGGCTGGATATTAGGAAAAACTTCTTAACTGAAATGGTTGTCAGACACTAGAACAGGCTGCCCATGAGGTCGTGGAGTCACCATCCCTGGAGGTTTTTAAAAGACATGTGGATGAGGTGTTTAGGGACATGGTTTAGTGGTGGACTTAGCAGGGTTAGGTTTACGGTTGGACTTGATGATAAAGGTCTTTTCCAACCTAAAAATTCTATGATTCGATGATATTAAAAAAAAAAAAAAAAGAAGACATATCACATAAACCTTATCTAATGAAATAATTTGGTGATATTTATAATATTGTTTTAAGGATTTTCTTAGTACAGTGCAAAGGTAAACCAAGCCTAAACTGTGTGGAATTACTATTATTAAAAAAAAAAAATTCTAAAAAACCAGTCATCCAAACAACCCCAAAGCAAAAAGAAGTGACAGTCATATTCACAACTGGATGCATTTGAAAATTGAGAAAATATTTAAGATTCTCTCTAGTTAATGCAAAAACTGCCAAAGACAATGTCCCTCCACTGATTTATTGCTGCATACATATGACCAGGCTATAGGCTAATTTATGAACAAAAAAACCAGTCAAACTGTTAAACAATAGGCCATAAGAGGAAGGATTGACATGAATATTGACACTTTCTGACACTAGTGCATTGTCATTAAAAGAATCAAAGAAAGGACTTAATTTCAAACACCAATATCTTCTTCCCCTCCCCAATACATTTTAAACTAACAGTCTTCTTTCTCTTCTTCCTTCCCTCCCTCCAACTAATTTTGATGGTTTAGCTATTAGGTGAAAGTCAGTCTGCTGGTTTTTGCTTGCTTAAGATCCTTTCAGACTGGTAGAGCATCCTTCCCACTTACTGGTTGTGTTCCTCATAAATGTACAGCGTGGATGGTATGTGAAATTGTTCATTCTCATAACCACCTTGCATTTTCCCCCATCTCCCTCTTACCCTCCACACACAGAGTTTTCAAAACATATCAATGTATATCCTAAGTGACTCCAGCTGAACTGTGGCATTACAATTTGCAAAGGTTTTTACTTATTTCAGAATTTTGGTTTGGTGAAACATCATCCAGGCCTTCAGTCATATCAGTACAAAACTCAGCAAAGTCCATTAAAGTAAATTTTTTTTCATTGCAATCTGCTCCACATAACTTCATAGAAAATATTCAGTAGTTTCCTGATTTTTTCCTTTTTCCTCTTATTTCTCCACCACTTAGTTTTCTGCATGTATCCTTTTGTTCCTCACACTTGAAGCATTCTCCCTCAGACTCCCTAAGCACCCAAATATTTTCCAAAATCCATTGGTGATCAAAATTACCTACAGACAAACTGTACTCTCAAAATGTAATGTAAGATACCATAGTCCTATGAATCTACAACCAATGTCTAATTTTTCTGATTGATAAATTATTTGTAAGTGAAGAGTTAGGAAAGAAGTTTTTGAGGAAATTTGACAGCATGCTTCAGAATTATACTCACTGTTTTGAAATAGGAGCAGGATACTGATGATTACCTGCCTCCTTCCACTTGTCCTTCTCCTAACATTTTTCCTATTTTCCTTATCTACATGATAAAATTAATTCAGGATGTTGTGGCATATTGAAAATAATTTAAATTGTACTAAGTTTCCTTTAGTCTTTTTTCTCCTCCTTCAAACTAAGAAAACATATTTGGTGGGAGAACACCACATGTTATAAAGTCCTAATTGTTGATCTAATTTATAAACCCTATTTATTTATTGGAACACGAGATACTCTCCTACGTGGGCTTGCTAGATATTTGCATTGTCAAAACTATCAAAACTTTAGGAAATTTGTTTTGAATTACCACTGCTAAGTGTAACTGCATTTTAAAAGGTCTTCCTGTAGCATCTTGTGAAAATGGAAATTGAGTCAAAACATACATGGTATTTCAAGACAACTCTGATGATCTTTGCAACACCATAAATAATTCTTTTTGTCTTAAAGTGGAAGAGTACATAAGGTTTGACTGCAGTGTTGAATGTGCTCCTTTGTTTTTTTCCCTCCCCAGTAAGCCATTGAGTTTAGAGATTTCAACGTGTCTTATTCTTACATGTGAAGCATAAAATATAGTGGGATATGTAAATTAACAAATATATTTGTGACAAGAACTTTGCACATTGCTTATAAGCTTTCTGTCAAAATCATTAGTGCAGAAACACTCTCACAGTAGTGTGGTGGAATAGCTGTTTTGCTTTGTGAAAACACAGGTCTAATCAGGTTGCTAAGTCTATAGGAGCACATTTTAGATCTAACAATAAAATCTAGGTACTGCTACTTAAGCTTGTTTAAAACCGAGCTTGCCAGATCACTCCTTTAATCTATTGGAATTCACACTTCATTGCAAGTGGGTTTGCATTTGGACAAGGTCTTCATTTTCACCTTCTCTGCCATTTCCTGAGGAAAATGAACGATTTTGCTGGGGTGTAAGTCAATTATGGGTTTGTTCAGTGACAGCTTTATACACGAAGTAAATATCTATGTGTATGTATTCCTTTGGAACAGTTAATGGATAGATTTATTTCCAGTGAATGGCTTTTCTTTGTTTTCTGTTTTAAAGATACATAGAACTCACTGAAAGCAGAGTCAACAACAGTGTATACTGATGCCTGCTATTTATCCAAAGAAATCATACAAAAGCCAAGCTATCTGACACCATTAAAGACCTTGAGGTGAAAAGGACCAGACAAAGGAGATTTTATGTAAAATTCTTTAGACTATATTGTTAATGGTGCCTGATGGAAGGTGAAACAGCTTTTCCTTTCTCATTTACTCTGTGATGCAGAAAAGCATCTAAGCATTAATTGAGCTCTGTCAGAGCCTGACATGTCGCTTTCCCTGGTGATTCGACTGAGAATGATCTATCCAAAAAATACATACTACTAAAAATGGGTTTTGTAATATCATACAGAAAATGGTGTGTTAAGAACTGGACAAAAAAAATCAAGTACAAGGCTGTTAAGCATTTAGGATAATCAAGATTTCATAGAGACTTACCTCTCACGTACACCTGAACCTCCAGATCACATGCTATCTTTGGTTTTCAGTGGTCCTGTGTTTGGATTTACTCCATATAACGTATTTCCTGCAGTTCTCATAAGGCTTAACTGGGTCCAGTGCTTGCAAGATGTCCCTTAGGAAGTGTGGTCAGTGGTAAGCAGAATGACCTAATGTAACTTTTTCTAAATACTGTATAAACTTATCAAAGGGAGTACAGGTTTATAACCAAATACAGGTTCTGGTTAGTTTTTAGTCCTGGACACTCCTGTTTTCCTTTGAGCCCAGAAAAATCTGTTCACTCTGAAAGAACATTTGGAAGTGTTTTGGTGTTTTGTACCATCTGAAGTATTTACAAAAGATTCTCCTGTCAGTTTAATCTCTTTCTGCTCATGCACCTTCAGTTAATGATTTAATTAACCAAAAAGTTAATTATTTAATAAATGAAATGCCAACACAACACCACTGCTTCTGTTAGCTCCAATGTAATGTTGAGGCCAGAACTGATAGCAAAATCTCCATATTGCCTTTATACCTTTAGCCAGAAAGCACCAACCCATGAAACAAAGGAATTTCTATTGATAAATTCTTCTTTCAGTTGTCTCGGCCTTACTCAGCTTCTCTTCTGCTGCCACAAATCAAAAAGTATATTTCATGACACACTGATAAAACACTAGAATTGGATGCTGTATTTTTCATCAAGGTATTATTTTGCATTAGTATATTATACTTAATTAGGTATTTAATCATTTAGAATTAGGAAAAGGCTGCTGAAGGGGTGAGACAAGGGAATAGTTAGTTTGGACTAAAACTTTCCTTATATATGTATGTTTCTTATTTTTATTTCAAAGTTCACAGCATCAACGCCTACACAGCTCATCCTTCTTTTTCTTGTCAATACACCGATCACTTCTTTATTCATCATTTTGCCACATACAACATCGCTAAAATAAGAGAATTTGTCACTTCTGATGACGAAACAAAATTCTGCATTAACCTCCAAACACTGCATGAGTGTGTAGTCTACACTGAAAATTTAACAGCATTGCTATAAAACTATTCGCACTAGATATTCATCCATACAAACATAAACATGATACAGAGAGGTGTCCATGTGATGGAGCAATAAGTTTAACATACCTTTGTCATAAGGCTTCAGTGGGTCACAAGATATTTGCCCTTAAACCTGTCATCAGCTACTAAGCAGACTAGTTGGAGAACTGTAGTAAACCGTAAGTCAGAATTTATTAGTTTTAATGTTGAGTAAAACCATGCAAGCTTTTAGTGCTGAAAATAAAGTGAAACTTTCAATAGGACTCTTTGTTCCTTAATTGCCTGAATATTAAGTTTAAAATGATCTGAGCTGTTAAAACCTACTACTGATAGAAAAATATCAGAGTTCAGTTCCTAAACTATTTTTGAAAATGGGACATAGGTCCTGTTTTTTCTGTAATGGCAGTATAAATGAAGTTAAGCATAGAATGTGACAAAAGTGAAGAATTAAGAGAAACAAAGGGATTTTATATTTAGCATATGAAAACAAAGAGAAACTTTTCAGAAATGTCACAGTACTAATTCACTGTTCAACTTAGCTCATGCAGATGCTTGCCTGTATTACTAAAGTGTTATGCAAAACTACAGAAAAGGAGATATGAATTCATTACAAGAGTTGTATAAGAATAAGGGAATCAGATTTGATCTACCTGGCATGAATGTTCCAGTTCTTTTAACTGGAACCTGCCCTGGAAATTCCAAATACACTTTCTGAAAGTTTATCACATCATCATATGCTTCACTTTCCCTTGAAATATTTAAAGCTACCACAAGTTAGCAATGCTTTTTTTAGTTTCTGTTTGCCTTTCTCTGAGGTAAGAGTGGCAACCCATTGTCCTTGAGAAAATTTCAGGACCAATTCCTAACTAAGCTTTAAAGCAAAGACATCAATACATTAAAGCAAGAACATAACTAAGTATTACCTATACCCCACTCAAACCATTTGCTTGTATTTTCCTAGGCAATAAAAGACATATTATTTGAAGTGTACCATATGTTACAGATGTATAAAGTATCAAGCATCATCTATTAAATCTAAAGAAAAATAAAACCCTGAGAAATGTACATTACAAGAAAGGCTTTAGAATGTCTTACCTGGCAAAAAAATCTTGCAGAGAAAGGTAAGATAGTAAAATACCTCTTAGTTCCCCAGAAAATCAACAAGAATGATGAATTTGCTCTATTTAAAGAAAAGTATTATCCCACAAGGTTTCAAATTAATTTACAAAGGAGATAGCTAGGTTTTCAAGACTCTTCTCGTTGGTTTTTTCCCTCAAAGAAAAGCATTGCTAGGTTTTTCTTTCTTTGATGAGGACAGTTTAAGACAATGTTGCAAAACATTCATGCTGTTGCTGGTAGTACCATTTGAAAGAGGTCAGTAAAATAATCCTCATTACTCAAAAGAAAAGATGAGATGATCTAGTGAAAAAATTCAGAAAGACTGTAAATGAAGCACTGAATGAGGAGAAAGAGAAAAATGAAGGCAAAAAACCAAAACAGTACAATATGTTTATATTTTTAATATAAATAGCTATGATAATTTTTAGGGAAATACTAGCAACCAGTAAAACTTATTGTGGACTACTAGCCATTTGTACTATGAGCTTTTTAGCACAAAAGCTACTGCTGAGGCATACAATTAAAAGATTAAAGGACCAGCTAGAAAAAGTGCATGGTGAGTTCATACACCAGATGAAACATGAAGCACATTGGGAAAATATGAATGGTGGTTAGAGAGAATATGATTGTACTTTATTTTTCAGTTTTATATTTATATTTGCTTGTGTATGTTTGGAGGCAAGAACTCAAAAAACCCTAAACCTTTCCTTCTTCATCTTATTCAGTCTACCATGCGGCATGTGATGCTCTGGTGAAATATTTGCTCTAAACAAGCTGTAACTACAAAGCATGCAGTGATGGATAACATTGTCTTCCTGTGGAAATATTTAATTTTTTTTTAAATCAGGAAAATCTAAACACAGTTCCACCCATCCTACCAAATCACAGAATAACTGGATTAATCTGGAGTTGCAGTACTATCAGAGCTGCCACTAATTTTGCATGGAAAATAAATAAATAAATCCTACCAAGGCTTGACATTATCCCAGCTCCTGAAATAATGTATTAAAAACAAATTTTGGTGTGTCAAACTGCCTCACATTATGATGTGGTGTGGATATAAAACAGACATAAATCCTAGAATTTGAGAAATAAATTTATGATGTGCTATGTGGCTTCATGTCATGAAATGAAGTAACAAAATTACTTTACAGTGTATTACTGGAAGCAGCTTTATTTCCCCACAGCTGACCAAAACTTGATCAGGAAAGGACCCTGATCCAGATCCTATGGAATTCATCAGATATTGCATAAGGACTTTTAGTCTGAGAGGAAGATGAACAGGAAACATATTATCAATATAAAAGTGGTACCTACAGTACTCAACTCAGATAGATGCTGCAAAAATAAGCAGCGGAAGACAGTCCTTACACCTATGTGCTCAAAAATTATTTTACAGTTCAAGACCAATGCAGAATACACCTGGAACAGGGGAGCAAAATGACTTGCCTAAAGTTGTACAACAGATAAATGTTAGTAGGAGAAATAAAATCATTCAGTCTACATTTTTTTCTGGATCATGATGCAGCCTTACACGTATTCTTCCTAGAGACAATTTGAATATCACCTAGTTCAGTCAGAGAGTCTGCCACTAGCAAATGGTACAGGTGAGCATACTTTAAAATTACAGACCAAAATACACCGTGCACAATGGTCCAATAACTGCAGAAAAGTTTTGTCTACATAAAGCAGTTCCAAGAAAAGCAATGGCACTCAACACTCACACCGCATGCCCCATAACTCAATGTGTAAGATGCACTGTTTGCTAAAATCATGTCATTTCAGATGACTTTGTGTTTTTTTAGTATCCCTACAGGCACTAGAATCACAAGAGAAGGAAGGAAAATCATGATTGCAATATGAGAACAGAGAGAGTGCACAGACTTCTCCTTGTTAATGTTTCCTACTTAGCTATAATACAGATTTCTCATAGATCTGACCAGGGAGAATTCGTTACAATAGCAGGTTTCTGCTTGGCAGAAAAAAGTCTTTCTATTGAAATTACTCTCCAGCCAGCATTTAATGTTTCCTTCACAACCTAGTAGTCATTTCAGTTTGTCTCTGACAAGTGAGCGAGGCATTTTACACCTGAGGTAAAATCAGAAATAGTTTTGTTTTCCCTGTCCTTATCTTCCAATGCTTTTTTTCTTTACCTAGACTTAGCAGAATTCTGAGCTTCTCAGGTTTTGTCTAACTTGGCAACAAATCCATCACCAATTGACTGCATCTCATCCACTTCAGTGGTGCTGAATTTGAATCAGTCCTGAATATGGCAGAAAAAATATTTACAATGTAAAGGGAAATCTTCTGGAACTTTTTGCATTGCAGCTGCTTCCTGGCCTACTGACTGGTAATTGGCCTAATATTTGCTCATACTAGGATAGTGTAAGAAAATCTTTGCAGCCCTGAGGAAAGTTTCCACACTTGAACTCCATTCTGAGGCATAACTCCAGACAAATTAGTTAGACAGCACTGACATTACAATATGAACATAATTTACATCCCTCTATTTTCTTTAACAATTATGTGGGTCTTTGATCATTTTCAAGGATAATAATTCAACAGAGCTTTGGCCAAGTATGTACCTTTCTTATGATAGGTATGGCAGACATTAATGTTTAAAGGTCTCCCTTAATGACACAGATTTCAGATGAGTGCCTTTGTCTAATCTGCTATCATACTAAAACTGTTAGCTCTTTGGAGAAGGAACTGTCTTTTTAGTCATGTAGCATTATTTTGGCTAGAATATCTAACCTCTGCCCACACAAATAAGCCATTCAAACCAGTATTGGGTCTCTGGTAGAGACGAATACAGGGTCCTCAGATGACAGCTGAGGGCAGGTCAGATGAAGCACACAGTCATATTTCCCCAAAATACTATCCTGCATTTAAGCTTTTTATAACAGAGGCTGTGGTGGGCTGACCCTGCCTGGACACCAGGTTCCCACCAAAGCCACTCTAACACTCCTCACCTCAGCTGGACAGGGGAGAGAAGACATCACAGAATCACAGAATCACAGAATCACAGAATCACTAAGGTTGGAAAAGACCTCTGAGATCATCAAGTCCAACCATCAACCAACAAACACCACCATGCCCATTAAACCATGTCCCGCAATGCCTTGTCCACATGTTCCTTGAACACCTCCAGGGAGGGTGACTCCAACACTTCCCTGGGCACCTTGTTCCAGTATCTCACCACTCTCTCAGTAAAGAAATTTTTCCTAATATCCAGCCTGAACCTCCCCTGGAACAACTTGAGGCCATTTCCTCTTGTCCTGTCGCTAGTCACTTGGGAGAAGAGGCCAACACCCACCTCTCTGCAACCTCCTTTCAGGTAATTGTAGAGAGCAATGAGGTCTCCCCTCAGCCTCCTCTTCTCCAGACTAAACAACCCCAGTTCCCTCAGTCGCCCCTCATAAGACTTGTGCTCCAGACCCCTCACCAGCTTCGTCACCCTTCTCTGGACACGCTCCAGCACCTCAATGTCCTTCTTGTACTGAGGGGCCCAAAACGGAACACAGGATTCGAGGTGCGGTCTCACCAGTGCCGAGTACAGGGGCACGATCACCTCCCTACTCCTGCTGGACACACTATTTCTGATACAGGCCAGGATGCCATTGGCCTTCTTGGCCACGTGGGCACACTGCTGGCTCATCTTCAACCGGCTGTCAATCAACACCCCCAGGTCCTTTTCTGCAGGGCAGCTTTCCAGCCACAATATAACGAAAGGCTCATGATCTGAGATAAGGACAGGGAGATCCCTCACCATTACCGTGATGGGCAAAACACTTAACTTGGGGAAATTAGTTTAATTTATTACCAATCAAAATCAGAGTAGGATAATGAGAAATAAAACCAAATCTTAAAAAAACACCTTTCCCCCACCCCTCCCTTCTTCCTGGGCTCAACTTCATTCCCAATTTCCTCTACCTCCTCCCCCCATGCAGCACAGGGGGACGGGGAATGGGGGTTGCAGTCAGTTCATCACACATTGTCTCTGCTGCTCCTTCCTCCTCACACTCTTCTCCTGCTCCAGCGTGAGGTCGCTCCCATGGGAGACAGTTCTCCACAAACTTCTCCAACGTGGGTCCTTCCCACGGGCTACAGTTCTTCACAAACTGCTCCAGCATGGGTCCTTTCCACAGGGTGCAGTCCTTCAGGAACAGACTGCTCCAGTGTGAGTCACCCACAGGGTCACAAGTCCTGCCAGCAAACCTGCTCCACAGTGGGGTCCTCTGTCCACGGGCCCACAGGTCCTGCCAGGAGCCTGCTCCACTGTGGGCTTCCCATGGGGTCACAGCATCCTTCAGGCATCCACCTGCTCTGGCGTGGGGTCCTTCATGGGCTGCAGGTGGATATCTGCTCCACCGTGGACCTCCATGGGCTGCAGGGGCACAGCCTGCCTCACCATGGTCTTCTCCATGGGCTGCTGGGGAATCTCTGCTCCAGCACCTGGAGTACCTCCTCCCCCTCGTTCTTCCCTGACCTTGGTGTCTGCAGAGTTGTTTCTCTCACATATTCCCCCTCCTCTCCTCCGGCTGCCATTGCACAGTTGTTTTTTTGCCCTTTCTTAAACATGTTATCCCAGAGGTGCTACCACTGTTGCTGATGGGCTCGGCCTTGGCCAGTAGCAGTCTGGCTGGCATCTTGGAGCCGGCTGGCATTGGTTCTATCAGACATAGGGGAAGCTTCTAGCAGCTTCTCACAGAAGCCACCCCTGTAGCCCTCCTGCTACCAAAACATTGCCATGCAAACCCAATCTAGAGGCATTTCCCATTTTTCTACATGGAGACTGTCAACAAAGAACATCTCTTGAAATTCTTAGAATACATACAATTACTACTCAGAAAATATGATTCCATGGATGTCAGAAATACTTTAAGCTGACAAAGGTGTATCTCCAATTTAAGTACTGCCTTACTATTAATCTAGTGAGACGGAATCATGGGCTTATCCTATTGTTTGTTAGGGTATAGCATATATTGCACATGGTATATTTCAAATATCATTATTAACTAGGTGGTAAATTTACAAAAACTATTTCAGAGTTCTCTTGAATCACAATACACACACATCCATGTACGTGCCCTCTTATTTGCATTCATATTCAGTAGTCTGACATTTGAATTTAAATATGCATTCATATTTTGAAATAGTCTGATTTTATAATAGCATGAAATCCATGAAAATACAAAGGATGAGTGCACCCTCATGCTTTAATTAACATTAGGTTAACCTGCAAAGCATTGAAATGTCGGTTTCCACTGACTGCATGAGGAATAAGCTAGACCCTTAGGCTAGAAATCTGTGCTGTCCCGTAGACTATAAAATAAATAAATAAAAAAGTCAGTTGTATCATTCTGAAGGGATCCAAGTAGGCATCAATAGTGGCATGTTTACTGGCTCTTTATGTGTGAGAGATTGGGAAAGCATAAGCCCATAAGCAAGTAGGAAGGGACTATAGAGTACATATTAGCAGAAATATTTAGTATGAGACAAGTCTAGTTAAAAAGGAGCTTTTCTCCTATCCACCATGTATATCAGAAATACAGTATGTTGCCACAAAGTCTATTGTCTAAGGCTATCAATAAATAAAAGAATAAATTGTTTCTAAGCTGGAGTATTAATTTAACATAGAAAGAGCTTCTAGCACATTTATATTATAATTTACCAGTAAAATAACAATAGTACCGTAAAAAATCTAATTGCTACAAGTACTGAGAGTATGACAGTGCACACTGCTGGTGGCATGCAATGATGAGGGCTGATGAAGCCCATTCCCTTCAGTGAACTGTAAAATAAAGCCCTCTGTCTGATTTACTGTCTCGTGTGAATGAACTTGACAGCATAATTCTAGAATCTATTTTAGCTTTTGTTTGGTCAATTAAAAAAAAAGTGAACATGAAATTTAAGTTAGTTACATGGAGGGCTGTCAAGCAATCTAATAGAATGCAAAGCCAGTGTTTTGACTTCCCTTCGGAAACAATGAAGCAACAGATCTTTTTTTTAATTCTTCAACACACTGCATTTTTTGAGCTACAATAAAAACAACAGAAAAGCACCTTTTAGTCCTTTAGGAATTCTCAGCAAGCACTGTAAAAGGTGGGTAACAAAATTAGTAATTTATTCTGTGCTGTCTTTGACAAAAATAAAATACACTTAAAGTAGCTGCTCACTGTGGGAGATACAAGCCCTAATTCCTAATGAGCCTATTACAGAGGAAGAAAAGACCAAAAGAGGCAATGGTATCTTCTAAAAATTATAGATGAAGATGTGACCATATAATCTTTTTCTAAAAGGGACAGATAATTGTTGCCTTATTCAAAAGGGTTAAGAGTTTCTGATTAGCTTTTGGGTCATGCATCACAGTCGGAGTGCCTAAGCTTAACGACACACTTCATTGAACTCCATCTAGCAAGCTTCATGCTTATGAAGGTGTTCCTCTTGATTGCTTTTCATCTGGGCTGCAGAGCAATTTGGTTGGAGGCTGACATTGATTAAGTGCAAGAGAACCATGTTTTACTGTGACAGCTGCTAGGCCTCTGTCAACAAATCAATGGGGCTTTTTCCCTTTTTTCCTGCGCGTTTTTTTTTTTTTCTCCTGGTCTTCTTAGCTATCCTGTTAGCATCCTGCTGTTACTGGAGATGAAAAACATCTTTATAGCTGTCTTGTGACTGAACATTTTCTGATTTGCCAGTCATATAAAATGTTTATCTGACGGGAACAAGGGTGTCTGTCCCTGCATTCTCCAGTATGTAGAGAATACGCAGGAGGAAAGACTGTACAATACCGGAATATACGTTCTGAAAAAAAAGCTGCTCTTTTCTGCATGGACTGACACATTAATCTCAACAATGTCTGTGTAAATAGTTCAGCATTATATTATTGTGCTAAATAGTGCTGGTTTTGAGCTGTGAAACTTGGTTTTGATGAAAGTTTCTTACTGTTCTTTTTTAAAATACTTAAAACCAGGCAGTCTATATTTCTGATCACAAAGCTTTGTAGGTTTCCAGGTTAATGTTCAATAACAATCAACTGACAAAGAGCCTAATTTTGTTTCTGATAAAGTCATTTTACACATTTATATTTTATATATTTTTTTCACATCAAACCACAAATTTTCTACATGACCTCACATTCCTACTATTTTTCTGAGACTTTTTTTCAGATTAGTTTTAGGAACAGAGCAGAATTTTTATTTATATTGCTTACTTTTTTCAAATTTATTTTCAAAAACTAATTAAGGATTCTATTTATAGAAAAACAATTAAAAGCTTTTTCCTACATAAGTTAGTTCCACAGCAGGCAATGTTATCCATATATGCTTAATTGTGTGTCATTAATTGGTTGTTCCATGGTCTAAAACATATATTTTTATTACATTAAAATTAAAAAATGTAGGATGTTCGAATGAAATGTAACAGAAACAAATCATTAGTCAGAGTTATTTTCCAAACACCTAGTAGGACAATGTTATCTAGTAACCAGAGAAGGAACTTTTTGGATTAAATCAAAGAAACCTTCAAATTAAAAATGCAACCAGAAAAAAAAAAAAAAAAAAAAAGAAAAAATAAGATCATAATATAAGGGGGAAAATTTTTTGTCAACTTGAAGTTGCAGAGTAAGTACCAAGTAAAAAAACAGAAGTAAAAGAGCAGCATTAGATTACTTTTGGGGGGGTGCTACAAAATTCATAAAACACCATTGTATTGATGTTTTTAAATATGAATACGTTGATATAAAAACACAATGATTCCAATACTTAGGATGAATCATCTAAAGGCATAAGTTGTTCTAGTAGAGCTTAGGCAGGCAAAATATTTCCACATGCAGGTGGTATAAAAGCCTTCCTTTTTGGCATCTCTTATTTTCCCGTTCAGAATGATAAATTGAAGTGAACACAAAGATGCACTGTTGCATATAAAAGCTGTTCCATTAGAGTTACACTTGTAAAAGTTTCAAATATATATATTTATAAATACATAAAACCTCCCGTCTGTGAAAACACTGAGAATCCAAAACAGCAGGATCTTGTTATACAGAGAACTGCTCAGACAGTGCTTGTGGATAAAGAGGATTGCAACTCCTTCCTGTGCAAATGATGCCCCAAAAGGAAAACATACATACATTTTGGAAACACAACAGAGAGGACAGCAAAACGAATGGGATGGTACCATAAAACTTTGTAAAATTTCTTCCGAAATTTCTGACACAACCTAGAACTTTTAAGTTAGGTGAATTGCAGAAAAGCTGCTTCAGAAAGCAACTTCTGTATGACCTGCTAAATTTGACTTACTAGCAAGACCTGCAAGCTATTATTTTGAATATTCAAAAGTAGGATTTTTTTTTTTAACAGAGTAAAATTATTCTTTTACAAACAGTAGTACCATTTAGTAGCAAATTGGGTTACATCAGGCTGGTGACCAACCACCAGTGGGGTTCCCCAGAGCTCAATGTTAGGGCCAGTGCTCTTTAATATTTTTATAGGTGATATGGACAAGGGAATCAAATGCACATTAAGTAAGGTTGCCAATGATACTAAACTGGAGGAGCTGTGGACTCCCTTGAGGGTAGAGAGGCCTTGCAGAGAGATCTAGATAGGCTAGAGAGCTGGGCAATCACCAATCATACCAAATGTAACAAGAGCAAGTGCAGGATTCTCCACCTGGGATGGGGCAATCCTGCTTATACATACAAGTTACAGCATGAGAGGCTGCAGAGCAGCCTTGCAGAAAGAGACCTGGGGCTTTCGGTTCATGGCAAGTTGAATACAAGTCAAGAGTGTGCCCTGGCAGCCAAAAGGGACAACTGTATCCTGGGGTGCATCAAGCACAGCATAGCCAGACAATCAAGGGAGGCCCTACACAGCACTTGTGCGGTCCCACCTTGAGTACTGTGTGCAGTTTTGGGCACCTCAATATAAGAAGGACATCAACCTATTAGAGTGTGTCCAGAGGAGAGCAAACAAGATGGTGAAAGGCCTTGAGGGCAAGACTTCCAAGGAGCAGCTGAGGTCACTTGGCTTGTTCAGCTTGGAGAAGAGAAGGCTGAGGGGTGGCCTCATCACAGTCCACAACTTCCTCAAGGGGGGTAGCAGAGGGGGAGGTGCTGATCTCCTCTCTCCGGTGACCAGCGATAGGACATGAGGAGATGGAATGAAGCTGCATCAGGAGAAGTTCAGATTAGACACTAGGAAATGGTTCTTCACTGGGAGTGTGGTCGGTCACTGGAACAGGCTGCCAAGGGAAGTGATCACAGCACCAAGCCTGTTAGAGTTCAGGGAGCTTCTGGACGACGCTCTTAATCATATGGTTTAGTGTTAGGTAGTCCTGCGAAGAGCAGGGGATGGGACTCCATGATCCTTATGAGTTCCTTCCAGCCTGAGATATTCTATGACTCTATGACTCTATACAAGACGTCCTACTTGCAAAAATTTGTTTCTGATCATTAGTCAATTACAAAATAGTATGGTGGAAAAAATTTTTGACAGCACAATCACATCTTCACATCTTCTTTGCAAAACTTCCAAATTTTATCTGAGTAGCTGCTGTCTTCTCCCACCAAATGTAAAAGAATCCGTACTGGAAAAGAAAGGAAAAGTTCATTAAAAAAATGTAAGGACTTTTAAATTGTAGGCATTTCTGAATATTTATCAAAATACAACTAGTCACATACCACAGAAATTGTATATCCAATTTCCAGTATTTTTAATGTGTTTTAAATTTAAAAATTAGGTTTCTGTTATTGCAGAGAAATTTTGGAGATATTAAATACAACTAAGTCATGTAAAGATTTGCAGAAACTTCCAAACTGCTGACATAGCTTGAACAAGTAAAAATGCAAAGTTATCTCAGTGAAATTTTACTTCAGATGTTTACTGACAAAAATTTTGGCACCAACTGTCTTACTATGATACGTAAAGAAGGACAGGAAGGATCACAGATCTGTCTGATCAATAGTGAATAAAGTATGTTTCAATACTGCCTGTAGGAAGCAGTCTGAGAGACTGTTTTTTCTCGAATTAAGAAAACTTATCTGTGTGAAGCCTGTCTGAACTTACAGAGACTTCTCTGGCTATCAAGACCAAAACAAATTATCGTCATTCTTTATCAGATTTCCACTCAAGCATATGTATTGATGTTTACCAAAAAATTCTGATCAATGGGCCAAGGCCAATTGTGTAAGGTTCAACAAGGCTAAGTGCCGGGTCCTGCACTTGGGTCACAACAACCACATGCAACACTACAGGCTTGGGGACGAGTGGCTGGAAAGCCGCCTGGCAGAAAAGGACCTGGGGGTGTTGATTGACAGCCGGCGGAATATGAGCCAGCAGTGTGCCCAGGTGGCCAAGAAGGCCAACGGCATCCTGGCCTGTATCAGAAATAGTGTGGCCAGCAGGAGTAGGGAGGTGATCGTGCCCCTGTACTCAGCACTGGTGAGGCCGCACCTCGAATCCTGTGTTCCGTTTTGAGCCCCACAGTACAAGAAAGACATTGAGGTGCTGGAGTGTGTCCAGAGAAGGGCGATGAAGCTGGTGAGGGGTCTGGAGCACAAGTCTTCTGAGGGGCGACTGAGGGAACTGGGGTTGTTCAGTCTGGAGAAGAGGAGGCTGAGGGGGGAGACCTCATTGCTCTCTACAATTACCTGAAAGGGGGTTGCAGAGAGGTGGGTGTTGGTCTCTTCTCCCAAGTGACTAGCGACAGGACAAGAGGAAACGGCCTCAAGTTGTTCCAGGGGAGGTTCAGGCTGGATATTAGGAAAAATTTCTTTACTGAGAGAGTGGTGAAACACTGGAACAAGGTGTCCAGGGAAGTGGTGGAGTCACCATCGCTGCAGGTGTTCAAGGAACGTGTGGACGTGGCATTGCGGGACATGGTTTAGTGGGCATGGTGGTGTTGGGTTGATGGTTGGACTTGATGATCTTACAGGTCTTTTTCAACCATAGTGGTTCTGTGATTCTGTGAAAACAAACAAGTTGAAAAAAAATTCACCACCCAAACACCAAAAAACTCCTCCAAAAAAACTATGGACAAATGAGAGAAATGTTCTGCTTTGTACATTTAACCATCTTTGCACAGCAAATGTTAGACGACTCATAACTTCAAGTATAAATTACTTCGCATTGTGACCACTTGCTGGGATGTAGTTTGAGTCAAAAAGAAAAAGAAGGAAACTATATTTACAATGCAAATTATTCTATACACATTACCTCATCATTAATGTTTCAGCTGAGACTCAACTAAGGATGTTTGGAAGCTTAAAAAGTTTCAATCTTTTAAAGAATTTGTGACAATTTTAAAAGATATTTGATTCTATCTTGGTACATCTGTACTGCATGTAAGCAAAATTTAGAGACAGATTAATTTTATGAGGGAATTTATGCCTCAAAAAACTATTCAAAAAGCTAAGGAGGAAGGTGTCATAACTGTTTTTCTCCCTGCTTTGAGATCTACAACAAGGATTCTTCAGTTAGGCCCTATCCATTCAAAAAAGGACATGAAAGTAGTTCATTAGAAATAAACAGAAATTAGTTGAGCTTGTAGCTGTGGGAGAGTAGGGATCTTTCAGCAAAACCACAGTGCAGTGCAGGAACGGAATAGGAAACAGAAATGATATTTCGATTGCCAGGCCTCTTCTGCCTATTTATGATAGTCATTCTGCCATTTAAGCTTCCATTGTCTTCAAGCAGCTAAACATTGCTATTTGGCACTAATATTGTGATGACCTACAGAACCCAATAATCTGTAGTACCATGGGCATGCTGTGTTGCCATTGCCAATTTACCTGAATTTCCCAGAGCTCGAAGTATATATAGCAAAGCAAAAGCATTGATATCTGCTGCAGCACCAGGGTACTTCCCACTCCAGGAACTGAAGGTCCTCCACCCCCAACCCTGGCTGTACTGCAGCATCTTTAGAAGAGCTCTATTCCTTGTCTTATTTCTGCCAGGGTATTCCTACTTTTTATTTTCGCTGGTCTGACTTTTTACAGGAACTAATTGAAGAGCTATGTTTAATCCAATACTAGGGCTTCTCATTCAGGGTGCGAAATACCTCTTGTTCAGAGCAAAGATATAAATCTGGCTCACTCTCATCTTGGGTGACCACTAAACTAAATGGCATAGATGAGCAACGCTATAATTTCCTTGGTTTGGGTTTTGTAAATGACTCCTGAATTTCCTTATGAACATAGCTTGAAAGCATTCACTTTAGAATTGTGCACGTGTCCTGACAGCAAAAACTTAACTACTTAGGGCATTTTACCTTTTTTGTAATAGCTATTACTTCACTAAAAATTCCTTTCTGGTGAATAACTGGAAAAGAACATTAACAAGAATAAATTATTTTAAACAAATGAACATCATCTGGACTAGTTTCAGTCTGTGGAGAAGCCTTTACATTTTTGTAGCCTGAGGATGGGCTGACAAATGTTACAGAGCACTGCTGTGCTCTACTGTCAGTTTTTAATTTTACAGTTCTTTTGGCAAAGGCACATATTAGATCTTAGAGCAGCCATATGTTTATATTTGCATATATGTATATACCTACATATATATTTAGGTCTTAGAATGTAAAAAGTAGTAACGGATCAGGGTTTTTTCCCTCGGTGGAGCAGAGCAAACATCAGGAAAATCAATAGGTCAGTTTCTTCCAGCGGGAGCTGAATGGAGTGAATATTTTTATTACTTATTTTGGATATAAGAAAAAGCTAAATATATTTCTTCTGTCACAGCTTCATTACTGAAGTCCAGAGCCTGATCAGTCCAGATTTCTCAAACTCCACCTTCTATACTTCTATCTCCTTATTATAACACTAGTTTAAATCTCTGCAGTAACAAACATTTCTTTAGGACTTAGTGGGGCTTTACTAAATTAAAGAGTAACCTCAGAACTTACATCCTAATTCGATGCTAATTTCCAGCTGCAAAATAGGTTAGTTTGGATTCACATTTTTCCACATTCTTGATCACTGTGTAAAATCTTCCCTTTCAGAAAGAAAAGATTCTTACTTGGAGAGGAATAGAGTGGAAAGCCATGCAAATTTTATTTTAGCGTCTCTGTTTTACCTGAGACCAATTACTAAGAAAGGTAATGTAGGGAAGAGAATATACTTCCCATCAAATTACTGATGCCTTCTTTCAGTTACAAAACACTTCTGAGGGCATCTTCTCAGTTACCATAAAAATCCTAGTGTTTCATTAGTCATTTTAACCAAATCCTGCTTCAATTCTATTCGTTCCTCATCAGAAAAGGCTAAGAACACAACCATTTATGGTGAAAACTTTCTGGGTACCAAGTTCCTCATGTCCACATCAATGCTGCCTGTAATCACAGAAACTTGAAGACTATACTGCCAGATTGTTGAATCCTTATGGTTAAGGATGAGGGCGAAGGCTAACAAGGCGGATATCCTCCTGGGGGTCTGTTATAGACCACCCAACCAGGGCGTAGAAGCCGACGAAGCGTTCTACAAGTGCCTGGCAGAAGTCTCACAGTCGCAAGCCCTTGCTCTTGTGGGGGACTTCAACTTACCAGATGTCTGCTGGAAATATAACACAGCCGAGAGGAAACAGTCCCGGAGGTTCCTGGAGTGTGTGGAAGATAACTTCCCGACGCAGCTGGTAAAGGAGCCTACCAGGGGATGTGCCCTGCTTGACCTGCTGTTTACAAACAGAGAGGGTCTGGTGGGAGAAGTGAAGGTTGGAGGCCGTCTTGGGCTTAGCGACCATGAAATGATAGAATTCTCAATTCTTGGCCAAGTAAGGAGGGGGGTCAGCAATACCACTACGATGGACTTCCGGAGGGCAGACTTCGCCCTGTTCAGGACACTGGTTGAGAGTGTCCCTTGGGAGACAGTCCTGAAGGGCAAAGGGGCGCAGGAAGGCTGGACCTTCTTCAAGAAGGAAATATTGAAGGTCCAGGAGCAGGCAGTCCCCATGTGCCATAAGAAGAGCAGGCGGGGAAGACAACCCGCCTGGCTGAACAAGGAGCTTTTGCTGAGACTCAGGGAAAAAAGGAGAATTTATTACGTTTGGAAGAAGGGGCAGGCAACTGAAAAAGAGTACAAGGACCTCGTTAGGTCATGCAGACAGGGAATTAGAAAGTCTAAAGCCCACCTAGAGCTCAACCTGGCCATGGTCATAAGGGATAATAAAAAATGCTTCTATAAATACATTAACAACAAAAAGAGAGCCAAGGACAATCTCCATCCTTTACTGGATGCAGGGGGGAACATCGTCACCAAGGATGAGGAAAAGGCTGAGGTATTGAATGCCTTCTTTGCCTCAGTCTTTAACTGCCATGCCAGATATCCTCAGGGTATTCAGCTCCCTGAGCTGGAAGACAAGGATGGAGAGCAAAATAAACTCCCCATGATCCAGGAGGAAGCAGTTAACGACCTGCTATGCCACCTGGACTCTCACAAGTCTATGGGGCCTGATGGCATCCACCCAAGGGTGCTGAGGGAGCTGGCGGAGGAGCTTGCCAAGCCACTCTCCATCATTTATCAACAGCCCCGGTTAACGGGGGAGGTCCCAGACAACTGGAGGCTTGCCAATGTGATGCCCATCTACAAGAAGGGCCAGAAGGAGGATCTGGGGAACTACAGGCCTGTCAGCCTGACCTCGGTGCTGGGGAAGATTATGGAGAGGTTCATCTTGAGGGCGCTCACGGGACACATGCAGGACAACTAAGGGATCAGGCCCAGCCAGCACGGGGTAATGAAAGGCAGGTCCTGCTTGAACAACCTGATCTCCTTCTATGACCAGGTGACCAGACTAGTGGATGAGGGAATATCTGTTGATGTTGTCTACCTGGACTTTAGTAAAGCCTTCGACACTGTCTCCCACAGTATTCTCCTGGAGAAGCTGGTGGCTCGTGGCTTAGACAGGTGCACTCTTCAATGGGTTAAACACTGGCTGGACGGATGAGCCCAGAGAGTCGTGGTGAATGGGGTGAAATCCAGTTGGCGGCCGGTCACAAGCGGAGTCCCCCAGGGCTCAGATTTGGGACCGGTCCTGTTTAATATCTTTATCAATGATCTGGATGAGGGGATAGAGTGCACCCTCAGCAAGTTTGCAAACGACACCAAGTTGGGTGGGAGTGTTGATCTGCTCGAGGGTAGGAAGACTCTGCAGAGGGATCTGGACAGGATGGATGGATGGGCCAAGGCCAATTGTATGAAGCTCAACAAGGCCAAGTGCCGGGTCCTGCACTTGGGTCACAACTACCCCATGCAACGCTACAGGCTTGGGGACGAGTGGCTGGAAAGCTCCCCCGCAGAAAAGGCCCTGGAGGTGCTGGTTGACAGCCGGCTGAATATGAGCCAGCAGTGTGCCCAGGTGGCCAAGAAGGCCAATGGCATCCTGGCCTGTATCAGAAATAGCGTGGCCAGCAGGAGTAGGGAGGTGATCGTGCCTCTGTACTCAGTGCTGGTGAGGCCGCACCTCGAATCCTGTGTTCAGTTTTGGGCCCCTCAGTACAAGAAGGACATTGAGGTGCTGGAGGGTGTCCAGAGAAGGGCAATGAAGCTGGTGAGGGGTCTGGAGCACAAGTCTTCTGAGGAGCGGCTGAGGGAACTGGGGTTGTTCAGTGTGGAGAAGAGGAGGCTGAGGGGAGACCTCATCGCTCTCTATAATTACCTGAAAGGAGGTTGTAGAGAGGTGGGTGTTGGCTTCTTCTCCCAAGTGACGAGTGACAGGACAAGAGTAAATGGCCTCAAGTTGCACCAGGGGAGGTTTAGACTGGATATTAGGAAAAATTTCTTTACTGAGAGAATGTTGAAACACTGGAACAAGGTGCTCAGGGAAGTGGTGGAGTCACCCTCACTGGAGGTGTTCAAGGAACGTGTGGACGAGGCATTGCGGGACATGGTTTAGTGGGCATGGTGGTGTTAGTTGATGGTTGGACTTGATGATCTTACAGGTCTTTTCCAACTTTAGTGATTCTGTGATTCTGTGATTAAACACAAAAATGTACTTTTTAAATTTTTAGTCATACATATGTAGCACAGACAGTTTCAGAGTCACTATATTTTATGGAGGATGAACCTCCAATATGACATCGAGAAAACAGACATTAGTCCTCGATATCAAAGGGAAAGTCATTTAAATCAATTCAGCCTTTCAGGACCTTCAAATATTCCTTCATAAGTTGGAAGTGTTTATAGTGTTTTACTGTGAGGTTATATAAAGCATCACTAAATATATAGATTGCAAAGGACAGGTAATGTCTAAACCAGAGGATTTCAGAAAAGTTTCCTTTCAAATCTGTAAATATGCCAAATTAAAGTTTAGTTTCTTCCTAAGTGTTTATAGGATCTAGGCACCTGATTTATACTAGTGAATTATCAGTCCCTGACACACTCACAAATGTGCAAACACATGCAGTATGATAGAATGTATTTTTATTCCCAAACAGATTCAGTAACATCCTGATAAATTACTTTACTCTTTAATGCAATATTAGTAGTAAATTAAATCAAAGATGTCTATACATATATATACACACTTCAAAAAATGCTAGATACAGGTATACTTTTCCAGGTTCTGTGTCAATATATTCTTTGCTTTAACTTCTTCCACCTACTCTGTTATGCATTCCAACAATTTAGAGTTAATTATCCTGGGCCAAAATTTTTTAAATTTTTTTTTTAAGTTAATAATTATCTGTTCTAGTATAATCAATGCTTAGAAAAGAAACCTGCACAAGCTTTTTTTCTTCATGTGACTAGTCACAAAATTTTCACCATAATACAAATACATTTCAGCAAATGTTCAGTTCGTGTCCACATTATTTTGACATCATTATTTTTCCTTATGACCCATGTTTTCTCCAGAGCTGCCAGCACAAGTCCTACCTGTAGCATTCTGTGGCTAGGTAAGACCCACAACTTTTCTTAATTCTAGCTAATGCCAATCCAAAGAGGGACAGAGTTTTCTGGGATTGATAGTATCTTGGAACAGACCAACAAGTATCAGAAAGTTAAGAAGTAGTTAGTTCAATAACTGATTTACTCGAAAGAGGCAATGTCTACTTCCCCCTAAAATCTTATCTACATTATATCCTAGATCATTGACACTGCAGCAACACCACTAATTCAAAGCAAGTATATTTACTACCAAAAAAAAGATTATGTTAAGACAAGACAGAAAAGAAGACAGCCTTGTTGTTTGCAGTCTCCATTGGAAGTTGTAGAAGAAATAGAAGAGGAGCATACTCCTAGCAGAGTCCAGCTCTTGACTACCTGGCAGACCCAGCAGAGGAGCCAGCAAATGTACTGCCTGAATTCCCTAATGGGTGATTAAATCTCTGTCCCTAACAGCTTTTTTTTCATAACACGGACATTGAGCTGAGGGGTCCTGCATTAACGCACATTTACTGCTGAGCCAGTTAAGGAAATTTCGTGGCACATTCCTCCAAAAGCATCATTAACATTATGTTTTTCTATAGACTCTTCCACAATGCTCTCAGTGGAATTTGTTAATTTTTGTGGTAAACAACTGTTAGGTATCAATCACAAGGAGGAACACCATATATTAATAGAAATAAATTAGGTGTCTAATACAAAATGTTAAACTTTCTAAGTGCAGTTTACATTCTGTTTTCATGTTGGTGCTTCAAAAAAGAGTTAGTTACAAGTCTGGCAATTTGTTTCTACATCACTCATGGGGATTTTTTGCAGGGGAGTTAATACTTTTCAGTTGTATAAAACTTTACTTTTTGTTTGGACCACTATTATAATGAAAAAAAAAATCCTGTTGCAGAAAAAAAAAAAATTAAAAAGCTTAAAGATAATAAACTGCATGAATGCATTTCTGTATGATATTGACATCTCTTTAGTAGAAGTTAATAAAGAAAATAATTCTTCCTGTATTTAGGGTTATATTTTGACCTTTCTCTGTTTAAGGTCTAAATACTTAACTCCAACATAGAGGAGAAATTTAGATTTGGACTTGGATTTAATGACTTCTCTTTTCTTTCTCAAAATCAGTAGATGGTGATCAGTCCATTGAACACATTATCTTAAGCTTTGACTTAAACTCATCCCCATCTTGAAGAAAGAAGAAACAGCCAAAGATAACTGTCCCAATAAACATCCAGTAATAACTTGTTCTTTTTGAGTCGATCTATCTCTCCCCTTATCTTTATCTCACTCAAGAGCTATTTTAAGGTTTTTATATTTTAAAATTCTGAAATTTCACTAAAAAAAATTACAGATTTTTTTTAATCTATTTTAAAAGCAATTCTGGCATGAAGACTTCAGTGATGAACATGTGAAGAGTTGCAAGGAAAGATTTGTCCTTGCTATTCCACCTGAAGGTCTACCTGAAGTAACATTTATCTTCAAGAAAAGATGTGTTAGGCTTTACGCACATCCTGACCTTAACATCTGTGACCAAAGTAGGTTGTAAAATGATGACTGAAAATTATATAGATGATTTTCAAAATCAGATAGCTATCCACTCAGGATCTGAGATAAAAGCACCAGCTTTTTCTACCTAGACTGTTCACCGGCTTTCTGATGGCTTTCTATGTGGCTGCTTTCATGCATCCAGCTGGCATGGGTTTAAAAGGCATTAGAATTTCATCTTCAGGCTACTAGAGGAATTACAGACAACCCACACACATACTCAAATCCTCACCAAATTGTTACCATATTTCTATGTATAAGCATTCTCTATTTTAGCTAATGAAAAATCTTTAAGACATTGTGAGAATGATTGCAGAATAAGTGTACACAAAAATATTTACATTTTACATTTCTTGTTTCAATTGTCATTACACAACAAAGAGCACCTAAGAATGCCTTGGTGAAGTTGTACAAAATAGAAGCAGTTGTGTTCTGCACCTACACAAGTCTTAGTATCTGTTTCTATATCATGTCCAGCAGAGGACCAGTGTGATGGTCAGGGGCTGGAGCACCTATGTCTGAGGAGAGGCAGAGGAACCTGGACTTGTTCAGCCTGCAGAATGATTACTTTGCAGGCATGTAGTAGTGGACCTTACCCAGGAAGGCTGTGCAGTCTCCACCCTTGAAAGGTTGTAAGACCCAATTTGCAACCTGGTCTGAATCCAGTGTAGAGCCTACTTTGAGCTGGAGGCTGGCCTAAGAGACCCCTAGAGCTCCCTTCTAGCCTGAATTATTCTGCCATTCTGTGATTTCAGAATGCTATAATTCATGAAAATGAATTAGTGTTTTGATTTCTGTACATATGGTCAACATTTAGGATTTTTCTCTTAATTGAAGTTCAAGAGAAACAAAGAGAGAGAGGGAGAGAAAGTATCTAGGAACAAATCTTTCTGAGATCTTGAGAACTCAGATAGCAAGAACGATGGGAGAGATTGCACTGATGTAAGTTGGAGGGGTAGGTCATAGAATGTGTAACTTAAATTGTTGCTGTCTACTAACTCATGACATTATGCAGCTTCTTTGACTAAGTAATCTAGAAAATGAGATGCATTGAAAAAGACTGACCAATAACTACGACTAGGCTCCTTTTAGCAGCTTCCTGTCAATACTATTTTACTTTTATCTTAAAACTCAGTCCTATTGCAAAACATCCAGAATCAAATCCTAATACCAATGAACTCAGTGTTCAAAATTTGAATTATTTCTTTAAGACCATAGCTTCATCTCTGGATTACAGCAAGAATGTACCTTAAAGTTTTAGAGTCTTTAAATCCTAACTTGCCCAGAGTTGAGTATGGTGAATAACCTTGCACTTTTCATGTTTGATGTGTTGTACAGAAAGTTTTCCAGTTGAAAAACTTAAAATATACCTGCTGTTATAGGGGTAAAGAACTGTATAACCTATGATATTAGAGACATACATTTGATTACTGCAGCAGATACGCACACTGGGTACATGAGAATAACAATGAAACTTATGAACAGATTTGAACTGTATTATGATTTATTTTTTTACCTTACTTATAACATACTCCAATTCCAATATTGGTTTCTTTCTTCACAAAAGTTATTAGCTTTATTATAAAGGCATTGGGACTAGTGTTAGTTTGCTTTTGGCTTAATTTAAATGAATCTATCATATACTCATCAGTGCAGTAAAAAGTGACATATCCTATTTTACATATTTTAGTGTATACCTCTTACAGTTTTCTCCCACAAATGCATTTAGTGGTCATCAGAATAAAAAACAATAGTGAGATAAAACTGTAGACAAGTTAAAAAATAAGGTTGTGGCATAGTTAAAAGCTAAAATTAGAGACAGTGCTGAGGCTAAAAAATTAATTTGGTCCTTGAAATCCGGTTATCATGGGTTCTCTCAAATAATAAATCTTGTCCAAGTGCTATGAAAGCTTATATTTTTACCCGTTAGGCTTTCCCACCACTTATGTATGTGAAAAGATATATTTCCAAGTTCACTTAAATATATATATAATGATGGTTCTGGATTTACATGTTGGTGAAAAATTTATGTGCTTAAATATATGTGAGTTGAAAGGTGATTCAGCTTTCGCTGGGTACTGCAAATCAGTATATCTGCATCAGGTGAACAAATAGTTGCTGACAAGTCAGGTGATAACACTATTAGGTCCACCCACCATGCAACAGTGTTACAGAATTATCTCTGCATAGCAAAACTTAATTCTCTATCAGTCAACTTTACATTAGCAGAAAATTCATAAACTGATATCCTGATTGATTTAATTATCAAGATGCTAGGTTACAGTAAATCTACTGGCAATTTCATCGTGTGTAAGTGTACCTTTGAGAGTTTCCTGTAACCCACAACAGTAACAAAACCAGTGGTTCACTACAGGAGTCTTGCCCCAGAGAAAGGTATTTGTTCTGACACTGTATCCCCAAATGGGATAAATCTGCTCTGAGGCTCTACCAAGCCATGAATATAACTTGTCAGTGATTCCCAGAATAAAACACAGTGGACAATCTGGATTTTACACCAAGAAATAACAACAAACAAAATGCTTCTCTTCCTGCAGTTATTTTCTATATGGTTTTGGATTTTCTTCAAACGCATTACCAAGGTCAAGACTGTTAATGCCAAATTGAAGGGAAGCTTGCTAAAGGTTCAGTAGCATGCATCAAGGCAGCAGGGAGAAAAAACAGAACTCTGGAATCACTTGTCACTTGTAAAACCTAAAAAAAGTAGAAGTCCATTTTCATTACAATGTAGTTGTTCACGCTTCACGCACTGAAAGTCCCAAAAACTTGTCAGAGTAGTATTTCCCTCTTGTTTCTTCTGTTACACAATGAATATGAAGACAAACATGACCTGTCCAAAATAAACATGACAGCTATTATTTCCCAAAGTAAAATCAAGAGATACATTTGAGAAAGTTAGGTGTACAGGCAGCTTTAGGTCACACAACCAGCAGTAACACGTCTCGGAAACAACATGGAAATTGAGCTCAGCAACTTTATGGCATTATGTACAATGAACTATTTTTGAAATTTTTATAAAATCTGTTCAGAACCAATAGACTTTTCTGAAGGAGCTGAAAAACATACCTCCTATTTCTACTACATTATTTATTAATTTGTTTGTTTGATTGTTTACTTAAGATCCTGGTGTGCTGGTTTTGGCTGGGATAGAGTTAATTTTCTTCATAGTAAGTAGTATGGGGCTGTGTTTTGCATTTGTGCTGAAAACAGTGTTGATAATTCCGGGATGTTTTAGTTACTGCTGAGCAGTGCTTACACAGAGTCAAGGCCTTTTCTGCTTCTCACACCACCCCACCAGCAAGTAGGCTGGGGGTGCACAAGAAGTTGGGAGGGGACACAGCCGGGACAGCTGACCCCAACTGACCAAAGGGATATTCCATACCATATGATATCATGCTCAGTATATGAACTAGGGAAAAAGCTGGCCGAGGAACCCCTGTTTGGGCTGGGCATTGGTTGGAGGGTGGTGAGCAATTGTTTTCATTTGCATCACTTGCCTTTCTTGTTTTTTGTTGTTGTTGTTTTTCTTTTCATTACAATTTTCATTATTAGTATCATTATTATTGTATTTTATTTCATTTCACTTATTAAACTGTTCTTATCTCAACCCACGAGCTTTCTCGCTTTTACTTTTCCTATTCTCTTCCCCATCCCACCTGGGGGGAGTGAGTGAGCAGCTGTGTGGTCCTTAGTTGCTGGCTGGGCTTAAACCACAACACCTGGGTACAAAAATAAAAACAAGTCTATGGAAAAAGAGGCATTGACATGGCTGTTTTCTCAGCCATTTCAAAGAAACTCTTTCTCCTAAGAAAGATATGTATGTAGAGGTGTACGATACATTCACATGTAAACCACGTAGATTTTTCTTCTGAACTAAACAGGAAGACATTGAGCTACTGAGTCACCTCACTGAGTCCTGACTGTGGTTTTCTCTCACAATATCTTTCATGGGGACCTTGTATCCAATTTTCTGGGAAGTAATAGATCATGTTGACAGGACCAAATGCCAGTGCAAAGTTTATTCATAGTCTTTCAAATTTTTTGAATACCTGGATTTCCAGGGATATTAGTAACTTGTCTTTTATTACAGAACACAGAATTAGTATTTGGACCTTCCATTAACACATACAGATAGATTAAACACAAATACATTTTTAAAAGCTGAAAATTACCTCTTTGCAATGGAAATAAATCTCCCCAGGCATTTCATTGTTGTCATTCTAATCTTTATAGCCATTTACTCTTCACAACATAACACATCTAATTATACTGATACTGGTTTTTATGTTGCCTCATGCACTTGTCTAGCACTTGTGAAGCATGCTATGTTATGTTGGTATCTCCATGGGCTACTTTTTCTCTGGAATATGAGATATGCTGAAGTGCAAGTTTGGAAATCCTTGTACCATATTCTAAAGGATACTACTAGTAGTACCCATTTGTAACTTGCCTAGAATATGAATACAACATTTATTTATGTTCTGTACAATAAAATTAGAATAAATAATATTAGCAACACTCATAAAATTTCTTTGCCTAAGTGAAATTTCAAAATGTTTTTAGTCACTTACTGAAATAGAGTTATATTTGCAAATTATGTTCAACTAAAGGTTTTTGGCAATTCAGGAGATTAAATTATATCTCCTCTATCTTCAAAAAGCAAGATGGAGAAAAGTTTGACAAGATCATTCGGAATAACTGTATCATTATTCTCAGCTTCCAGTGTATCCTGCAGCAGATGAACCATGCATTAGTATTTTCAGTTGTAGACAGAGAGTAATAGACATTATCTATTGCAGATCAGCATCAACATTTTCATTATTTTGAGTTCATGACAACGTATTACACAGGCATTACTAAGACCACAACCCCCTCACTTTTAGATGCTCAGATGAAAAAATATTTTTCTCCATTTTAGGGTAGTTTTAAATATATAGATCATATATCATAAAAAGACCATAATATTTCCCAAGGATGTATAGAACTCATCTTGAAGAGAAAAAACAGCAAACAGCCAAGTGCAGCAGGCCTGGCAGATGAGGCTGCATGGCCAGGCATCTTGCACGAACAAGCTCCCTTTCAGGCTTTGGAGCCTCAGCGTCAAAAGTCTTCCAGACAGAAAATTATTCCTTAGATAGCTGCTGCAAGTTATTCCAGTTAGCTGTAGACAACCCGAAGTCTGGCAATATCCTCACACTCTGCAATGCTCTTTATTTATCCCCGGTGCTGCCTGCTGGGTTACACTCTGAGCAGACCTGAACACCCACTCATCATTCTTTGAAGTTTTCTCTTCAACTGGCTATGGCCTTCACTTGCCCTCTTTGAACTTTCCAAAGTGTTAATCTGCTCTGTTCAACCACAGCCTGTTTTACCATTTGAATTCCCCCTGTGCTAAAAGAAAAAATTGTATCATGGCATTAACATCAGTTTGGTCACATTGATTGTGTGTTTCTCACTTTTTTGTCTGCCCTAACTATTTAGATTTTAAGTCTTTCCAGCTCCTGATTATATATTTATATGGTACTTGGAACAACGAGGCCAACACTAACTAACATCTCTAAAAACTGTTTAATACAAGCAAATTGAGGATAAAAACTATAAACATAATCTAGAATTATATTTACTCATAAGTTAAGTTGCTACAAGGCAATAATGGTGAAGGCTGTAGACTACTAACAGTATCATCACGTTGGTTAGCTCAATCCATGTAGAAGTAGTCAAACTGTTCTTTTAATTCTAGCTCTCCTGACAGTGCAATGGAGGTCCATAGCAGACTAATTTTTCCTGTTGCCTTGTTTGAAGGGTAAATGTGTCTTCCATCTTCAGACTTCACTGAATAGCATTTTTAAAAGTGCTAGTGTAACGCCCCAGTTAATTTGAGGCCTTAGTGAATATTAAGGACGCTGCTGAAAATCTGAAGAGCTTTTGGCAAAGGAGTTTCAAAAGGGCTTTAGTCACCTCCTCAAAATTGAAGAGTTTATCTTTAATAAAATTTCAAGTTGAATGTTAGTGAATATTTACCCATCTGGTTTGACTAGGAGGTATTGAACTTTCTTCCTGAGCATTTTTATTTTGAATCTAAGCTACAAACCAAATCCCAGAGTTGAAGCAGCAGTGTTCTGTGTTCAGCTGTATATTTTCATATGCACATCTCTCTGCACAGCTCAGAATTATGTATGTAGAGAAGAGCTATGTGCAGATTTGCACTTGCACTTTAAAAGTTTTGCCTTACCTGTGTGAACTATGTTTTGATGGTACATTACAATGTTATTATTACAAAATAACAATGCAGAGTATATCTTTACTATAGTTAAGTGAATTCATCATGTTCAGTAACAGTAAAGTGACTGTATCAAGCCTTTTTTAGTAAGTAAGAAATTATTATTAACACATTTGGCAATATTCATCATGCCAGAGCTTTTAGATATTAATATAAAGTGGTGCATTATATAACATATTACTGAATGATTTCATAATTACCTTATGCCTCATTAGACTTATGTAAGGTAGGCATAAATATTTTAAATAAAATATATATGTGTGTGAGCATATGTATGTGTACTGTGTATAAATACATTAATATACATAGGTCCTTACCCAGTTTCTCTCAAGGCCAACCAAGGCCAATCAAGGCCAATTCAATCTCTAAGATTCTGGTTACCATTTACATGTCTTCTCTACCTTTTCTTTTAAAAAGATAATTAAAATATATTCCATTCCATATAAAACGTTTTCTTACTATTTTCACAGATCATCAGACATCAAGCAACTCCTGATCTTCACCATCTAAACGAATCATTAACACTTCAAATAATTCTTGCTGAAAGTACCATACAGCACCTAACCTTCATGGTATATGCTCCAAGGCTGTTTGTAGAATGCATTTTAGAAAGTCATACTGACATTAACCATTTTGCTTACATACAGGAAAATATTTTTGATTGGGAATTCTACAAAACATTCACCCTAGACTTTTTAGCTAGTTAACTCATTAAATACTGCATACAAATAGAGATGTCTTCAAATGACATGTTGTTCTTATTTATAAAATAATCGACTCTCATCAGTCAGTACTTTTACAACAAGTGGAAGCTCACACTACTAGTGCTAGTTTTACCAGTAGCAGCAATCAAAAAACTTCCTGTGAAAATATTGTTTAAAGTTAAAGCCACATTTCTCCATGAAGCTTTCCCAATAATTCCTTTAGAAAAGAAAAAAACTAATAATAATGGATTACACTGTAAGAACTCTTTGAAATTCTTGTTGTAAATAACACTTACGGTTATACCTTGGGCTGGCACCATTTTCTCACTATGATTAAGTAAATTCACTAAGAGTCCTGCAGGAATCTGTGGCTGCCTGAAGAACAATAATTTCAGTTGTATCCAGCTATTCAGATACATGCTGGGGCTCTTTGGTATATAAAGGACAGCAGATCACGTTCCTTCTACTTTTCTAGCTATCAACTAATATTTTCTGGGCAACAGAATGCTAGAATGCTTTTTTCTTCCCACCATCTTTTTTTTTTTTTAAACTTAGGCTGACTAAATCTGACAATGACAGCTGGAAAATGTCCTAAAAAATTCCCTTGTAAAAGGAATTCAGCAAGCACTTCTCCCCTTCGTCTTGTGTATGCTGTATGTCCAGCCTTCTTGCACATTCACAAATGCAATGACACTATAACAAGAACTATCTGCAATATTTCCCGGAGAAGGATGGTGCAATTCTTGGCCACCACACCAGAGAAAACAGCAAGAAAATATTGGTCTTCTGGGCCCAATGCCAAGGGCCTCTCACCTTTCTCCAAGTTTATTGGCATGGAGGGGCTGCTGATTTCAGAGGGGCAGAGATACTACTCTGCAGAGTAATTTCTCTGTCACAGGCAGAAATAGATGTGGGCAGCTGTCTTCTTTTATTTATCCCAGTAATTCACAGGCATTTTTTTTGAGGAGTAGGACCTACTGCAGTTTTTGCCCCTTTCAATATACAAAATCTTCTGCTGAAGTACTGTTTGTGATTCCCAGAAATAACAAGTTCAGAGGTACAATTTCTATTGCAACAGCTCCACTGACCACTGGGTATCCTTAGCTGTGTTGTCTAACGTTCCCCACAGATTTACAAAATTTCACTACATCAGTTACACTCCTAATGCATTGTCTTTGTGACTACACAGGCTGGATCCTGACATAATTGCATGATTCCCAAAAGAAAGGCTACAGAGATAGGTCTATAGTGTGCACACACAGTCTAGTCCTAACTACTACAGAAACTCACCATAGATGATTATGACAAAATTGCTGGTTTGTAATCTTTCTTCCATAAATATGCTATAATTTCTGTCTTTCAAAATATGCCACATAGATTGCTGAGAAAGAGGGAACCAGTGTTTGATAAGGAGCTCTCTATTTTCTAATATCCACATGATTGCTCTATGGACAAAGAGCCACAATTACCACTTTACTGGAATCGGTTCTGCCTGGAGTGGGAAAGAAATTTCCAAGTACAAAACAAATACCAAAATCATGAACTATACAAAACTGAGCTTACCAGAAGACCACCAAAAGCGCAGGGAGGATACAAGGTGCAAGATAGTACTACCTGTGGACCATTTGGAGAGAAGGCAGATCCCTTACAGCAACGATACCAGTTGTGGAGAAGTCCGTGTGCTACTACTCCATAGGTATGTGTATCTTATTTAAATAGTTCTAGTCTCTTCTAGAGGATAATTTGGCATGTTTACTCCCCCTGACCAGGCGGTAAAAGAGTACAAAAGATAATTGCAATTATCACTCCCATATTCTTCACAGTGGTGAAGTTATAGCCTCAAATCTTGCTTTTAACCATAATCGAGCTGCAGGCAGAAGCACAGCGAAGCAGCTCAACAGGGCAATGCTTTTAGGAGCCAGAAACTACAGCTGCATTTTCAGAAAGACATTGTCATTTAAGAGGCATTTACACCTTTTTGGATACAAGTGACAAGCTGCAGTGTTAGGGCAGTTCTGTAATATCCTTACTGTGTGGGACTGCAAGTGTCCTCTTCATAAGGTTCAGTTGATTTAGCTTAAGGTAACATCAGGACGAAAGTCTTAAATTGTAGACAGAGCATCTTCAGCTGCAGAGATGTTTGTTTAGTTCTCACTGGCTCAGGATAAGCTTCCTTTGCCTCATCAAGCAGAGCTGTTGCCGTTGGATGACAAAAATCCCAGTTCAGTTTCCAGCTGCAACAGCATACAAAACACATTCACACAAAGTCCAAACACCATATGGGGCAACTCTACTAATTGGAGAAGTCTGCTTGGCTTCCAAAGGATAGACACAATAAAAGTCAGAGGAAGGAGTCTGAACTCTGTACCAGAGAAGAGGTTACTTTTTTTTTCAAGGAAGCAGCTGAACTTAGGATAGAACTACATTTTTACCTTGAAAATCTTAGAACAGTTTTGAAGATCATCCTCAGACTGAGGAATTATAAAGCTGTCTCAACTTTTAAACTGTTTCAGTAAATATATCATAAATCAAAGGCCTAATAGCTGCATCTTGGGGAACACCGAGGTGAACAATTGTTTCTTGCACAGCCTGCACAGGCATTTTCAGTAACCAGTTTAAAAGGTTTTCTTTGCCCTCCTCCCCTAATTAAAACCATTAGGATCTAGATAAAAACCAGTAATTAATCTAAGATTTGCAGATTGAAATAGTTAGCGTTCTTTCAGTTGAAGAATTCTAACTATTTCCATTGTTTTCCTGGCTCTTGCTCTCTCATTTTTGTGAAAGACAAGCACAACGAACTTACAGCCAAGATTCACCTGCTGGAAAGGCAACATGGCACACAAAGGAGGCTTTGCAGGGACATGAGCCTTTCAGTGTGCTCCTCTTAAACAAGAATCTTGAGAAGTTTTTGTTGTTGTTGTTGTTTTTATGTAGACTGGGGCTGAGAGAAGTGTTACTCAGTCAAGAAACAAAGCGGGATGAACAGCACTGTTCTATTTCTTGCCCTTTACCTCTTGGGTCTTAGAGCATTTCTTAAATGTGTCCCCCATTAGCTTTTGCAAAAAGGTGGCACACTAGGTACAAACACAGCTTCCAGTAACTTTATAATATCTACCATCGATTTCAATGATGTACAGCACCAGCATCACTCACAAATTCACCTCATCCACCCTGCTTGTTGTGGGGAAAGACTCAAGACACGAAAATCGAAGTGGAGGAGGAGATGAAGAGGAGGGATTAGGAAAAGTGGAAGGAAAAAAAAAGTGTAGCCATGTGCCTAGGGGAATTCCAGGATGTGTTTTCAAACTAGCAAATCAACAATTAATATTTAAAGAAGAAATAAAAGCCAGGTCAGCAGAAAATGTGCTCTGGAAGTAACTATAAAGACAATTTTATTAATGCTTTCATTCTTTCAACCCATTTTTATGGACTTTTATTGCAGGATACCTTTAGTTACCCACACAGGAGCATCGTTTCAAAAACCTTAAAAAATAAAATAAAATAAAATAAAATAAAATAAAATAAAATAAAATTTCAAAAACCAATGAATATTTTATCAGTATTCATTAACATCTAAACAATAATGACGAGATCCATCCAAAGCCATGAAACTTTGAACTGCTTCTGTGAGCCAGAAAAATGCCACAGGGGCTTTGTCAGAGTAACAGAGCCGTTTATTATTATTGCAAGCGTGTTCAGGCTGAGCAAAAGTTATCACTGTCATAAACAGATGTGTGTTGTATCCATCTCATTCCCTTCTATTTAGAAGGGTTAGAGAGTGAAAAATTCACAGGCTATCACTTATGTCCCCTGCCCCCAAACTGTCGTATTATGAGAAGCTGCACCTGATCCATCATGCCACACTCTGCGATGTGGCAGCATGGTCAATGCAATCCAGAGTGAGCCAGCCAGGGGAAAGATATAAACCACCTGGGACCAGTAGAAATTAATGAAGTTTAGGGAAATAAACCATCACTATCAGAAAAAAAAGGAAATCCAATGTGCTTTTAAAAACAAGTAAGTGGTGGTATTCAAAAGAAATTGAAATGGCGATAAATTAATTTCTCCATCATGTGGTGAAAACACAGTGCAAAGTCATTGTGTCATTCATGTAACTAAGACCAGAATCTGTGAATAAGGTAATTGGGCACTCCTACATCTACTTGTGAAAAATCAGTGTTATGTAAAAAAAAAAAAAAAGCCTCAGAGCACAGCTTATTATTTATTGAATTACAAAAACCTAGCTTTAACACCATCATGAAGTAACAACTCTGTTAAATAGTGGCAACTGCTAATAGAAAAGGTGGTGGTGTCCTCCCCCAACTGTTTTCTTCAGATTCCCTCACAAATCCCAGGAGTCTCATGGGACTTTGTATAACCTCAGCAGGACTTGGTCACAGAAGTGTATACGGGATATCATATCCTAAAGTGACACTTCCTCTTGAAGCTGGCACTTCTACAAGGTGACACCTGCTCTTTTCAACCAAACCAATCTCTTGTTGACCATCCTGACCTATATAAAGCACCTAACTTGTATTCACTCCCTTGAATATCCATGTTGTGACACTGGTCCTAAGGGTTTATCCACACCTGCTCTTCAGTACGGGTTTCTTGCACCTGTCATAGAGATGGACTGGCTCCCATTTATACCTGCAGTAGGTTGTTCCTGCTACAAGCCAAACCCCCACCTATCCATTTGCTCACACTCTGACCTCAGCGGGCCATCATGGAACCTGGGAATAACAGGAGTGAGAAAGCTCATGGATCGAGGTAAAGACAGAGAGATTGCTTACCAATTACCACCTCAGGCAAAACAGGCTTGGCTTGGGGAAGTTAATTTATTGTGAATAAATACCTATATATTTAATTACTGATAGTTGGGTATTCTGAAGCAAAAACAAAACAAAAAAAGAAACAAAGTTTAAAACACCTTGGGAAAACATCTCTCCTTCCCACCTCACCAGGTTCAACTTCACTCCTTCACTTCAGATGCCTCTCCTCTCCCCTGATGTTCCTTGTTATGGTGCAGGTTTCACTCAGTCCTTTCAGTGAGGCAGCAAGCAGTGGGAGCAGAGTGCTGCCATGGTCAGTGTACAGCAGTTTCTCTCTGCCACTTCTTCCTCACACCTTTCCTCTGCTCCAGCATGGCTCATCAATGGGCTGCAGGGCTTTTTTCTCTACCATGACATCTTCTCTTCCTCCTCTGACCTCAGTGTTCCCTCTGATGCTTCTCACTCCTTTGACTCCTTACTTCTTTATCCGTCTGGTATCTTTTGCCCTTTTTTAAATATGTTTCCACTGAGGTGCTACCAGCTTCACTGATGGGCTTGACTGTCTCCTGCAGTGGTCCATTGTGAAGCCAGCCATGTCTGGTACAAGGCAGCACCTGGCTGATTCCCATGGAGGCTGCCTCTGCAGCCCCCCACCATGTCCAAAACCTGGTCACCTACACCAAATAGAATACTATTCAAAATCTAGCATCCTCTGATCAGCTTCATACTATGGAACGTGGGCACTGGCTCAACCTTTCCTGTTAATGCATGGGTACAAGAAAGGCCAGGACATCTGAATGCAGCAGAATGCCAAGTGAACAACCAGCCAATCTGGTACTCGTAAAAAAAGAGAAGACAACTAAAGTGGCAGCCACTTCACCAATGAACTCTTGAGGACCAAGATACTGCAATGTTGATTATTATTATTTAATTATTTTTATTAATAAAAATATATTATTGTTACTTAATTAAACCCTGCTGGTAGATTTCTCGCTACCTAGGGGGCTTAAAAACCCTTAGCAAGGTAACCGTCCCTTTGCAAGGCACAGGATGTACCCATGTGTAACTGAGGGATGTCTGCATAATGATGTTACAGAAAGGCACCACTTCATTCTACCTCTGCTCAGACTTAGTCATGCTTTAGTGCTTTTATACCAGAATCTGACCAGGACAGCATAATCCAACTACTAAGTCTGTTCACATTTATTACCTTGGCTTATTAGCTCAAGCCTGATGCTGTTCTAGAGCAGCTTTTAGATTAGAGGTGTGATTGTATGGCAAAAGATTTCTATCAAAATAAACAACCCAAACTCAGCTTTTCTTCATAGGGGAGTGTTTTTTCTTCTTGAAAACTAACATAGTCTTTTTGAGTGGGGTTTTTTGTGGTAATGAATGATCTGTTTGAAAATACCTATTAATATTCTCTAACTTATTTATATCACTGCAGTAAAGGAATGAAATTGAAGCTTGAAAGTGTTCTTTCAAATTAATTTATATTAACAGAACTACCCATACATGTTTTGCAGGTGATATAGCTCATGCAGGTCATGTTGGGGGTGGGGGGGTGGGGTGGGTGTCCTTTTTTTTCCTTTTTTTTCTTTTTTTTCTCATGGGAGTATTCAGCAAAAGGAGGAAAAGCTTATCAGTTAAAAATCCCATTGTCATTTTAATCAAGCACCATAAAAGTCAGTCAGTCAGTTGTTGTGGTAATGACCCGTGCTGTTGTGGGTTTTAATTCAGACCAGATGTATTTAGTGGCACTGTATTCTATCAAGTGAAGCTCAAGCTTTGAAATGTCATTCTTCTGAGAATTGCTTATGCATGCCTTGAATTGAATGCCTTGTAGATTTTATTTTAGCATTCTAATTATTACCTTACAGGATTCAAAGAGTTTATACATACATCGAAGTTCAATCAATGTGTTTATCTATTAGCTGCTGCTGCTTATAAACAGTGGGCCACAATCCAACAGCCATAGTATTGAAGCCTGACAATCCTATTCCATTTTTTCCCAAAAAGTGTAAATTATTTCATTTTCCTAACTTCTAAATTTGCTTTTCTGTTTCTTTTGTTTCCTGATTTGCAACCATTAATTCCATTAATTAATTTCTAATAGATGCATCACATTTTCTATAGCTTCATAGCTTCTGGCCTTACAGAGGCCAGATCTAGATAGACTAGAGAGCTGGGCAATCACCAATCATACCAAATGTTACAAGAGCAAGTGCAGGATTCTCCACCTGGGATGGGGCAATCCTGCTTATACATACAAGTTACAGCATGAGAGGCTGCAGAGCAGCCTTGCAGAAAGAGACCTGGGGCTTTCGGTTCATGGCAAGTTGAATACAAGTCAAGAGTGTGCCCTGGCAGCCAAAAGGGACAACTGTATCCTGGGGTGCATCAAGCACAGCATAGCCAGACAATCAAGGGAGGCCCTACACAGCACTTGTGCGGTCCCACCTTGAGTACTGTGTGCAGTTTTGGGCACCTCAATATAAGAAGGACATCAACCTATTAGAGTGTGTCCAGAGGAGAGCAAACAAGATGGTGAAAGGCCTTGAGGGCAAGACTTCCAAGGAGCAGCTGAGGTCACTTGGCTTGTTCAGCTTGGAGAAGAGAAGGCTGAGGGGTGGCCTCATCACAGTCCACAACTTCCTCAAGGGGGGCAGCAGAGGGGGAGGTGCTGATCTCCTCTCTCCGGTGACCAGCGATAGGACATGAGGAGATGGAATGAAGCTGCATCAGGGGAAGTTCAGATTAGACACTAGGAAATGGTTCTTCACTGGGAGTGTGGTCGTTCACTGGAACAGGCTGCCAAGGGAAGTGATCACAGCACCAAGCCTGTTAGAGTTCAGGGAGCTTCTGGACGACGCTCTTAATCATATGGTTTAGTGTTAGGTAGTCCTGTGAAGAGCGGGGGGTGGGACTCCATGATCCTTATGAGTTCCTTCCAACCTGAGATATTCTATGACTCTATGATTCATGCATATGCTGTGCTTCCTCAAGGTTTTCTTCCCTGGGCAGTTAGGCAGATTATTATTGCTTTCATTTCTTTCCTGTGCCTGTATTACAGCATCTTCTATGACTTCCTTCCAGCTGCAGCCACAACTTATTATAAACTTGTTTTATAAAACAACTGAGATCTTGGTAGCTTTCAAAATGGTGAACCATTATTTTAACCCATATCCTGCTCTCCTAACCTCCCAGTTCAGCTATGGTTCAGATTCAATAGACAGATTACGTTGTCACTCAGAACTTGTACAAACTGAAGAACAAAGTGCTAATTTGGACCAACTCTGCACTCTCAAATCTGTGCTAAAGTTTTTGGACAATTCAGCAGCGAAACAGAGTAACAGAGGAGATATGCACGTGCCCGTCTGTAAGTAGTTGCTAAATGGCTAGCCCTCTTTCTTCTGCTGTTCTTATATGCCTGTAGCACATATGATTTGATACAATTTTTGGAATAACAAATTATTAATATATCTTAGTAATGTATTACAACAAATTATTAATATAATTCGGTGTTATATTACCTTCTTGTGAAAGTTGTAAGAAAACTAAACAGTCCACTTTTTATTGATTAAAAACAGTTCAGTGATACAAAACAAATAAAGGTTTATGCCAATGTGATTTTATACATTTATACAAATTTTTTTCTCTGTTTCAATATATATTGCCCAGCTCTCCGAGGGACGAGCATTATTTTGGGATGATTTTCTGCTTTTCCTTTACTTCTGCTCCATATTCTACACTTCTTGTTATTGGGGAAACCAATTTTATTTCTTCTATTTCTATTAACTTATACACACAAACAAATCCACACATTTTTGTGAGCCAAGAATGAGAGTAAATAGTTTTCAGTCTAATTCCTGTATAGGAATTATCAGCAAGACTAGATAACAGACACAGATAACATTTCCAAACTGCTGCCTACCAACACACTCCAAACCCAAAACTGCTGTGACTTACTTGAGCCAAAAATGGTGAGGTTTTGAGCACAGTATCTTCCACAGGGACTCATCAGCTTGATAGTAGAATATCCTGGTAGCATGGAGAAGGTACAACTCTACAACATGAGTCTCTCATTAGCACACAAAACATGTAATGTAAAAAAATATAAGCACATTTACTCCTGTTGAGCTGAGTTTATAATGTGGTCAAGAGGTCATTTGGCCAGGATGTCTGCCTCAGTTGCAGCTTCACAGTTGCTTTACGTTATCGTAAGCAAGGAGCACTTCTGAAGGGAGCAGGCCTTGCCTCCTCCATGCCCTCAGCTTGACTTTCTCACTTTTCCACACACTGGGATTCACACTCATGAACTGTATAATACATGAACTGCACATTCACAACTGCATAATAAGATGGATCAAGGATCTGCTGTGCTTTGCCTGCACATCTGTGTGTGTGCAGGTTAGTCTTCAATTAAGAGTCCTATGAATGTGCAAGGGAAGATGCAGAAACATACACATAGAGGTGAAATGACACAATCCTTTTAATGGCAGGTCCTTTTCTCACAATCATGAAATTGCAGTCCCAAGTTCTCGCACATCTTCATATCACTTTAATTCTAAATCATATCTCTCTTGTCTCTTTTCTCTTTTCTCTTTTTTTTCTCTTTTCTCTTCTCTCTTGTTTTTCTTATAATTCAAACCATTTCACCAACACAGTGTAAAGCATGATCTCACAAACTAATCCACAGGCACAACTGGTGAAGTAAAACACTGAAGGGAGTATAGCGATCTCATTAACTAGCTTTATCATTAAAGGAAACTAATGTGGATCAGCACTCTACATCACCTAATTTCCATATTCACTTTGAAAAATATGTATTAGGAGTGAAAATCTTGGTTAAATATTTTAGACAGTGAGTCTATGCTAAATGACAGGAACTGAGAGTCTGATCCGCAGAGCAACTGCATTGTTTTATGTGGATACATATAAATCTTGTTACCAGGCAAACAATAAATTCTCTGCTAGTTGACTCCACATTAAATGATTAATAGCTCTTGAGTGGTCTCTCCAAATGATCTAAAGACATTTCCTATTTTTGTTTGTTTGTTATGCTGCTTACTCTTGCAAAATGTCAAAGGCAACTTCACCAATCCAGTTCTATAAGTAGCAGATGGAAGTGAGTAATATCACTGCTTCTCTGAAATAATAAGGTGACACTTGGCTGCTGCCAGATTTGCTCACCAGCTGTGGTCCAAAACCCTCTCCCAACCTAAGGCACCACAGTTTTAAGTCTGACCTGGCAAACCATCTTTAATTCCTTTTCAGAAATATTTCAGAGTTTACTGTATAGGTTTTTGTTGTGAAGCTTCTAGTTGTGTTCTGTACTATCTATCTTGCTTAAAAATAAGAGACATTCATTGCAGTATGATTTTTTTTTCACATGCACTTTTGATTTTGTGCACTACTAATCCTGACCTTAAGTTAGAATGTAAACTGGCAGATTTCTCGAAATAAGGCTTGTTTGGCAATGTGACCATTTATCTCTTCTTTTGATAACATTAAGCATAAATTGAAAGAGAAGATTGCTGTCACTTGTTTGTTGGTAAATCAGATCGCTAGGATTCCAAGGTAAATATTTATTTTCAGTCTTTTACATACTCTGGTGCTTGCAAATTTAGTAACATTTCTCTGCCTTAAATTTTATTTGGCTGTTCATGTTAACTTATTTCACTGAATAAGCTGAGACCAAGTTACTGACTGCTTAGCAGACCTACAGGAAGAGTAGCATGTGCTTTACCACCATATAGTCAGTATAAAAATAATTGGTAATATGGTAACCTCTTTTACTTGTTAAGACCAGCTCAGCTCTTGCATAGAGATGAATATGGGGTCAAACTCTAATTAATAATTTCATGCTGTAGTCTTCTAGTAAGGGTTGTATATTTTCTAAGTTTTGAATTTCTAAGAAAGTATTACTCAGAGTACTTTACATGTACTTGAAACCCAAACATTTTTTCCCACCGTTCAAAAATCATATTGATACCAAAGACTTAAACAATTTAGTTAGCATGCAAAGAACAGATCCCTGTTGTGCAAACTTTGTACAGATAAGTTAAGAAGATACTGAGTCACATAAACTGAAATATGCATTAGTTTTCCTGGAAATAGGCTGGCTGTGGTGACTGGCTGTATTGGGTTATGTTGATGTTGTTTACCTTGAGATAAACAGTATAGTGAGATACAGCACCTTGGAGGAGTTTCTGGGTCTCCTGATAATGACTGATATACCACCTTGAGACTTGGTATTGTTTACATACCGAACAGCAAAGACAATGAAATGCCCCAAATGGGTGCCCTAAGGCTGACCTACCTCAATGTAATGTTAAAAACCACACCTCCCAGCTAGAAAAGGCCCCAACCTAAATAAGCCCCCTAGTCTCTGCGCATGCATAGTGAATTAAAAGAGAACTGTATCTTTAAGATGAAGTAAGACAGATACTAATCAATAGTTAGCTAAGGGGTGGGACCAGTAGGCGTAACTAACTTTGTTAACTGCTTAAATACTTGTCATGATTTCAACTGGGTGTGCATGCGAGGAGGAAAAATTCCCCATGCACCCAGCGCTGCAATAAACCAATGTCAGCTTTCTAAACTATCACATGGTTTGGAGAGTTTTCTTGGTTACGATTTTCAGTAACGATATGACCATCAAACATACAAGAAAGGACAAGACTACCTAGATTGAAAAACAACAAACCAAATTACCTAACTCCAGCTGGTTCAGTCTGCTCATTCAGCAACTCAGTCACTGGGGACACATCACCCTAATGTACTACTCCTGTAACTTCCTCATTTGAAAAAGAGACTGCTACAAAGCTACTATCTCGATTTTGAAACTTGGATTGGAATGTATTTTGAGACTTTCTCCTATCACCACAGTACCTCTTGAGGCAATTAACTGCATCAAGTACTTTACCCCATTGCTAGAACCCTGAATGACCCAGCTCCAAGTTCTTGAAAAGAAATTTGAATTTTATGTTACATGAATGATAATACCTGCCTGTCCTGATGGTTTAGCTATAATAGCATCTCCATCCAAAAAAAACACCTTCCTCAATTTGCCTTTTCTTTGTTTTACTAATAGATGTAGATACAAAGAAAACTGTTCATCATCCCCTTTTAGAGGTTTTTTTATGGTGACAGCGTTTGGGTGCAGGGGTCGGTTTTGTGATGAAAAACAAGCATTTTACTTTGTCTGTTGTAGGGGACACCAAAGAGAACAGTTTGACTGGCATGTTATCTGTTTCCCATGTTTTAAGATTATTGGTATTTTGCTTCAGGACATTTGTATTTAAAAAGCTCAGCAGAGCAAAATCAGATAAGAAGGTACACAAAGATTAACTCTGAAGTTCTCATTAAAAACGAATACTGTAATCATGGAAATGAGAAAAATCTTTCTCTTCCTTGCACATTTAACTGTGCTTATCTACAAAATTACTATAAAGACATGTTATATCTGGAAAAAAAATAGTTTGAAAACAATTCTTCTGACAGGTCTGTGTTGCAATACAAACAATATGGGCATCATATCTGTCACAAGTCAACACTTCCTCACTGGAACTGAGCAGTACATGGATTTTCAGCATTAATTTGAAACAAATTACTGAGTGGAATAATGGGGAAATGAAGCACACTGTTTACTAGAGTAGATCCCTCATTGTCAGGAATAAGGTAAAACTCTGTCTTTAGTTGTGCTGTAGGTCTCCTCACCCTGAACTGCTGTTTCTACTATTTATTCTATTGTTTATTCAGAAGTGAATACCTTCTAATTGTACGTTCTAATACAATCTTACATAATTATTTCCAGTTACATTGTCATAGCATCAAAATTATCTCTTTATAAGAACATATTCTTTTTCCTAAAGTTCTAGAAAATTCAGGGACAATAAGTGACTTCTCCAGGATAGCAGAGGATTTTAGTAGTGGAAAAAAAGCCGAACCCAAAATAGTCTTCATTTTTATAGTCACCATCCAATCCTCCCTTGCTTATATTTAGTGCGTTCTTCAGCTGTATTGAAGTTACCTCGTATGCAATAAATCACTGTTTTAGTTTGTTTGGACCTATCAGTCATTTCAAAGGGTTACTCAAAACTTCAGAGTCCCTTTGAAATGTTACGAAGTATGAGAGGACTTCATGGTTTTCAGTCCTCTGCCTGACGTAACATGGATGATGCTTTGCAATCATCTTTTTTTCTTTTTCTTTTTTTTTTTAAGGTAACCACCATTGGGAGTCTTCCTATAAAAAAACTGCAGCATGTTTTTTTTAAATTGCTATATGAACTGCACATATGTCACATTTAAAAAGCTTTGTAAAATTAGAAGAACATTTCTGTAAATTTAGAAGAACGTTAACTCCAAGGTAACTTAACCTAAACATAGAAGTATCTCAGGACTGTCTAACTTAGCTAGCTTTTCTTCAGTTTCCTTTAGCTTCTCCAGAAATGGCTTATAAACGAGCTTATTACACAGAGCCTTTACTCTGTGAGTCCTTTTGGACCTTGTTTGCTTCTCCATTTTTTTTTCCTCTCATTGAGTGTAGATAAGAGGCAAGAAGTTTTTGGGGAAACAAGAGCAAGTGGGTGGCCTGCCTCTTCATTTTCATAAAACTTCTATGAAAAAGCAGAAATGCCTGAAAATGCAGAGAGGCATGACCACAGAGAGGACATTGGAGCAGAAAGTCAAGCACTGGAACAAGATTGTATATGATCCCACTGTCCCACCAAGCTTTACTGTGTCCTGGAGATGATTTTCCCCAAACTGTTCTTCTTCTTTCAATTTAAAACTTTATCTTGCTGTCATTTTTTCCCAGCTAACATTTCTGATCTTTCATTATTCCCCACGCAGACAGTTCCCTGTGCCCCAAATAAGCCCCATTATCTCAATAAGCAATGCTGTGTAAAGTCTATTTTTTTTCAGTTGATTTCATCTCTGAGTTCACAACATGTTCACAATGTGTTGGTTCACAATAATTCCCAGTCCAGCTAAAGTTGCATATATATGTCACTAATATCTTGTTTACTCCTCTCTATTACTAAAATCAGAGAGCTGTGCATATTGCCACCTGATTAGAAGCCTGATTTTATTGTGTCCCCCGATAATAAATAATATGCAGATATTTATTATGTTTGTTTTCATTCTAAGTGTTGAAACTCAAGCCAAAAGGAATGGAAATGTGCTTTGTGAAAATTCCACTGAAGGCTTAATATCCATGAACCAAATTTGTAACCTAATTATAATGAAAAATTATGATTATTAAAGCTTAAGTTTGATTCCTACCAAACATTAAGTGATTACTACTCCATTATATAAAGGCTGAATATGGACATGCACACTTTCTATACTTACACCTAATAAGACATTTTAATTCTACAACTTACAGATTAAAATAAATTGTTTGGGTTTTTTTATAAACTGTACCCTTTATTACAGCCAAGGACAGTATTACAGTACTCAGATTTTGCTCATGACTTCTGTTTATTTTTTCTCTTAGTCTTTTCTTTCATAATTTTTGTAAGATTTGAATTATTTTAGATACTTATCAGGATCAGTCACAATTCCTGTATCTTGGCACTTCTTTATGTTTCAGTCCTTTGATACTTCTATTTTTTAAATAAAGAAACTATCAATATTAACAATAAAAGCTCTCCAACTTGCTCAGTTTCCTTAAATCCAATAATCCATAGCGCTGAAATGCAGCAATATATGTGGTGGTTTCATTTGCATAGTTTCACCCTATATTCTAGTAATAGTTACATTTGAAATGTGCTTACTGTTAGAAAAATATTCCAAAAATTTTCCTTTTCAACATGACGTTTTGCTTTGAATTACCATTTTAAAATATTTTCCATTTTCAAACATTGCTTTTTAATTGCATGCTGAATAAATCTTTGATTCCTTTATTAAACTATTGCAAATGCAATTAGATATTTAGTTTAGCCTTATTTACAGGGGGGAAAAAAGTCTCCACAGCTTTATTTACCTAGATTTATTATAAACAATAAATTTGAACTCTGTCAGGCTGCCTTTATTCAGGATGACCTTGGGGAAAACAGTCCAAGTTTACCTTTCCACTTGTCCCTGAGGCTTATTGGTAGGTTGTTGCAAGTGACAATTCAGGTAAGAAATATCTGATGTGGTAGGAGATTGATAATGTTGAGTGTCCCTGCGTAGCCTAGTTGCTGGATGCACATGCTGGATGCACATTGCTGACACACATGTAGTTTGTCACCCATTCAAAGGGGCACACATTTGCATTGTAAATTTATAACCAGGACTTTTGGATCTAGTTACAGCCAGCCTGCAGGGCTCCCTTAATTCCAGTCAGGACCTGGAAAGGATGATCTTTCACAGCACTCAGTCATTCCCATCTCCAATGAGAAAGCAGAAAATGCTTTGGGTAAAAATTAACTTAAAAGGTAACTTTTCAAACAACAAAAAGTTTAGTAAACAGGAAATTACGTAAACCTGAAGGATTGAGGTTTGCTGAGGAAATACTTTATGAGGAAAAGAAAAAAAAGGGTTTCTGTAATGAAGTGCAAGAGGGAAGATGAACAAATACCATAAGGAATAGGGTGAATGCAACCATAGCTGTTGAAAGGAGCCATAAAACAATGCCAAAGAGGAGTGAGAACATATGGAATCAGGAGAGAGTTTAGGGTAAGTAATAGCTACCTAACTTTCAAAGCTCAAACCTATTGTCTTCAAAATACATCTTTTTCTGGTAAAAAAAAATCTTAATTCATTAGCAAAAAGGTTTTAGCCTAGCAAAATTAGTATCTGCACACACAACTGTCTGCTATTATGTGCAACTATTCATCCTGTGAACTGAGAGATGAACACTTCTTTAGGTGCAGGATTTGTTCCCACAACAGAGAATTGGGTCCAAGGACTGAGACTGCAGAGGAAAGTTACATCGATACATTGATTTCTAAAAGATTTTTAAAAATTAAGGAAAACATCACTGTTATGGTTTATTGGTTTTCTTGACAAAGCAATGGCCATCCAGGATTTTACTCACTTTTAACAGTGGTATGATACCCGACTTGTTTACTGTCTAACTGGGCTGATGAACACTTTTTGCAGTACTTCACCTAGCTTCAGTGATGGGAGATCAAGGTCTAGAGCTAAAAAAGTGAGTAACACATGAGTCTTTTTAGGCTTTATTCTATTCCTGATGTGAAAAGAGGACAAGAGATCATTGGGGAGACCCAGGACAAATTTATGAAACATAATAAAATTCAGAGTGTGGAGCCCTAATATATGTGAAATACCAGAATTATCATTTAAGTCCTTCCCAATCTTTACTTCAGTTTCCCTAGAACTGAGATATCTTACAAGCTATCCACACTGAATATATAAGAAATAAACCTTGCCGACTTTCAGACTTTTGCATATTATGACAAAAATTAATCTCATTGAATCCAATAATAAGGCCCATGTGGACTCATATGGTAGCAGACTGGCTCTTTTTTACTGCTAATTTCCCTGATTCCATTTTATTATAATATTATAAGGCTATTTTTTGGCAGATGGTGAAGGTGATGAGCATTTGTCACACTTCTAGGAGTGCTTGCCTTACATATATATATATATATGTATATGTAAAACCAAAGATAACTTAAAAGCATAGCTGTAAAGCCCTGTTCAAGGCATAAATTCCGTGTGTTTTCTGTATACTGACAACTTGTGGTAATACACAGTCAAGGGGAAGCAAAAAAAAAATACACATTTGCAAATAAATGACAGATTGTTTCTCTCTCATTTTCCTGGAAACCTGACTTCTAGGAAAACCTGAGTCAGGATTGAGGTTATAAATGAAATATATTAAAAAATGAAGAGTTCTCTTGATACAGTAAAAGGCTTCATCTGTCATTGAAGCAAATAGTATGCTTATTAAGACTGGGTGACATCTTACAGATGGTAGGGGAGCCGACTAAGTAACATAATGTTCCTAATATGAATATCCTCAGTAATATTCATGCTACTGTGTCATAATGAAACTTCATGGAGATAAATACTGAACTGATTCTTCCAAAATATCAGAGGTGATAAACTATTAATAGAGGGAAAAAAGACCAAGATTCAGTTCACACCAGCTGGTATCACTCCAATAAAAATATTTTTGAGAAAAGCACTTTGACAAGAAAAAAGGCCAGATATTTTCATGTCAGCATGGTTATGGTTAGATGTAGATTATCTTGACTTTATATATGATCTATTAAAATGTGCAGAACTGGAAACATGAATGATATTGTAAATTTCTGCATAAAATTTACATTTTTAATCAGCCCAGAAAGAGATAGTAAAATATAAATTTCCCACCAGAAGCTTTTGCATGTTAGCAACAGGTCTCCTTTTTGATTTAAACTCTACAACTACAGGCACTGAAACTGCCAATATCAGATTCCTATTGCAAGAAGCAGTAACATTTCTGGTTCAGAAAAAAAGACTTTAATTATAAGATCAGTTTAGAAATCAGTGTTTGGTGTTTGAAAATATAACATGTATTAATAAAGAAAAAAATCATATTAGAATGAAATTCTCAGATCATTATTTTACTTTTGGATGATGCTTTTACAAAGAGGCTTTGAGAAGAGTCATAATCTCCACACAACTCACTATAGGGTTCTTCAGGGCCTCAGTGCATGCAATTTCCAGGCTTTTTTTTTATTCCCAGAAGAATGTGTAGCAGCCATTATATTCCAGATAATCCACCCCAAAAGCTTCTCCCACTCATCTGTCATGAAAATTAGTGGGATGTTGAAATTTCAGAACTAAAAATTGTCTGGAAGAAAACAGAAAACTGTGAACCACTGAGAGCAGTTCCTTTTCATCAAACAAATCACATCAAATTATGGCGGGAGGGGGAAGCTAGAAAAAGGTATTGAAACTGTAATTAACAAATGGCTTTATATTCCTTCAAGAAAGTCGCAGTTTGAGATAGCCTTTCTTAATGAAAATTTCACTTGAAAAATAGTGTTGTATCAATCCTCCTTGACATTTATAACAATGACAAAGTATCCTCATGTGTTTTCCTATGTAATATTGTTTAAATGGCATAATAAATAGTGTCATATGGCCCGTCTGTGTACTAACAGAAAAGTGCAATCCTTTGTTCCGTGCATGACTGCATTTGCACATTATAGAACTATGAAATATTTACAAAGGGAAGGTTAAATCAATACAGCTTTAAAATTTGCACTCCTGTCTCCTGGGACTTATATCATCTTGATTTAATGAAGTAAAAGGAGAGAGAATGTTGACACACAGAAAAAAAATATTTCGATTCCCTTTTATTGTACATACATAGGGTATTAAAGTAGAATTTGCTGGTGATTCATGCTGTAATTAATTAATGCACCTTTGGTGTTCAGGCTATTATTTAAGTTGTCTCATTTGCAAAACACAGAAACTAACGATTAAGCAACAGAGAAGGAAAAAATGAGATGCATTCAACAAAAAAGAAAAAATAAATTGCTTAACCAGTGCTAATTATTAGTGGATTTAACACATAAACCATTCTTTGGGCTGAAAGAAGAAATACATTTAATTTACTAGAGTTTCCTACAGACTGTGAAAGAAACCAAAAAACCAAAGTAACAAAAAAAAAAAGAACGTGTCAAGATGATGTGAGGTCTGTAATTAAGGGACATGTATATATGAATATATAGTCTTATCTGGTTGGTTGGGTACGTAGACTCATAAATCAAATTAGCATAAATCATTGTTGCACACACATATTTTTCAGATCAATTCCACAGCAGGATAGGAATATACCCATTGCTATTCATTAAAGTCTCACTTCATCCACGCAAGAATGGCTAGCTTTCTTTTCTAATTTTGAAAGCAGCTGGGTGAGATATTCACAGCATATCATTTATTTGATAAATTTAGGGAGTATAGCTTTGATTAGGATTTTTTCTGCAAAGAGACTTAGATTTTTCTAAATAAATTTTGTCCATTATCAAGAATTGTTTAAGATTATATAGAAATATCTTTCAGAGTCTGTTGTTTGCCAGCTATTAGCTTCCACCGTACTTTTTTACCATTTGCTCATTCCCACTCATTATTTATGAAGTATGAGAACTTATGCCACAGTTGTGCTCTTTGGTTATATTAAACGACATTTGGATAAACTAGAAGAAGGAAGTCATAGTGATTTTTTAAACCCTTTTAAACACTTACTAATTATTATCATTTGCAAACATTAATTTGGACTCTGTTATTGTGAAGACAGGAAAACCTCTCATGTTTTATCCAGTTCTTACTGGCAATTGAAATTGATAGCAGGTAAAATTCAGAAGAAGGTGTGACTAATACGCTTAATTTAATTCACTCTGTGGACATTGATGACTTCCAACCGTAGTACCTGTGGTATAAGCCTATCCTATTCTGAAGTTACTAGTTAGATTCAAATACATTTTTTTGGAAACACCACATAGGCCTTCTCACAGGCTAGAAATTTAGCTGATGGGACATTTCTTTTGGGGGCTGCTGTGAGTGAAGGAGACATGTAGCAGGAAAGAATTTAACGAGGGCAGCTGGGGTATAACTTAAAAGCTCTGCTTGGGAAGAAAGTTGTTAGATGTTCATGACTGCTGAGAATCACACTATTGCCCAAAAACTATTTACCAACGTAAGTGTTTTCCTGTCCTGCACTGTCCCTTAGCCATAATAGCAAAGGTGCTGGCACTCTGAGCAACCAGCTTTTCTGGCCTGTTGCCCACCTGCATCCACCCTCTAGCACCTCCTCCAGCTGCATCCCAGCCTTTGTGTTCAGCAGCTATCAACAGCTCTCCTCTCTTCCAATCAGGTTAAATACCACAGAAGGTCACCCACCCCTCCATTTTCTTTCCTTGCCTTAGATTTTCCATCTAAGCAGCTCTAACTATGCCATGGAATTTATCACAGAATCATTAAGGTTGGAAAGGACCTGTAAGATCATCAAGTCCAACCATCAACCCAACACCACCATGCCCATTAAACCATGTCCTGCAAGGCCACGTCTACATGTTGCTTGAACACCTGCAGTGATGGTGCCTCCACCACCTCCCTGGGCACCTTGTTCCAGTGTTTCACCACTCTCTCAGTAAAGAAATTTTTCCTAATATCCAGCCTGAACCTCCCCTGGAACAACTTGAGGCCATTTCCTCTAGTCCTGTCGCTATCACTTGGGAGAAGAGACCAACACCCACCTCTCTGCAACCCCCTTTCAGGTAATTGTAGAGAGCGATAAGGTCTCCCCTCAGCCTCCTCTTCTCCACACTGAACAACCCCAGTTCCCTCAGCCGCTCCTCAGAAGACTTGTGCTCCAGACCCCTCACCAGCTTCATCGCCCTTCTCTGGACACCCTCCAGCACCTCAATGTCCTTCTTGTACTGAGGGGCCCAAAACTGAACACAGGATTCGAGGTGCGGCCTCACCAGCGTCGAGTACAGGGGCACGATCACCTCCCTAGTCCTGCTGGCCACACTATTTCTGATACAGGCCAGGATGCCATTGGCCTTCTTGGCCACCTGGGCACACTGCTGGCTCATATTCAGCCAGCCGTCAATCAACACCCCCAGGTCCTTTTCCACCAGGCAGCTTTCCAGCCACTCGTCCCCAAGCCTGTAGCGTTGCATGGGGTTGTTGTGACCCAAGTGCAGGACCCGGCACTTGGCCTTGTTGAAGCTCATACAAATGGCCTTGGCCCATCAATCCAGCCTGTCCAGATCCCTCTGCAGAGCCTTCCGACCCTCGAGCAGATCAACACTCCAGGTAAGTGTCTATTTATTAAAATGTTAGGAATGCCAGACAATGTTGCGCATGCTGCTTTAATTTAGCGTCTCACAGGTACACTCTGAGTGTATTTAATTATATGATATATTACCATTATATTACATACATAACAACAAGTAGTCATCAGCCATGAAATTCTAAGCCTGCAAACCACCACACAGGCACTCTTTTGCAAAGGCAAATATATAATCCAATATGTAAAGCAATTAAGTCCCATTCTTTACCACTCTTTTTCTTGTAGTTCTTGTCCCTTGAAGAAAACATCTTCCAAATATTGCAGTGAGTAAGGTTAGCATATTATACATATTCTTCATGACAAAACTTTGGTTTAATCTGATGGGTGACAAGTTTTAGGAAAAGGTCTTGTCAGAGAACAAAATATTTAAAAAGTTATGAAATTAAGAATATATCACAATGCAAAAAACCAGGTTCAGTTGGCACAATCAAGCTTAAATTGGGCATTTTCTCATTTTTAAACACTTACTTTGCAACCAGACCTTTTTTTTTTTTTTTTTTTTTTGGTACAATAATATAAAACATGTCAAAAGATATGCCATGAAAAGTTGTTAAAAAATTAAGGGCATTTGTAGCATGGGAGGCCTTGGAGTTTCTAAATGTTAATGCTTTTTCAGAATGGGATGAATGTCACAGTGATCTCACTTAAAACAAAATTATTCTTCTGTTTCTCATATCTTTCTTATTTCCTACTGTCTCTCAAGAAAAATAACAAATATCTAAGTGTGTGCGTGCTATTTCTCAGCACAAAAAAACAGTTGCATTTTATTTTACAACACCTGCAATAAGGCAACTTTATAATGGCATTTTTCACACATGTTCCGTCCCTCTAAAGAGTTGTGTGGTTTAAGAACACGAATTGGAAGAATAAAGACCATACTGATATTTTAAAATGTACTACATAGAAAGTTTGAGGAGTCTCTCAACAAAAGTATGTTACTTCTGAGATGTCTGTAGTTACAAGAAGCAATCTAGCATATTATGTCTGGGTGATTTTACCTCTGCTGTTTCAAGAAACTTTGCCTTAAGTATAGCTGGGTCAGGCTAAGAAGATGTGTGTTTCTCTCCATCTTTGAAAATACTCCAAAGTGATAAAATGGAAGATACTGGATGATATTTTTTTAAAAAAAAATAATATATATATAGTCTTAGCTGTTTCATTTCTGCTTTTCTACACCATCCTTTGAAGCTCAGCTAGAAATTTCAATTGTTTTGCGTTCTTACCTGTGTTCCCTATCTAGTGATTCCGTTGAAATGTTTTTGAAAAATAATAGTTCTTACTTACAACAACGTAGATACTACCTGTTATCTGCCCTTTTCCCAACATGCAAAGCACAAGTAACCTCACCAGAGTGCACGGTATCACTTCTGTTCTGTCTGAGTACCAGCTGATATTAGGTGTGATGTTAATTTTACAGGTCAGGCTACAACCTATAAAATGTGATTAGGGAAAACCAAGCCAAACCAAAATATTTTTAGTGGCCCCACTAACTCATGAAAACATTTACTCAATGTTTTTGTGACCTTTCTGGGCAACAAGCTACAGCACCAAGCACTGACAACACAGTTTCAGACAAGGAATTGCAAGCAAAGTCAGAAAATCGAAGTAAATCTAGGAAGTACTACTGAATTACTAGTAATAATCATGATACCTGTGCTGTTGCATTTTATGCGAGCATATATGCAGAACACTTGACAGAAAAGATACTCTCCATACTTTACATATTCATTCTCATTGCTATCATTACATTTTTTAACATTATTTTAGATTTCTCATACTGTGACAAACACCAGGATGTCCAAGTCTTGTACAGAAAAAATAGATTTAATTTTTAATCTCAGTCATTAAAACTTAATTCTCGGCAAGCAAATGGGGAGTTTGTTATTTATGGATGATGAACAAAAAGTGTCATAGGATGCCTTGTGAAACAGACTTTAAAAATCATAATGTTCAGTAAAATAATACAAATAAATGCCTGTGGTGCAATATGTTGATTTGAAAAAAAGAGGATTGCTGCTGTGGACTATAGTATCCTCCTGCCACGTAAGCACTGGTACTGAATTGAACTATTTGTTTTCAGAGAAACCATTACACCTATGAAAATGTTCCACTTCAATGATTTTGGTTTTCATACTGGAAGACTAATGTTATTGTAAAATTTTCATATGAGCAGTATTGTGCAATTTTGCTACTCAACATTACGCAATACTAACTGGTTTTCCCTTTACTGCGATTATACTGTTGTATTATGACTTTCTTAAAAGAACAGCATATGAGTTGAAGGCAATGGGAGGGCTGGGATTTAGGTTTTGGGGAGTAGATCTGCAATATTTAAGATTTTTGTAAAACAAATTCCAGGTATGTTGTTAACAAAAAAAGAAGAAAAAAAAAGTTATTTATTATTTTATTTGTTGTGTTTTACCAGTAAGTGGTGATCACCAAGCTATAATTTACAATATAATAACAACAACAATAACAATAATGTAGTTTTAACTGAGTTAAGAAACCTGTGCCTGATAGAGTGCATCCTGAGCGTGAATTTACAAGGTCATTTGCTGGATCTTTTCAAAAGTATAAGAAGAAAAAGGAACAAATGCTAACTTACCTTGAAAAAATGGCCCAAGCCTTCATCTCTCAAAAGAATGGAACTGTTCAACATAATCAAAACCACCGTAAGTTTATTCTTTCTCTGCTATTTATCTGTAGGATCACCTGAAGTCACTTAAAACAACCAGTTAGAGCACCACACTGAAATTTACACTAAAACCAACCAGAGGACAGATTTGGGTGCACACCCTGCACCCTTCTGTCAGCTTGCCTAAAACAGCACCAGGGCACTGCCATGCTGTAAAACTGTGGCAGTGACAAAAAACATAACTATCAGTCACAGGCAAAAACTTCCAAAATAAAACACTCTGAGGCATTTATTCAGGAAAGTAAGTTTGGTATGAAGCACAGGAAAGTGTATGTTGGCTGATGACCACACAGATTAAACAAGGGCTGCTAGACTGCTCAGTAACGTTTATCAGAAGGTTAGTAATGCAATATTGATACTTCATTGAAATTTAAGGGCAACATTCCTATTATTTCCAATGTAGCCAGGACTGTATCTGAAGTTTGCAGTACCTACACACCACATTATTTGAAATAGCATAGTAGTATAAAAAAATTCCCTTAATCTTTTATCTCCTTCTTAGTTTTACCTACTTATTTTAGATTTTGTATTTCGCAAAGCCTGCTCCCTCTTCACCTTTTTCTCCTTTCCTTGAGATACGAATTAGAATTTAAAGCACTCTAAACTTCCTTGGGTCAGGCTCTGAAATCGCTTTTAATTAAATGAATAAATCAATAAATAACATTGTGTCATGATTATGACTCACAAAACAACTGAAGCTATATTTCTCACTCTTTCATAATGTCAGCTCATCATTCAAGGAAGATAAAAGTAAAAATGATAGAAGCTGATGCTGTGTGCCTCTTGCAGAAAAATTGAGAGAAAATAATTCTGTGTTTCTCAAAAGTTTCTGTGACTGACATGATTAGTTATGAAGGTTTGGAATATTTATATTTTTTAAAGTTTATGTAAATTTTGCTTAGTATTCCTGTTATTTTTTTTAATCTATTCAGTCCAGAAAATGTAAAAAGCAAAAACTCACAAGAACAAAGGAATGCAAAAATACATTTAGAAAATAAAGCACATATTTAGAAAATAAATGTTAATCCATCAAATTTAGCCCAGAAAACAAATAATTTATCACAAAAGTGGCTATAGAAAATGTCTTCTGTGTCTTCTTAAAATAAGGGTAGGAAGGTTCATTTGAACCAGTAACCTTGTGCCCACACTAAATGGAGCTGATAAGGGTCAACTGAGTAAGAAATAAGCTTGGAGACTGCTGCCATCTAGGAATCTGATGGCTTCCATTACGTCAAAGACTGTTGAAATAAAAACAGTATTTTCCTTCTAAAGAGAAGTTTATTACATGTTCTTGGTGAATTCATTGCCCTACTCAAGTACAGAGAATTCTCACCATTTATGTCAGTGGATCTTCAGAAAGAGCTTTTTACCAGAAAGATGTGGGATATACAATAAAGAAACACAAACCAGATAAACACCAAGATATCTACCTGTATGATTGTACTCAGAAAAAGAAACAACAGAGCACTCTGCAGAGAAACATCAGAGACATAGACAAAAATTATGATTTTGGAGCTGTTCCACTGTTTCCTGAATCTCTCTCCTGGTGACTAAGGATCTGCTCCCAAGACAACAGGTGACACCTATATACACTCACTCTGCTTCTTTGTGCATGACACCTGTGAGCAGCTAAAACCAAAGATCTGGTTTAAATCAGATAATAATCTCTGGAATTCTGAATTAAATAGTCATGAATGTTACCCTGATCAGGAGTAACACTTTAAGGCAGATGTTGACAGAGGAAGGCCACAAATGTCTGAAAGTCTCTTCCTTCTCCAGCAATAACCTATTCTTCTTTCAATATGCTTGCCACCTCTAATTGTCTGGATGAATCTGTTTGAAATTAATTTGTGAGATGAACCAATGAACCATCACAACTATGTATGGAGGGCAGCCACATAAAAGCAATTACATTGACTGCTGAATCAGGCATAGAGGTCTATAAGCATAAGCACTTTTTTCCCATCAGATTAAAAACAATCACCACTATTCTTTCTAAAACAGTCATCCATTGACTACTTCAATTCTGTCTATGTTGAAACCAGATTTTCTCAACTTTATAACGTACATGCCATGGGCTCAGGTAAGGCTTAACTTTCCCAAATTCTCAATGTTCAATGAGTATGATTTTCTCAGCACTGGGTCAGCCAAGATACAACATTACTAGAAAGTTGAAAGTTATTTGCAAACTTACATACAAACCATGACCTTTTTATCCCTTTCCTCAATTCTTTTTTTTCTGTGAAGACCAATCTTACTACTCCAGACGTTGTTCTGTAGACATTTATGACAAGTTAATTGGACAGCAGCTGTTTCCTTCTCATTTTTAATCTTCATTGATCAATCCGGTATCACAAAACATGAAAGACTGTATAAACTGCCTCCTACATCTCCAGTGAAAGCTCTGATGAAAGCTTTCATAAGAAAAAGGATTTCTATCTTTTGGTATTACTAGTCTCCTACTACCTAAGTAGGTATTACACCCTTAACTTCTACAAATGATTAAAAGTCTTGAGTAATTTTTTTAAAACCTCATGGCAACTGATATATCCTTTAAACAAACAACAAAGGTTTGTTGTTGCCTAATCCAATTGCACATTTTTTAAAATCCTACAAATTCAATTGAGTGCTAAAAATTATTATTTCACAGGAGTGAAAAGACAAGTACAGTTGTTTCAATTAAAGAAACTGTACCATAGCAAACAAAACATTTTTTTAAAAACCTTAAATACCAAAAAAAAATTCACATGTGTAGGTGTAAAGCAGTATAGCCTGTAAATCCTTTGGGCTATAAATTCATTTTGATTGTCTTAAGAAGGAAGTACAAATGAAACCAGAGACTTCCATCCAGCTATGTTTGTCCATGCTACATATCAACACACCATCTGGCATCCTGTGACCACTAAGCTCAAAGGTGAGCTAGGCTACAAGCAGCAAAGCACATTAGGACTGAGATGGAAACACAAAGTTTCCTATGCTAAGCCTGAAGAGGAACTGTGCACTGATGGCACAGCAGCATGTTCCAGAGGCTCATTCCTCTCTACGGCTTTCATGTAACATGTTACAACCTTCTATAACTGACGTTTGTGACTCGTGGCTTTGGTAGCAAGTTGACCTTGGTGTACAGTGTACCAGAACTGAGCACCACTCAGTAAAACAATCCAATTCACCTGAATATGTTACAGTAAATGTGGTTGAATCAATCTCAAACCTTCACTTACCGAAGTGCAACTTGCTTTTGAAGTGATTCTGTTAATTTTACAGTAAGACTTTGCATGACTATTGATTAGTAAATCACTAGGCATGTGTGAGGAAGGGAAGCACAGTGAAGATCATTATCTAGATCCAAATACTACTATTCTTATCTATGTTGAAGTGTTATGCTGATGAGTATCTCATTGACTTCAGTAGAACTTGTCAAGGCATAAAAAATATTGCTTCAGGTGAGTAAGGGACCTGGTCTATAATGACCCAAATTTGCCACTGTATCACAACAGAATATAACTTACCTATTTATTATCTAGCTTGTAGCAACTAACTTATATTGTTAGCAGCATGTTCCAGCTAACTTCACAACGTCATTCCTACTAAAACTTGGAGCACATCACTGAGTAATTTTGATAGACATAGGAACGTGCGTAGCTTTTCTGGATAAATTTGGCTTGCATACTGTTCTTGATGGAACTGGCTGTCAGTCTGACTGCTGAGAAGGAGCCTATTTTATGACACATCAGGTATCATGGAAAACAGAAAAGACAATGCAAACGATGAACCAAAAAATGAAGAGAACACCATCCTTTGATGGTGTTTAGGGCTTTTGTGAAAAGGCACAATCTTTTTGTACATCCTCCATGTGAGCATTACAAGAAGAACTGTTACGCCTGTAAGAGAAAATAACCAGTCTCTTTCAAACAAAGCATACACACGTGCAAGTCTCTTGTCCATAGCTTGTTTTTCAAGGTGATTTAAATCCCTACAGAGCTCACCAAGGAAATACATCCCTGACACTTCCCATGGGCATCTTGCTGAGCCAGCCAATGTATGTGTTTATGCTATACATCACTTTGGCACCATTAAAGAATTATGGGACCTCACGTGGTCTTGCAGAAATTAATCACTGCTTAACAGTCTGTGTTCCTGTGTTTATGAAGTCGTTTGGAATATCTGCATGTAGCCATTAGTACTCTGAAGAGAGCGTGTATGCAGCTAATGAACCACAGCATTATGTTACAGCTGAGATAGATAGTTTTCAAATTGATAATTAATATTTTGGAAGATTGTTTTATGTATTCTGTGATGCATTGCAATGATATTTCCAATCATGCCTAAATGCTGAGTGGTGACAGTTGTAGTCTGAGATAAACACACAAGCACTCATTGTAAAAAAGTGATTAATGTAGATGTTTATATTTAAGTATAAAAAATAGGCCAAGTCCTCTTCTCTTTAATTTCATAAAAATATACTTATCTTTAAATAATGATATTTTAGAAATCAGAGAATAACTGCAGTTTTTTATCAATCAGGCTAGATTAAGTTTTACTTCTTTCTAGTCTATATTTTTTAAATTAATGATGTTTTGAACACACCTTTCAAGAACGAGGTGACATGTACAGAAAACTTCCTGTCTCAAAAGCATTTAACTAAGCCTCCTTTATTGTTAATGGTAAAGGCAGATCTACAGTGACATATATTTGTGTATAATTCAGACAGTGTATTTAATGGAAGTGAGCTCCACTAATGGAGTTGGATTTTGGGGGGAGAAGGGAGGTTGCTTTTTTTTAAGAACAAAGTCAGTAGGTTCTTTACTAGAGTTCCTAAAAGATAGCCCACTTCTAAATATTTACCTTGTTTGTATGATTCAACTCGTATATTTGAACATAAATTAGCCTCCTCGGAAAAATAAAAGACGTACGAAAGTGGAGATTCTATACTTCTGAAAAGCTGTTCGCTTTTGTGTATTCTTCTGTCAAGTTGTTTATCATTGTTATACTTTATTTTTAAAGTGGCAAAGAGGATGGTTTTTTTTAATTGAAGCAATTGCATTTTGAATAAAAGAAGTGCCTTAGAACAAGTGTTTTCAGGTTTCTCTGGATTTCAGGGTCATGAGGTAATTGGTGTGCTAGACGTGAGAAGGTTGTTAGATTATTAGATAGTTAGCACTGTACTTCTGCCACTCATTTAAATCAGTTGTACAAGCTCAAGATTTTAATAAATATTGAACACATTTATTTCAGCATTTAGCTTAAAAGGAAAAGCAAGTGTTTTTAAAAATGCAACCTTATCTAGCTGACCTGTTGCACATATGCTTATTCGAAAGAAAAAAAGAAATCCATCTTGAATACAAAAGCTTGTTTCTATGAGAAAAGTGTACTATTATTTGCTTACTGTAGACTTTTGAATATATCAGCCAGTTTTAAATGTTAGTGAGCAAATATATTTTTAACTCTTTTTTAAGCTGTGCTAAGGTTTCTGATAAATAGTTGCCATTAGAAAATAGAATTGGCAGAGTAATAATATAAATAATTTTATTTCCTTAAAACAGGAGAAGAAAAATGTCTGCTTACAGTTTCAGAAATATTGAAAGACCCTCCTCCCCTAAGTCCCAGCTTTCCACTCTGGCTTTCCTCAGGGCTATGTTGCTGTCCTGTGGCTCCTTATTCCAGTTGCTTTTCATGTCACTGTTTTCGTTTCCAAAATGCATTGTGACACTAACCTTGCTTTTGCATTTGTTTTTACGAAATTGTATAACATCTACGAATTAGATTCTACTAAGGCTTTGTTGCTTTTCTGTTTTGGTTGGTAATAGCCTATGAAGTGCTAGAATATGGTTATATAGATATGTATGCATGTGTGCGTTTATATGTATATATAGCTCTTTTTCATATTTATCCTTGAATTAGTGAGAAAGCAAACTTTCCATTTTATTTTCCCTTTGGAGAAATTTTAGTTCCTTTAATTAATTTTCAATGTGAATTTCACTGAAATAAAGTTATATTCTATGCACACAGAAATACTGGGGTAATTTAATCTAACCCTAGTTTTTTGAAATTATATATAACGTCAAAATCCTGTTGGGGAATACTAAAAGTTTTGGTGTAGTCTCCACCACTAATAAGGAGTAGACAGACTACTCAGCAGGTGTGGACACCCACCCTCCTCCTCCCCAGTGGGGCCTGCACAGACAGGATTTGGGGGCAGGTTTAGCGAGAAACAACTGGAGGTACCAATACTGCAAGTCTCCCCAGCAGTTCACTCAGGAGTGCTGGTGTCCTGGTCGGTGGCCTGCCAGGTCTGTCCTTGTTCCCCATTCCTTAAAGAAGCAGGTCCTACTGGAAAGCCAGAGGATCATTTTCAGGGCCACAGTCTTCCACACAGTCCCAGCCCCAGCAATCTGATGGAAACCCGGGTGGTTCTCCAGCAACTCGGTAAACACATGCTTTCAACAAGACATGTCGGGCTCAACGAATCATTTTTTTACTGATAAAACTCTTTGGTTTTAAGCTGTCTGGTGAACTTAGTATGTAACAGCTTTACACCCACTAATTCCAGGTTTTATCCAAACACAACATATGAAATGGAGCTAAAAGCGACCCTGGTATATCATTTTCATGCTGCCTAATCCTAGACAGATATCAAGCCTAGCATTCATACTTAACTCCACTGCAAGACCTTCATTACATATAAAATAAAACCTGCTAAACTTTCTTCTTGGCACAAGGGAATTTAATTGCAACCGTCTTAGACAACATCTGAAGCAGTTCTGAAAACAGGCTTTTGTTGGTTAGGAATCTCGTATTAAAACCAAACTGTGAAAGATATTAGATCAAAGATATAATTGCTCCTACTTACCATCTTGTATCTGACATCCAGGGATGGACATGGACTTCAAGTCTGCTTCTGGCTTTTATTTGTTGCATTAAGGTTTTTTAATATTTTAATGCAGTATACAAAATATATTTTAGTTACTAAAGCCGGCTATGTCTACATCAGTAAGTAATTTGGACCAGTAGGAGGAATTATTACATCAAGGCAGTTGATGTTGAGGGCACTATGTCTGCTGCAAGTGATTCAAGGATTTATTCTGGACAAAATTTAGTTTGTTCCTCTGGACTGAAATCCCCACAAAACACGCAGCTCCAGCTGTCTAAGGAAGATGTGGTAGCTTGGGCTTTGCATCCCCGTTAGCAGCTGGAGAACATTTGGTGAGTACATGGAGCTGAACTATTGGTTTAGCTTCCTCTTGAAAGAAATATAGATTGTATGGTAGCAACTGGGGCATTAGCTTCAAAATCACATTTTTGGTCTGAACCAAAACACTAAAATTCATTTGGAAATCTGGTATTTGTTTTAAAGTATAATTTCAAATGCCATTTCAGTGCAGTTGCATGTATTAAAATGAACATTATATGCACATGAAACCATTTGGTTTCATGCACTTCTAGTTCCCCAGATGTTCCAGGACATAAATATCAAGCACAAATAAATTTGGACTAAAAACAAGCACACTGTGGCAGGTGGTTTCTATAATAATGATGGACAAATGAGGTTCAAATTTGCTGCAGAAAGAAAAATCTGAAGTTATCCAAACTTCTTGGTTAGGAAATTAGGCAGAAAGACTCAGAATGACATGGTTTTTGTGGGATTTTCAGTGCTCTCTAGTTTTAGCTGTATCTTAATTACAAAGAAAAAAACCCCTTTTCTCATGGAATTTATTATTTCTGCTTTGAGCCCTGGCATCAGTCAGAAACCACAAAGCTCTATGAGGATTTCAAAAGTTTGTGTATGATTTTAAAAGCTCACTAGGAAAAAAAAAATCAGGTTTCTGGGTAAAGATTAGAGCCACATAAACACCCAATTGGTTTTGTTATAAAAAGCTAACAATATTTTCATAATCTCTATTACCTTCAGAAGAACTGCACCTTATTTCCAGGACCAATTATGCCAAACTGGGAGAAGGGAGGCTATTGTTTAAATCATATGTTTTCCAAGAAAAGTCTTCAGCAAATATGTCAGAACAAATGCAGTGGTTTTGGCTGAATTTTTACTCTAGTATCTTAGTTTGGTTTAATTTCTAAACATATTATGAACCAGGGTAGATTCAACAAACAGGACACATTTTTGCAAACAGATCCGCAACTCAGGAACATCTCAGTCAACAGCGTGTGCAATCTCTTGCATACATTAACTCCCCTGAAACAAAACTGACGGGGTCACTGCCTCACTATGAAGATATGCCTCATACTTTTCCTAAAACTTTCTCTTTGCCTGTGTTTTTTCCTGGAAAACCATATGCAGTGTAAATTCAAGCAGTCCACACAAACTAAAAACCACTGAATAAAGTATTTTCAGATGACGAACCACTTTTTCCCAAATTTTCTTTGAATTTTGTCCTGTCCGTTTTCTAACTCCCAAATTTCTGAAGGACTGTTGGGACTGGGCAGATATAAGTTTTTAAAAAAAATGACAAAGAAGTATATAATTTACTTTGCTAACACAAACACTAGGGTACCCCACAGAGAAAACCTGTGAAAAATTGGTAACATCAGACATACAGGATGCATATAGTACCTTAGTGGATGTGAAATAGAAGGCAGTCTGTGTTTCTTCTGTTGGACCTTCTAGGGGGTTTTATAGTTATAACAAAATATTATAGTGCAGTTAAATAAAGATTGGTTTTCAGTGCTATATCTTTGAATTCCACTTTTAAGCCATTTTTAAAGGGAATTCCTAAGAAAAAAAGCCTCATCCAGCGTTGCTTATTCTGGACAGTTCCCTCCCAGACATCAGTTCTGCAGAACATGACAGATAACTGCCATTTTAAGAACTATCATGAGGCTTCATGTTAAAGAGCTTGCATTTGAGACTGAGGGTGAAGACAGTAGGAGATGGCCCATATGGGAGAACTTGTTCATGTCTCCTTTTCTTCACAAACAAATGAAATATGAAACAATCACAAAGCGCAGCTAAGCCACATGAGTATTTGAGCAACCATATACAACAAGCTAAAATGAACTGCATATGAAAACTGGCAGTTTGAGACTAGCTTGTGAAAAACAGAGCACAATGGGGGCCAAAGCAAAGCTCCCAGACTAATTAGACTAATACTGTTTGATTCCCAACTAGTGGTATGCAGAGACATTTTAGTCCTGCCTTCAAGATCTTAAAGGAGGTATAGACAAGGCAAAGGATGAAATAAAAGAAGTATTTTCTTCAGTTAATTTTAATTTTAATTTAAATTTAATTTTAATGGGGAACTGTAGCAAGAATACACACTTTTTTTCACAGCATATTACAACGTAAGGTAAGCTACTGCAGGATATGAGATGTGTTTTTCCTTTAGAATGTGTCATAATGATTTTTTTCTCCAGTTTTCTATGTTTGTTTGATGACTTCCTTGCAGTTGCCAGACAACAATGCACTTCTATCTGAAGTAGCAAAATAAGGTGGGAAATAATTTCCTCGTGCTATTTTGCATCGCTTGTAAAGCTAAGGCTTCCTAGATACAAACTCCACCGCATAGGCTGGGAAGTGAGTACAACCTCATATACAGTCATTTCACGCCTCAGTTCTGCTTGATTTTTCATGCTGTTTGAACACTAATTTAAGTGTGAAGTTCACTTAATTTGAATTTGGACTTTGGGAGTGCTTTTAAAGAATGTGTTTGTGTTTTGATTTGTTATTTAATCCTTTCTTCCAAGGGTAATGAAGAAAACCCTCTGTTCAGGACTGAACTGAGTGACCATGTATATAGCAAAAGGAGTTTCTCCCACATTGCCTTCATCTTTACTTCATTAAACTGTAATCTTTCCTTGTTTGAGCTATTATCACGACTATTCTGTTACCACTTTTATTCCATGCAGAGTACCTGTGGCTGAAATGCCTGATCCCAAGACGAGATTTCAATGAAATGCAGACTTCAGAAATTGCCAAGTTATCTCTAAATCTAACTGCAGTACTCTATCAAAAAGAACTTTATAAAATAATGAATTCCTGAAATCCACAAGTTGTCAATCAAATAATAATATCTTAGATATTTCTGCAGAGCAAGGATAAATAAAAGTTACATGCCCATCAGAAAAAAGAAATCAAGAGTTTTGGAATAAATATAAGTTCTCTCATCATCTCTAATTGTCACTTGCTGTAGATGTCAAACTAACAGAGTAGTAGAATCTAATTTCCTTGTTTGATTCACCATGAAATTAAACTGAACTGACAATTTTTATTTTCACCTGGCATATTCGTCCAACACTATTTAAATCTAGCTAATCAAGTACAGTTATCTGTTGCACACACTCATCTCTCCTACCACACCTCTGATTTGCAGTATCCCACATCCACAGCTTCCTCTGACAGCCTTGCATTGGATTACATTTACGGTCTTGCAAGGTGTAAAGGAATGCATGGACATAGTTAGCAAAGCCGCCAGCAAATGTATAAAGTCATAGAGCTACTGCTGAAAAGTGAGGGGCAGGAGGGAAAAATAAAAATGTTACAAGTATGGAAAACAAAACAAGTGTGCAGACAAAATCTCTGGGATTATCTTTGAATGCATAACAACCAAACCTAATGGGTTTTTTCATAAATAAGTAGTTTATTATCATTAATACTTTGCTAGTCAAAAATATAGGAAACAATAGTTGATATCTAAAATTCTCATATGCCAAAGTGTGTCAAATATTATGTTATACTGGGTGCAGTATAGCTATAAATGCAATGAATTTGAGGTCAAACAACATACAAGGATATGTCTTAATTGGGTGAACTGTAGAACCAACTATGATAGTTCTGGTTGTAACAACTCAAGTTATCTATAGAGAAATGGGTCTGGTCATCCATAAATTATATTTTCGCTCAATAAATAATCCAGAATTTGAAGTCAATGAAATAGTACAGTGGTCACATCTCCCTGCAAAACAGAGGAAGTGGACTGCATATAATATGAAAGGTATTTGACCTCTTGTACTCCCCTGTAAATTAAAGCTTCTCTCCTTTTGACATTGAGAGCAGAGGGTGTGATGTATGCTGTAAAGAGTGAGAAGGAGTCTGTGTGTACTTCTGTAAACTCATAAAACGTGACTATGTTGGGGAGCAACCTGAGGCCTCTGTTTCCTCCTTCCTAGGAAGAGAAGGACCGAAGACACACACAGAGCAGGGGAGAGCAAAATATTGCTTCCTCAGTTCCTCTTCACCCAACCGTGTTACCAGTGAGAGGAGGGAGTGGCGGGTCACTGGGCTGCAATTTCTTCTTTGCAGTTCTTCTGGGGTGAGGCAGTGCATTGCAGACTATGTCCTTAGGGTAGGACCTAGCTCAGCCGCTTTATTTTAGCAACTGCCTTCTTGGCAACTTTTTTCCAAGGACAAATTGTTTCTTGTGGAAACATTCTGCAAAGAAGTTAGAGGGAGTGAAAGGCATCAAAAGGATTATTTAACTACTCTCCTTCCCCATTAAAGTAACACATTATACTATTTTGGCTCACTTAAAGTGCAATTTTGCTTTACATTGTTCCTCCCCAGCCAGCAGATTTCTTCTGTTAGGAACAGCCTGACACCCTCAAGCTTCCCTTCTAATGAGGTAAGTCAGCTAAATGTTAAAGAGTCAATGAGATGATAATATTTGACAGAGACTTTATATTAGACTGCAGAGAAAAGTGACAGCTGTCTTTAAAGTCTGAAGAATTCATCCCCTTGAATCAATCCAGAAGTTGCAAATACAATTTCATAATTACACTGCCTGTAATCACCGATCCATTCCAGGTAGATAACTGGGTCCAAAACATATCATGGAGATATGCTTGGCTATTTTGAGAGGAGACTCTCTCAGGTTTTTAAGAGGTGCTTATTCTCCCTCCCAACCTGCATTCAAGCTCTTATTAGTGTCACATGCTTCCCATTCATTCTTACCTGTCTTCTTTACAACTTTTTTTCCTCTGGCAAAGAAAACAATTCACCTCAGCTCAACAAGATGAGAACATTATTTTCCTCCAAGGCTGCCAAATTATTTCATGGATCATCCTGCTCAGACCACAAGTATCTGTTGTTTCCAACATCTCCTAACTGCAGTGATTTCCTTTCCAGGAACTTTCCTGTTGCCTTCTGTTCTTCATCTTTGACTTTCTGTGCATCTGTTCTGTATCTTTGGGGAATACAAATCCTCACACAATAATGCAACAGAAAGGGCCTTCTTACAGATTATTTTATTTTAAGCTACTTCAGTGGTTTTAACCAATCTCACCAGTATTTTAATTTTATATTCCAGTTATTAAAGTTAACTATTACCAAGTACTGACGTTAGCACAAGATGCTGTATAATTTCCATTGTTTTCCAGTAATGTGACTTTTCAGTCATTCTGTTATTACCTCAAAATAATGCAATCTGTCATAAAAACTGTATAAATGCTAAGTTGATACAGAATGAAAAATGTACTTCTATACTGTATTTGAAAATCATTATATTCTCTTTTGTTGGAAGTGACATAATATGTCTATATTAACACAGGAAATACATACTTTATTCCTTTACGAATATTTTTCCGGTTCAGTAAATGAATGCAGTGCCTTGGAAAGAGAAGACATTATGCATCAAATTCATGCCTGCTGGAACCCCTTTGAAGATTATGAAGTTAAACCAGAAATTAATTTGGCCCCATACACACACAAAAAACAGTCAAATTGCCAGACAGTTAAACCAGCAAGAATATTTTATGGTGGAAGCCAAGAGCAGCTAATGAGAAAAAGACAATGGTTTGTTTTGGAAAAAATGTCTTATGCTTTGGTTTGTAGTATCCTGAGAGTTAACATTATTTGTTTCTTCAACAGAATTAAAATTTTGTAAGTTATTAGGAGTAGAAAAAGGTTAAACAAATTAAATTCTGTATTTGAAAAAAAATGATATAACATGAGAGTTTTGTTCCCTATACTACAAGTGTTAGAAAAGCAGTCTTCTCTTACTAAGAACTGGACAGTGCAAGAAGACTTATACATCTAGTACTAGCCAAAGATAGTGGACAGTGAGCTGGCAAAGTGAAAAGTTGTACGTAGGTACAAACCACCCTAGATCCTGAAATACCACATGCTTCAAGCAGCACAAGTGGGCTCCACCATATCTTAGCTCAACACACTAGAAAAGACACTAAAAATTCAAATCTTGAAAGCGAAAACACACTGTCCTTGCTTATCCAAATGCTTCCAATAATTCCATATGACAGTTTTACAAGTGGCATTGGCAGACTTGTGTACATGAGTTTCCTCTTACAGGATTTGAGTAATCAACAAGACACAATCACACTTTCCAACAATAAAAAAACCTACTTTATAATTTAACCCTACTTGGAGCTCATACATAAGATTGCAAGTTTGTGTCATAAAGAAAGAACAGGTGAGGAGTTTCTCTTCATTTATTTCATCAAATTTCATCTTGAATGATTATCTGTAAACATTATTTGTTAACCTTCTGCAATTACAAGAATAGGGGTGTCACTGTAACTGACTGAGTGAGTGCTGGGTCCTGCACTTGGGTCACAACAACCCCATGCAACGCTACAGGCTTGGGGACAAGTGGCTGGAAAGCTGCCCCACAGAAAAGGACCTGGGGGTGTTGATTGACAGCCGGCTGAATATGAGCCAGCAGTGTGCCCAGGTGGCCAAGAAGGCCAATGGCATCCTGGCCTGTATCAGAAACAGTGTGGCCAGCAGGAGTAGGGAAGTGATTGTCCCCTTGTACTGGGCACTGGTGAGGCTGCACCTCGAATACTGTGTTCAGTTTTGAGCCCCTCACAAGAAGGACATTGAGGTGCTGGAGGGTGTCCAGAGAAGGGCGACGAAGCTGGTGAGGGGTCTGGAGCACAAGTCTTATGAGGAGCGGCTGAGGGAACTGGGATTGTTCAGTCTGGAGAAGAGGAGGTTGAGAGGAGACCTCATTGCTCTCTACAATTACTTGAAAGGGGGTTGTGGTGAGGTTGGTGTTGGTCTCTTCTCCCAAGTGACTAGCGACAGGACTAGAGGAAATGGCCTCAAGTTGCGCCAGGGGAGGTTCAGGCTGGATATTAGGAAAAATTTCTTTACTGAGAGAGTGGTGAAACATGGGAACAGGCTGCCCAGGGAGGTGGTGGAGTCACCATCAGTGGAGGTGTTCAAGCAATGTGTGGACGTGGCATTGTGGGATATGGTTTAGTGGGCATAGTGGTGTTGGGTTGATGGTTGGACTTGATGATCTTACAGGTCTTTTCCAACCTTAGTGATTCTGTGATTCTGTGATTCAATGTTGCAAAATCAATTAAGCAGAACAGATAACCAGAAGTTTGTAATGGGGGTGCTATAACAAATCCTTGATTTCCTAAAATGTAAAGTGCCAAAATTATTCGTTGTCCATTTCATTCGTGGTCCCCACCACATCCTTACTTCTAAACCGCAGAGATATGGGTTTGATGGATTGACTGTTATGGATAAGGAATTGGCTGTCTGGCCATGTCTGAAGAGTTGCAATCAATGGCTCAATGTCCAAGTGGAAATCAAAAATTATTAGTGTTCCTCAAGGGTCCATAATGGGACCAATATTATTTCATATCGTTATAAATTACATACCTAGTTGGATTGAGTGTGCCCTCAGCGAGTTTGCAGATGACAGCAAGCTGAGTGGTGCATTTGATTCTCTAGAGGGAAGGGATACCATCCAGAGGGACCTGGACAAGCTTGAGAATTGGGTCCATATGAACCTCATGAGGTTCAACAAGGCCATGTGCAAAGTCCTGCACCTGGATCAGGGGCACCCCCAGTATCTATACAGAATGGGGGATGATTAAGAGGAGCCCGGCAAAGAAGGACTTGGGGACACTGGTGGATAAAAAATTGGACATATGATAGCAATGTGTACTTGCAGCCCAGAAAACCAATCACATCCTAAGCTGCATCAAAATAAGCATGGCCAGCAGGGCGAGGGAGGTGATTCTTCCCCTCTACTCTGCTCTCGTGAGACCCCACCTGGAGTACTGTGTTCAGTTCTGGGGTCCCCAGTACAAGAAAGACATGGACCTGTTGGACCGGGTCCAGAGGAGGGCCACGAAAATGATCAGCAGGATGGAACTTCTCTCCTCTGAAGAAAGGCTGAGAGAGTTGGGCTTGCACAGTTTGGAGAAGAGAAGGCTCCAGGGAGACCGTATTGCAGTTTTTCAATATGTAAAGAGGGCTTATAAGAAAGATGAAGACAGACTTTTTACCTGGGCCTGTAGTGACAGGACAAGGGGCATTGCTAGACTTAGATGGAATACAAGGAAAAGGGTGGTGAGACACTGGAACAGTTTTCCCAGAGAAGCTGGGAAGCCCCATCATTGGAAGTGTTCATAGTCAGGTTGGACAGGGCTTTGAGCAACCTGATCTGGTGAACGATGTCCCTGCCCACAGCAGTGGGGCTGGACTAGATGATCTTTAAAGGTCCCTTCTAATCCAAACCATTCTATGATTCTATGATTTATGTAACTCAGTACTGTTACATCAGTAATGGCCTACATGGTCCATAGTGTTTTTAATTTCTTAAGAAGAAACAAACAAATGAAAATCTTCTCTTCCACTTAATGGGAAATAAGGTTACCTGAATGGATATTAGGTTAAAGAAACAGGGGGGAAAAGTGGGGAAAGGTGATAGGAAACAATAAGTGGGAGCAGAGGACCAAAGAATTCCTGAAATTAGCTGTATTCTCTAATGTTACTTAAAATGTTAGCAATTAATTTTTCACAGTGTTTAAAAAAAAAAGAAAGAAGAAAAAATATCTTTCAAGCACTGTTTTCTTTTTCCTGCTTCCAGAGTGTATTCTTTTGGGATAACTTTGGCACTGGAGCTAATTCCCTGTTCTTATGTTGTTATAGTACATAAAAGGCTTTAAAAGAAAGTAAAGGGGGAAAATCCTAATAAAAAAGGCAGTAATCTTTACAATTCCTATTGATGGTTGTTACTGAAACAAAAATATGTATTTGGCACTTCAACAAAACGTTAATAACGTGGTTTATGTGATCCTTCCTTAGAGACACAGTAAGGTCATGTTGATTAAAAGCACTTCTTGAGAGATAAAAATCCTCAACAAGCCTTGCATTATGAGTCATGTGATTAAAGGCAAAAGGAAAAAAAAAGTTAATTGGATTTTTTTCTGTCAGGAGCACTGTAATGACAAACACTGATCTAAAAGGTAAGGTGTAGACTGCATCAAACACAACTGGGGTGCAGACTTCTTGCAATTAACCCAACAAATTTGTCACTCTGCCTTAATTACGACGCCACTAACTAGCAGGCCTTGAGCTGTCATTCCAAGATGCAGAAAGATCTTCCTGTCCTCCCACAGGCTAATCCTGTTCCTTCTTTGTTTGTTGGTTTGTTGGGTTGGTTTTTGGTTGGGGGTTTTTTTGCGGGGGGAGTAGGGGCATTGGTTTGTTGTTTTGTTTTGTTTTTTAATGTGGATCCATTCCATTAGCCATTGTACAATGTGGTCCCAATGACTGTTAGTCTAACACACAGGAAAACATAGTTGGAGGGGGACTTTTTAAACTGTCTTCACCTTTCAAGACCACTTTAAGTTTATAATTTAATTTTTATTGCAGAAACTCACATTTAGAGAATAAGGACTGAACTATTTAAAAACATTATTTCAAACTGGAAGACATAGTGCCTTCTTGAACTCAAAATCATATATAGCTATTTAAACTTCCTATCAATCAGAGACAAGCTTTTCAGTATGCAAATGATACATGTGAACAAGGCAAAAAGGATATTTAACTCACCATTCACTGCAGTACTGAAAAGAAGGATATGTATGTGTTGAAATAATGCCTTGCCTCAAATTGTTTGCTTTTTCAATCATACATAAGAATTGTGGTGCCTGATTCAGGGTTTCAAACACCATTTTGCAGTGGAAAAGGATTGTCTGTTCCTCTTTATATATTCAAATCTCCTGAATGTTTTAAACTACCTCTTCCCCCTTGTAGTTTTGGTAGGTCCTTATTTTCAACAAACAGAACATAAGAAACTGGAGGAGCTTATAAACCTTTGCACTCATACAGGAGAGAGGAAGGGCGGAGAAATAGATCAGCTGCCCATCACATGCATAGGAGGCTGATGCTTTTTTTCACAGGAAGGATAACAGTCATACACTAGGACGGGCACTGAAATGAAGCTTAGTATCTTAAAATCTTAGTATCCAGAGACATATCTAGACATGTTCTACTTAATGAGTGTTATAACAGGTAAAGACATTACAGCAATCTTTGTGAAAATGAGCACAAGAATATCCACCCATATAAAATGACAATTGAATTACCAGAATGATCAGAAAGATTCTTTTACTAAATAAAATTTAAAAAAAAAAAGTGCTTATCTAAGAACTGAAACCCCACCCAATACAGCCTTCTCAAAACCTGGAAAGGTAGATCCAGAGTTACTCTGATTTGTCCCCAGAACCCATTGCATGAACTGAGACCATTTTTCAACCTCCTTTGGGAAAACAGCCTTCAAAAAAAAGTAGTGCTAAGCTATTTTACCCGGAAAAGGTGTGGTTTTGCTAACAGAGTGCACAAAATAAACTGAAGAGCTAACAGTCATGTAATCTGATCCCTACTTTTTTTCTCAGCTGTTTTCTCAGCATACCTTCTCTGATTAGAGCAAAAATAACAGTTAAACTTTGGCTGAAAGCAAGTGCCATAGAATGCCTGTTTCCACTTATTCCTCAGCCAGGAACACTACAATAGTCACCAAAATGGATTTGCTGTTCACAGCAGGGATGGTCAACTCTCCTTGAGGTCTGTTCATGTTTTCTAAATATACTCAACAACTACGAGCTTATAATTGTGTGACAGTAAGAAGAGTCCTGGGAAAATTAATTTTCTGTGTTTAGCATGGCCTTGTTACCTTGACATCTTGACACTAACTCTGAACTGTTGGTGTCAGCTCCTCGTTTGCAGTTCTAATATTGCTTAAGAGTAATGAAAAGCCACACATAATCTTGTAAATGATTAACAAGACAAAGGCCTTTAAAATGGTCATTTTATGTGAGCTGAGTGGGGGGGTGAAGCCTTCAGTAATTGTTCATATTTCATGGGGACTTGGCTTTTCATGAATTCATCTCAGTGTCATCCTTCATACATATTACAGTATCAGTTCATTAAAATTCTCGATGCAGTGCTGAACCTGGTCAGACTGAAATGGGGCTGACAAACCTCATGTCTGCCGCACAGATAACCAGACCTTATGAAGGTGAAATTAGTTTTCAGGATCTGTACAGTTCACTTGATTGATTCCGTCTTAGAAGTCATATGACTTAATGTTTCCTGCATGGGCTGCCACTGTCATGCAAACATGACCTGATAACACATTGTCAGGAGCGCTCCAGAGAGCTAACAGCAATCTAACATCTTTCTACTGAGTGTGAAGTTCCATCTGAAATGTGCATATTTGATAAGCAGTTCCTCTTCTTCTATCTGCCCTTTTCATTTTCAGAAAGTTAATTTTCTTTGCTCCACTGAATCCTGTGTCGAAACGAGCTGGCTTGGAAATGAGACAAGTGGCCCCATATGACAGTACGGGAGCTGGCTGACCCCCAGGGACAGACAGGTTTCCCCACCATCCCTGGACAGTGATGTGGATGGGAGCAGCAGTACATTGTGCTGCTCAGTCCCTTTCAAGGCGATGGACTTCCAGGTATCAGGATAAAAACCCCCTTGAACTCAGTTTTATTACTATTTGGTCCTTAGGTTCAGGCTCAGGTACAGGATATAAACCATTTTTCCTCTTGAAGAGATATAGTTAGCAGGTGTGCCATGCTATGTATGAAATCTGTTTTTCCCACGTAACCGCCGTATGTAATCTCAGTACATTCCAGAACAATTTCAGGCAATGACGAGTTTCATCAATTACCACAGCAGTGCTTTGTTACACCTCTAGCCCTCAGCAGTTTGCGGTCTGAGTGTCTGTCCCCACGCTGTCAGGGACGACCTTAGCTTTCATACCACACCAATCAAATCTGTACAATAATGTTAACTGCCTCTGCTATTTATATTGAAATAAACCAAGAAGCTATCATATCAGTTTCTACACTCACATACCCAAATGTCAAACCACAGCACTTTATGGGGGTTACAATTTACTACTCATTCATTGACGTCTCCAGCATAAACTACTCTTGAATTTAATGCAGTAATAGTTTACTTTTTATGTGAGAAAGAAAGGTCTTCACAAAGCATATCAGGAGGTATACCTGGCATCTTACAATCCTCCGTGCAGCAGTGTTAAAAGTCAGACGTTACCCCTACTCCTGCTCCTGGAAATAGTCTGGTAGAAGAAAGTCCAGGGAGCCACCCTGAGTTAAAGAAACCCATTCGTGGGGTCCAGCTTTAACACAGCTCAGCAGTTCTGGCCCTATTAGTCTCCCTGAAGGGGTAAGGAAACTTCCTTTGATTGCTGAAGCTATTTGACAGCAATTGTATACTGGTTGTCTGCAGCTATTCAAAGGATTTTTAATTTTTTTTTTTTTTTTTTTTTTTGCATTTTCTAAACACTTGATAGGGTCCAAAAAAAAAGGAAAAAAAGGAAGGATGAAATACCAGTCTTTTATTTCCAGCCTAAAGGGCCGACATCGCAGCTTAAGAGAATCTGCTGACCTTGGTGGAAACACTAGATAATACTACATAATACGACACACCATGGAAGTGATTGCAATTGTACTGTTAAATTTTATTAATGACGTTTCAAAAATTAGCCCTGAGCACTGTTAATTTTTTTATTCTTTTAAATATAGCAAAAGAAAAGTGCTCTCAAAATATACTTTGGCAGACAGTAACACATGGGAAAAATCAAAGTTTCCTTGCTTTAACTGTTCTCCTCACATCTTTTTTCTCATGACAATGCAATTTTATTGGAGAGAGTGACGGAGTTTTCTACCTTGTGAGCTGTGTGCTTCCAAACATGAAAAGAGGAAGAGGTTGCCCAGCACTCACATTTTTCCTCCCAAACTTCTGGTGTCAGCATTTTACCTCCTTCAAGAGTTTGCTGCAAACCATGACATTAAACAAGTGGAAAGCTTCTCCACCTCAACTCTCAAAGAAGACAGCAATCTACGCAGAGGTTGAAGAAGGTAACTGTATGCCATATGCACTGTACAAAATCCTCTCTTACACATTCACAGAGCTGCTAAACATTATTAAATGAGCACTAGCTTCACTGTGCTGTGATGAGTGCAATTGAGTTGTTACAGGAAGCAAGAGCTGCCTTTCTAAGCATTTGAAAGGGGGGGAATGGAAGAATGAAACAATGATGCTTTGTTTCCTGTCTAGCCTATAGCAGTGACTTGACAGTGAGACCAGTGAACTCACTTAAAATTATTTTGAAGCTACCCTGAGGCAAAAAAAATACCAAGATAGAAAAGCAGAGCTAAAGAGTAAAACAAGCTTTTCAGCCATCCACCCCATCCATCACATCAGCTGAAAGAGCCACACTTCTGTCCCCCCAAACTCCCTTTGAAATGGCCATTTATAACACAATGGTCTACACCCAGCTAGATTAACTAGGCCTTTTTTTACTATCTAATCATACAGATTACTTTCAACATGTTACTGGATTTTCCACATCCAGTTGCAGAAATACCACATAAAAGAATGCACTTGACCACAACTTGTCTGAGACGTTTAAATTTAGTTCCCCATAAAAGAACAATGTCCAACAGCTACTGAAATTCAGCTCTTCCAAGTAAAAAAAAAACACACTATGTCAGGACAAGGTGAATACTCCTAAAACCAAATTTCTAGCCATATTTCAAAGCAGTAACTCCTAGAATGTCACATTATGTATTGGCAATCAACAGGTAAACAACAGGCTAGACAATTAAAATAGTCAGTGAGCCCAGTGCTCAGAGATGTTCAAACTCCTCTGAATCAGTTCCTCCATTCTAAACAGAATAGCGGCAATGCAATGCTTACGAGACAAAGGAATCAGAGCACTGGCTAAAGGCAGAAGCAGCAGACACTGCTGACTCGGCCATTTTGTCTGATTAATCTCCTGCCACAGTAGTCAGGTTCTGATGGTCCTGATAACGCCAATCTTCTCACTACTGCAAATTATTATTTCTCTTGTGATATGATTTCAAATCCTGAGTTGGTTTTTAGACATTTTTAACACATTTGCCCTGTATGTTGGCTCATATCAGAACTTTGGGGTTTAGGCAGATGCACACTGTTAAAAACATACCTGTATGAATCACAGAATCACAGAATCACTAAGGTTGGAAAAGACCTGTAAGATCATCAAGTCCAACCTTAAAAAAAAAAAAACAAAAAAACCAAACAAACAACCCACAAAAAACAAACCACAACACACCAAAAAACAACCCACCCAACACCACACAGCAGCATGCCCATCAAGCCACATCCCACAATGCCACATCCACACGCTCCTTGAATACCTCCAGCGATGGTGACTCTACCACCTCCCTGGGCAGCCTATTCCAATGTTTCACTACTCTCTCAGTAAAGAACTTTTTCCTAATATCTAGCCTGAACCTCCCCTGGCGCAATTTGAGGCCATTTCCTCTTGTCCTGTCACTAGTCACTTGGGAGAAGAGACCAACACCCACCTCTCTGCAACCTCCTTTCAGGTAATTGTAGAGAGCGATAAGGTCTCCCCTCAGCCTCCTCTTCTCCACACTGAACAACCCCAGCTCCCTCAGCCGCTCCTCAGAAGACTTGTGCTCCAGACCCCTCACCAGCTTCGTCGCCCTTCTCTGGACACGCTCCAACACCTCAATGTCCTTCTTGTAGTGAGGGGCCCAAAACTGAACACAGTATTCGAGGTGCGGCCTCACCAGCGCCGAGTACAGAGGCATGATCACCTCCCTACTCCTGCTGGCCACACCATTTCTGATACAGGCCAGGATGCCATTGGCCTTCTTGGCCACCTGGGCACACTGCTGGCTCATATTCAGCCGGCTGTCAATCAACACCCCCAGGTCCTTTTCTGCGGGGGAGCTTTCCAGCCACTCGTCCCCAAGCCTGTAGCATTGCCTGGGGTTGTTGTGGCCAAAGTGTAGAACCCGGCACTTGGCCTTATTGAACTTCATCCGGTTGGCCTCGGCCAATCGATCCAGACTGTCCAGATCCCTCTGCAGAGCCTTCCTACCCTCAAGCAGATCAACACTCCCACCCAACTTGGTGTCGTCTGCAAACTTGCTGAGGGTGCACTCTATCCCCTCATCCAGATCATCAATAAAGACATTAAACAAGACCAGTCCCAAAACTGAGCCCTGGGGGACTCCGCTTGTGACCGGCCGCCAACTGGATTTCACCCCATTCACCACAACTCTCTGGGCTCGGCCATCCAGCCAGTTTTTTACCCAGCGAAGAGTGTACCTGTCTAAACCACGGGCCACCAGCTTCTCCAGGAGAATGCTGTGGGGAACAGTGTCGAAGGCTTTGCTGAAGTCCAGGTAGACAACATCAACAGCCTTCCCCTCATCCACTAGGCGGGTCACCTGGTCATAGAAGGAGATCAGGTTGTTCAAGCAGGACCTGCCTTTCATGAACCCGTGCTGGCTGGGCCAGATCCCTTGGTTATCCTGCACGTGTCCCGTGAGCACCCTCAAGGTGAGCCTCTCCATAACCTTCCCCGGCACCGAGGTCAGCCTGACAGGCCTGTAGTTCCCCGGATCCTCCTTCCGACCCTTCTTGTAGATGGGTGTCACGTTGGCAAGCCTCCAGTCATCCGGGACCTCCCCCATTGACCAGGACTGGAGAGTGGCTTGGCAAGCTCCTCCGCCAGCTCCCTCAGCACCCTTGGGTGGATGCCATCAGGCCCCATAGACTTATGAGTGTCCAGGTGGCATAGCAGGTCGTTAACTGCTTCCTCCTGGATCATGGGGAGCCTATTTTGCTCTCCATCCCTGTCATCCAGCTCAGGGAGATGGATACCCTGAGGATACCTGGTCTGGCTGTTAAAGACTGAGGCAAAGAAGGCATTAAGTACCTCAGCCTTTTCCTCATCCTTGGTGACAATGTTCCCCGCCGCATCCAGTAGAGGATGGAGATTCTCCTTGGCTCTCTTTTTGTTGTTAATGTATTTATAGAAGCTTTTTTTGTTGTCCCTCACGACTGTGGCCAGGTTGAGCTCTAGCTGGGCTTTCGCCTTTCTAATTCCCTCTCTGCATGACCTAACGAGGTCCTTGTATTCTTCTTCACTTGCCTGCCCCTTCTTCCAGAGGTGGCAAGTTCTCTTTTTTTCCCCGAGCCTCAGCATAAGCTCCTTGTTCAGCCAGGCCGGTCATCTTCCCCGCCGGCTCTTCTTACGGCACATGGGGCCTGCCTGCTCCTGGGCCTTCAAGATCTTCTTCTTGAAGAAGGTGCAGCCTTCCTGGGCCCCTTTGCCCTTCAGGACCGTCTCCCAAGGGACCCTCCCAACCAGTGTCCTGAACAGGCCAAAGTCTGCCCTTCGGAAGTCCATGGTAGTGGCATTGCTGACCCCCCTCCTTACTTGGCTAAAAATTGAAAACTCTATCATTTCATGGTCACTAAGCCCAAGACGGCCTCCGACCTTCACTTCTCCCACCAGACCCTCTCTGTTCGTAAACAGCAGGTCAAGCAGGGCACCTTCCCTTGCAGGCTCGCTTACCAGCTGCGTCAGGAAGTTATCTTCCACACACTCAAGGAACCTCTGGGACTGTTTCCTCTTAGCTGTGTTGTACTTCCAGCACACATCCGGTAAGTTGAAGTCCCCCACAAGAACAAGGGCTTGCGACTGTGAGACTTCTGCCAGTCGCTTGTAGAACGCTTCATCGGCCTCTACGCCCTGGTCGGGTGGTCTATAACAGACTCCCAGCAGGATATCCGGCTTGTTGGCCTTCCCCCCCTCATCCTTACCCATAAGCATTCAACCCCGTCATGACAATCATCAAGCTCTATACAATCAAAGCACTCCTTGACGTACAGAGCCACCCCACCGCCTCTCCTTCCTTGCCTATCCCTCCTGAAGAGCTTATAGCCCTCCATCGCAGCACTCCAGCCATGCGAGTTGTCCCACCATGTTTCTGTGATGGCAACCATGTCATAGCTGCCCCGCTGCACGATGGCTTCCAGCTCCTCCTGTTTGCCGCCCATGCTGCGTGCATTGGAATAGATGCACTTGAGTTGGGCTATCGGTCTTGCCCCCGACAATGGCATGTCACCCCTAGGCTCATCTCTGGGTAGCCTGGCTTCATCCCCTTCCCCCTTCAAGTGTAGTTTAAAGCCCTCCTGATGAGGTTTGCCAACTTACGGGCAAGGATCCTTTTCCCCCTTGGGGACAGCTGAACACCATCTGCACTCAGCAGGCCCGGTGCGTGCAGATACAGGAACTCAGGAGGCCTTCTAAATTAAGCACGACAAAGTAAAGCCTCTTTTGTATCTAAGTGTAATTCAACTTGCCTTAAACTAGCTCATAAATTATAAATTCCTTCTGCTTTGGATTTTTGAGATTTCCTACCAAACAAAGGCATTTACAAGACACAGCTAGTTTTCAGTCTCAGCAGCACTCACCTGCCATTTCACAACTTTCCAATACCTACTAAAGTACTTCATAAAGTCTCTACAAATTCTTAATTTGTTACTGAATACCTGTAAATCAGAAATTAATATCACTAGAACAACTACTTATGGACTAGACTTAGTCGGTCTTCCAGCAGTATTTACATGTTTGATAAATCTTGGTCTCAGTTAAAATAAGCATTATGAGACTTTCGAAAATCAGTGCTGGAAATACACTAACTATTTATCATAGTCTCAGGGATATCTAGTTATTTGGATCATTTTTTCTGTGCGTATGTATTTCTCTCTTTGTTTGGATGCCTGGATTTTACTCTTCCTGGAGATACAAATGCTCCTTTAATTGAACAAGTGTCACCTAAAAGTCACTGGTACTCAGGGATTGCAGTCCTACATCTCCATTCTTTCCAGTTGTTTCAAGTTTCTTTTGGCTCTTCTTGGTAATGGCGCTTAGACACAGGCATAACAATAAATACATAAGTAGGTCCATTGTACGTAAGCAACAAGCTAAATCAGAAGAGAATGCTTAGTACCCAGAAGATTTCCATCCCAACTGGGCAAAGCCATGCCTCATTTGTTTTGGTTTTCTTTCCCCAATAACACCATCTTATTATAGCACTTAAGTATTTTCAAGGTTGATTGTAAGGCATTTCCCAAGCATGGTCTCGTAAGAAGAATGCTACTGAATTTGAAATGAACCCTTGCAGCCTGACCAAAATGTACCATCTTTATTATTTTCTATACCCAATGTATTTCTCTAGTCCCACCTACCCCTTCCATCGCATTGAAATGTACATTTTCTCCCCATATGCTATTCAGGTTGTGTTTTTCTGGTAAGCCACTAGATGACTAGATGCCAAAATGCTATTATTGCGTTTTGCAGAGAGCAATGTTACAGTCTTCCTAGTTTAGGAATTACTTTTCCCAAGGGCTCAGGGGAACTCCTGTAGGAAAAGACTGAACAAGAAAGCAAGAGGTTTGTTTTGTTGAGTTGCCTTTCTTAGTGTTCACAATGATTATGTTCTGGCTTCATTTTTATCAGAAAAGGTTCTCAAGCTACTTCGGCAATATGTGCATCAAGGACTGCAAGAAGTAGGGAGAAAATGTTAAATATTTCATTTAGGATGCAAAGCCACTAAAAAAAACGTTCCTTATCCTGTAAACTTTGTAACAATCTACGTATAGATGTCAAAGACATTTCACTAACAGTTTCATTTTGTAACTGGCTGCAACAGTGATACCATGTGTTCAATCTATTAAGCACCTTTTAGCACCAGTCTGAAAATCCCACCTAAAGAAAGATATAAGCATTGTCATATGAAAATAAGTTATTGATTAGAAAAGTTCTGTAATGCCACAGCTTCATATGCTTCTCCCTCTTTCTTTTCTATCTTTCCCCCACTATATATTTAAATTTATATACAGTACAGAAATATACTAAAGTGTGTAGATGCACATGAATATACATGTGCACACAAAAATGTACCTGCAAAAAGAAAGAGCCAGTGAAAAAGCCTGTGTCCATTAGCGTTTTTATTTGCTTTGTTTTCGTGACTGTCTTACTTGGGAGGGATAGTCAAACAAATGCAAATATTCAGAAACGATGCACTGACAGCATTAACTTGAGTCAAACATTGTGAAGTTAGAGCTGTGCAAGTTTCTTTAGATGATTCTAACAACCTACTTCGGCTTTGTCATTTACGTTACAAAGACTGCAAAAGCTAAGCCTTAATTTCCCAGGGAAATAGGATATGTGTAGAAGCATGTAAAGCATGTAGAAGTAATAGAAGACTCTTCTTGTTGGACGCAAGTCTGATAAGACAGAAGCAGGAGAGAGGAGCAAGTGAAAGAGGAACAGAGAGTTTTATTTTCATGACAACCAACTGCAATGTGCAGTATTTGGCAGCAGTAAATGACAGGCACAGACTTTTCACTGACTTGTGGTTAGTCTGATTTGGACATGAAATCACTGCAATCACAGATTTTGTACTGGTTTGCCACAGGTATGTATATGAGTTATAGACAACAACACAAATACATTAGGAAGGGAAATACCTTCAAACTGTTGTTAAATTAACTTGATAACCACTCAGAAACAGCAATGAGCATAGAAAATTGTGTCATTAAAATGTGTGAAATTAACTTGTGTGAACTATGAATATGAAGATTATGGACTTTATCAGCCTAGATAATTCAGTGGCACAATAAACTCACGTTTCTTATTTTATCCTCACTGTTACTCAATGGCTCCAACAACTGAACCAAAAGCTCTTGCTAATAAGAGATGGTGTGGCCTGCCCTCCAGGCACAGCCTTGGTACTTCCCAGGATTTCATGGACAATCTTCAAGGGAGACAGGCTTGTATTGATCTTCTAGAAGGCTGAACGAGGATGAGCACCACGCAGCTCAAACCATGTTACTGTGTCAAACTCCAGCAAGCTCTTCTCTTACACAAGCAGGTTTGGTCAAACAAGCAATTGCTTCAGTGCACCAGATGAAAACTGTGAGAGAGAGGGAGGAAAAACAGGGTGTTTTTCTATCTTTTCTTAATAAGGTGCCCAGAGTTGTGTAACTGCCTAATAAGCTACCTGGCTTTGGCTAACTTAACCCCTTGGGCACTTTGTTCTCAGAAAGCCCACAACTACCTGGTGTTGAACAGTACCGTTATGCTGGAAAGCGCCAGCCACTGGCTACTGTGACCTGGCTGGAGGTCTGCCCTCACTCCAACCACTTTGCTAGCCAAAGCCCATTATAGTCCACAGCTGCGGCAGATTTGCTATGCTACATGCATACTGGCTGCCCAGGGGCACTCAAGGGATTAATGAGTAGTTTTGTAGCCAGCCCAACCCAAGAATCCCATGAATAATCAATGGTACTTGAGGCTCTTTGGGTAATTGAATTGCAAACCTAGTAATAACTAGAGATGTATCAGCAGCAGACTTACGTTTATGCCTGCCTCTAAATGTACAGGCTAATGAAAAAACCCACTGATTGTGGGGATTATTTATCTACTTCTACACCTATATTAAAAAAGGAGTCTCTATAAATTTGTGAATCTGATTAAGTTCATCCTTCCTGTGTCACCCTCTAATAGTGCCTAAATCATGTGATTCCGGTACACCCAGTGACAAGATTAGGAAAGAGTTTTTTAAAGGTGGGAGGAAAACTGAACACTAGAAAAGAGATCTTATTGAGTTATTAATGGGTAAACAGGCAAACAACATCACATGACTAAATGTTTCTGGGTAGAATCATCTCTAATTGGGTCTTTTACAATAAGTTCTTGTGGACAGGGAAAAGCAGCACCATGTGCAAAGTCAGACCCTCTTTACGTAAAATATTAGATTAGAGCACAGGTGAATGTTACAAGTTGATGACTAGGGTGAAGAAGGATTTTCTAATGCATAATTAAAATCAGTATTAAGAATCTATGCTCTTTTTTTCCTCCATGAGCAATGACATCAAGAGATCAAATGGTTAAATCAAAATAACAAACATTTTGCTATCACAAACAGAAACAAGAAGAAAGAAGAAAATTCATCACAACCATCTGTATATTTAACTACTGAACTGGCAAATGTGGCTTAGCCAAAAGTTAGAGAATTGTTAGGGGTGGGACATCATCTCTGGAAGTGGACAGAGTTAAGATTTTACCACAGAATTTGCTGCATTTCTCTCAAGTGCCAGTGCAGTTGTCATATAGCAACTGTTTTTTCTATTGATTGTTTCCAGAAGCAATGACTGGAGTTACTTTTTAATCACTAGAAAGGGATGCCTCCCAAACCCACTCCTCCAGTGGTTTGTTGCCATCTTCCTGCAACAGGATTCTCCCTTTGATCAGGTAAAGCAACAATCACTTGTGGTTTAACTGATCATTTGCCTCACTGAAGGGGACAGAAGCAGATCAGAGCACAAGAGGCATGAGGAAGTGAAGGGGAATCCATTTTCCCGGTGGATCTGTCGCCAAGAATATTTCTATGACATCAGAAACACATTTGCTTTATAAAATTTTTGTTGTCCTTCAGAATATTCCTGATCACTCAAGCATGCTAATTGATGCTTCAAATGTATGTAAGGCTACACCACAGCTGAAGAGATGGATATCTCAGAGGAGGTAGGGGAGTGGAATAAGAACGATAATTGTCTTTACCCATTATTCAGGTCAATTACTAGTTGTGCTTACAAGGCAAAATTAACAACCTCAGTAGAGAATTCACCTTGGCAGACATCAACAGAAAAGCTGTAATTGGCTATACTAAGTTATTAGTAATAGTAAGTACAAAAAGGATGCCTCCTCATCCATCCGGCACATCAGCCCCAGAGGGCCTTTCTCCTGTTCGTGCCTATGTACCAAGTGTTACTCCAGCTCTGCGATGCACTGTTGTCTTCTGTAATTCAGTTCATTGGTTATGCCAGGTTTCTTGCCACTTCCTCAGAGATAACATTTATCCATCATATTTCAGACAAAGCTCAAAGAAGCAATGTCCTCTCAACATTATTTCTTCATACAAGATCTCTCTTCCATGATTTTTCTTTCAAAATCTTGAGACTTCTACCTACAGCTTCCCCTATATCTCATTCTTTCCTTTTTTCCTTCATCCCCAAACCCAACCCTTGAATGAATTTTCCAAACATAAATCCAGGACTCCCTTGCTCTGCCCTACTTGGAGCCTCTGGTCACTCCTGCACTTCTCTAGCACTCTCTTGCTCCTTTTCTCACACTCAAGCATGAAATGGTTATTTCCCCTTTCCAAGATGGTGACTATTTTTCAAGTGGTTGCTGATTCAAAGCTCTCTTTCTGTGCTTTTCTCCAGAGTGTCTCTGGTTTAATTTTTTCAAACTTTCTCTGAATACCATTTTTCTCCTGCATATGTACCCGATAACATAACACCTGACTACCTAAAGGGTAACACAAGAGTAAATTGAGCTTCCTAACTCTGTCTTCTTATTACTCAATAATGTAAAGTTAATAAGCTTTGAGCCCCATCCACAACTAAGGCTTTCATACCAAATAAGAAAAGGCAGACTGTTCAAAACGCATGATCTTCCTTAGCATCAACTAAATGCTGAAGGCATCTTCCGGTTTTACTAGAAAATTTCCCAGATTGTCTACCTGGACTTTAGTAAAGCCTTCAACACTGTCTCCCACAGTATTCTCCTGGAGAAGCTGGCGAATCGTGGCTTAGACAGGTGCACTCTTGGCTGGGTGAAAAACTGTCTGGATGGCCGAGCCCAGAGAGTTGTGGTGAATGGAGTAAAATCCAGTTGGCGGCCAGTCACAAGCAGAGTCCCCCAGGGCTCAGTTTTGGGACCAGTTTTGTTTAATATATTTATCGATGACCTGGATGAGGGAATTGAGTGCACCCTCAGCAAGTTTGCAAATAACACCAAATTGTGTGGAAGTGTTGATCTGCTTGAGGGTAGGAAGGCTCTGCAGAGGGATCTGGACAGGCTGGATGGATGGGCCAAGGCCAATTGTACGAGGTTCAACAAGGCCAAGTGCCGGGTCCTGCACTTGGGTCACAACTACCCCATGCAATGTTACAGGCTTGGGGACGAGTGGCTGGAAAGCCACCTGGCAGAAAAGGACCTGGGGGTGCTAGTTGACAGCCAGCTGAATATGAGCCAGCAGTGTGCCCAGGTGGCCAAGAAGGCCAACGGCATCCTGGCCTGTATCAGAAATAGTGTGGCCAGCAGGAGCAGGGAGGTGATCGTGCCTCTGTACTCAGCGCTGGTGAGGTCACACCTCGAATCCTGTGTTCAGTTTTGGGCCCCTCACTACAAGAAAGACATTGAGGTGTTGGAGCGTGTCCAGAGAAGGGTGATGAAGCTGGTGAGGGGTCTGGAGCACAAGTCTTATGAGGAGGGGCTGAGGGAACCGGGGTTCTTTAGTCCAGAGAAGAGGAGGCTGAGGGGAGACTTCATCGCTCTCTACAGTTACCTGAAAGGGGGTTGCAGAGAGGTGGGTGTTGGTCTCTTCTCCCAAGTGACTAGCGATAAGACAAGAGGAAATGGCCTCAAGTTGTTCCAGGGGAGGTTCAAGCTGGATATTAGGAAAAACTTCTTTACTGAGAGAGAGGTGAGACACTGGAATAAGCTGCCCAGGGAAGTGGTGGAGTCACCCTCCCTGGAGGTGCTCAAGGAATGTGTGGACGTGGCATTGCGGGACATGGTTTAGTGGGCATGGTGGTGTTGGTAGATGGTTGGACTTGATGATCTTACAGGTCTTTTCCAACCTTAGTGATTATGTGATTCTGTAATTATTGCTTCTGCAAAAGCCCATATCAGTCTTCATCTCAGTAGATACTTAATCCCATGAAAACCCAATCAAGATGAAGAAAATAGGCAAAGGGATGCTTTCAGCACTTACCCAGGATGGGGAGACAGATTTGACACTTTTCTCTGAAGGAGTTCAGAGACATGTCATAGAGACTAACCTCGCAGTTGATTAGATGGCAATATTTTCTACACCACCTGCTGAGACTGGGCTGCTGCACAGAGGGACATGTTAGATTTGTAAGGCCAT